>NC_044553.1:155280716-155597241 GCF_007565055.1 Rhinopithecus roxellana | reverse complement strand
CTGGTTTCCCCTTAAGGAACAAGTGAGGACTAACACGATGAAATAGATAATGTTAAGACCTTACAGTGGCCTGGATCTTTGTGGTGTCAATCTCCTTCCAGATCAAGGAGTTTAACCTTCATTACACAGACTTTGGTTATTCCACGGTGTCTTACTTTGTTTTCTCTTGCTACAACTGAATCTCTGAGACTGGGTAATTTATAAAGAAAACACATTTATTTCTTACAGTTCTGAAGGCTGGGAAGTTCAAGGTTGATGGGGTCACATCTAGTGAGGACCTTCTTGTTGGTGGGGTCTCTCTGCAGAGTCCCAACGTGGTGCAGGGCGTCACATGGCCAGAGGCCTCACAAGAGACAGCCAAACTGGCCTTTTCAGCAGTCCCACTCCGGTGATAACTAACCCACCCCCAGGATAACAAAGTAACTCATGAATTTATTTATTTGTGAGGGCAGAGTCCTCATGATCCAATCACCTCTCCACATTGCTGTGCTAGAGACCGTGTTTCCAACAACACATGAACTTTTGAGGGACACAGTCAAGCCATTGCACACTGATGTTTGTGCCTATCTGCTCTGCACAGGAAATACCCTGGAGATTTTGGGAAGAGCAAAGTACACACGGCTTCTGCCCTCCAGAGGCTTAGGGTCTAGAGCAGCACTTGGCAAACTCTGGCCTGAGGCCTCATCCAGACTGCCACCTGCTTTTGTATAGCCCTCGATCTGAGAATGGTTTTACATTTTTAAATGGTTGAAAAAAATCAAAAGTACAATAGCATTTCATGACTCATTAAAATTATATGAAATTCAAATTTCAGGCCAGGTGCAGTGGCTCAAGCTTGTAATCCCAGCAATTTGGGAGACTGAGGCAAGCGGATTACCTGAGGTCAGGAGTTCAAGACCAGCCTGGTCAACATGGTGAAACTCCATCGCTACTAAAAATACAAAAATTAGCCAGGCATGGTGGCATGCACCTATAATCCTAGATACTCAGAGACTGAGGCAGGAGAATCGCTTGAACTCAGGAGGCAGAGGTTGCAGTGAGCCGAGATCGCGCCACTATACTCCAGCCTGGGTGACAGAGCAAGACTCCATCTCCAAAAAAAAAAAAAAGAATTTCCAATTTCGGTGGCTACAAATATAAAGTCTTATTGGAAGACAGCTGCACCCACTTGTGTATATATTGTCAATGGCTGCTTTCATGCTACAAGAGTACAGTGGAACAAGAGGGACAGAGACCGTAACAAATATACTCTCTAGTCCTGTAAAGAAAAGGCTTGCCAACACTTGGTTAGTGGAAACGATGATTCAGAAAGGAAGCAGAAGGCAGCCTGCCTTTACTGAGTGTGGGACACCTTAGAACCATCAGGTCATTCAATTGTCACCACCAGAGAGTGTGACTGGGATTACTTTCCCCACCTTATGAAGGAGGAGACCAAAGTTCAGGACAATTAGCAACTTGCCCAAACTTCTAGCAGAGTATTGTTCACTTCACACCATAGTATTTAAGTTACAGGATAGCAAGAAGAGTGACATCACCTAAGGACTTTGCATCATCTTCCGACAAAAGGGTTAGTGTATTTTTCCTTGGTACATAGTATATTTGCATTATGTTAGGAGTAAGTCTGACATCATTAATGTTTTTATTCAGAGATTAAGAATGGCTGAAGAACATATGTATGGGCACCAAGTTCACAAAAGGTTAACTTGTGATGGTTAATTTTATATGCCAACGTGGCTGGGCCGTGGTACTCAGATATATTGTCAAATACTAGTCTAGATGTTGCTGTGAAAGTATTTTTTAGATGCAATTGACATTTAAATCAGTAGACTTTGAATAAAGCAGATTCCCCTCCTCATCAAATTAGCTGAAGGCCTTAGAGAAAAAAATTTTCTGAGGAAGTGGGAATTCAGCCAACAGATGTTCTTCGAACTTGAATGGCAACATCAATTTTTCCATGAGACTCCAGCCTACTGGCCAGCCCTGCAGATTGTGGACTCACCAGCTTCCATTATCACATGAGCCAGTTCCTTACATCTCAGTCTGTCAACTGTCTCCACATGGGTATAGAGATGCAGATGGAGAGATAAAGAGAGAGGGAGGGAGAGATAGAGAGAGGGAGAGAGAGAGAGAGAGACAGAAAGAGATGCATTCTATTGGTTGTGTTTCCCTGGAGTTCCATAACTGACATAGATTTTGGTAAGCAGCAGGTGGGAATTGGAGACAGGTCTATTAGCGGAACCACAGCCAGAACCACAGTTTCCTGACTCCAGTCCAGTGCTCTTTAGACTGAAGACTGGTTTTTAACCAGGTCTGGCAACTGCTGAGTCCTGCCATCTGTAAAGCATAGGGTCATAAAAGCAGCAACATCATGGTGATGTCATGAGGATTTAATGAGATGATGCATATATAGCACTTAGAGCACAGCCTGGTGCACAGAGAGTCCTCAGTAAGTATCAGCCAGCGTGCTCATTAATATCACTAACTCTGAGCCTTGATCTCTCCCAGCGGACAAGGGCCAAGTCCTTGCTCACCCAGCAGCCGCTGAGTATGCTCTTCTGGACAATATCTCATTTCCATCAAGTCCTGGATCTGAGTGGGCGATCAGTTGTCTGCATCTGTCTGAACCTTGATCACACATCACCTACTGACTGCTTGAAAACCTACTATTTATGTTTAAAGGTGCAAGAAACAGTTAAATGTTTCCTATTGTTGTATCAGTGAACCAGTTCAGAGATTGCCGACTCAATTCAATCAAAATTAGTGACAAGTGAGCAATTTTCCCATTCCGTTCAGCATGGCGAGCTTTTTGTTTTGCTTTGTTTTATTGGAGGTGATTCGCTGTATCTTTCCTAGAGGTAGAGCTGAGTAACTCCGGCAGCTTCGTGCCTCCTTTTGTCTAGATAAGTGTTATCCAGTAAAATGAACACAATAAGACTATGTTTACCTTAATGCTGTTTAAAAATCACATCGCCATAAGAGATCAATAGCTCTCCACAACAATTTACCGAAGACCTGTCTGGGGAAGAGAAATTCAAATTGCATTGATTTTTTTTTTTCCATGAGTGTATGTGTGTGTGTGACAGTAATAGTCCATGAGCAGGCATGTTGACAATATGGCACATGAGCATTGAATCTAAAACACAAGGCGGAAGGAGCCAAGAGGAGGATTGCTAAAGTGTTGTGGCTGTTACCCATTGCCCTAGGAATTGGTAGAGAGTCAGTAAAGACATGAGAGAGGGGGAATTTTTCCATACACTTCCCATTTTTCCAGAGCTCATAGCCTTGGAGAACGCATTTCTAGAAAAAAAACAGCGGGGGTGACCCAAGGCCTCCTTCCGCTTCTGTACAGATAGAAGGTGAAGATCAGTGGCCATGGGGCTCCTGGGGTTGTGTTTCCATGGGGGTCCATGAAAAAGGAGTTGAGTCTCTAAAGACAGAGGCCACTTTTCACTCACCTTGGACCTTGGAACACAGCAGGTACTCAGAAAAGGTCTTTTGAATAACTAGACAGAGCCAAAACAGGAAGGAAGGCAGGGAGGGAAGGGAAGCAGTGGACACATCTGGTCGACCTGAGTTAGGTTCTGACCAACCCACACTAGCTCTTGACCTTGAACATGCTGTCTTTTCTCTCCAACCGCATCGACACCAGGGTTGTGAGAAGTAAACTGAATTGTCACATATATACTTCCTGGTGTGCAGTAGGTGCCTAAGTAATGGCAAAACAGAGTTGAGACTAGATCTTGCTCTGTATGCCACAAACATCACATTGAGTCTAAATTCCTCTGAAGGAAAGGTTTCCTTGATCCATGAACAGCGCCCACGACATGCAGGGGGACCACCCTGCTCCACGGCTGCAGCTGGTGGACAAGAGGCAGGGCTTGCATTTGCCTTCCTGGTAGCCCTGCAAGCCTGCTCCGACCACTTTGAAATATGCTTTGGAAGAAGCAGAATTAAAAAAAAAAAAAAAAAAAAGAGGAGGGGGAAAGGGGGAAGGAATGTAAGTGGAGAAATTATTGGAACTGGAGAGGGGTTTTAATGGTAACGTTGGCATCCTGCAATTTCACACATTAAAACATATTTTTAAAGAAACGACTACAGTGCTGATTGTATAAGGGCAAAGCTTTCCACTCTTCAGACTATTAATAAGAGCTTCCCATAGAGAAGACAAATACATGCTTGATGCATTTTTAATCCTTTGCCAATACATTTGACTAAAGCTGTTTGCTGTTTCAATGACAGGATTTAACTTGCCCTTCTGTATTCAACGTTGCTGATTATTAATGACATTTAGGAAACACAAGCTATAGAGTTACATTCTCTTCGCTGCAGCTTCTCCTCCACGTTCCGTGGAAGCGAACACACATCTGAAGTGGGGGGAAGCCCTCTTCCACAGGCACCCGGCACCATGGACCAGGGCAAAGGGAGCATCCCCAATCCTGTGCTGCCCCCTGCCACCTGCATGACAGCTGGTTCAAGGCCAGGGCTGAGCACCGGCACCCGTGGTTCCAGCTCCTTAACCTTGACAGCCATTTCCAGAAGAATCTCCGACCTATCCGGCAATAGTACCTTGGCAATATTAAACCAAATTCACGGAAGATACTTAGATTTCTCAGGATCTCCCTCATTCAAATGCCAATAATGAAATCTTCCAGGAAGAAGAGGCGGCGAGGAACCTGAATAACTTTGAAACAAGGGATCAAGGGATCACGAGAAAGCCCTTGGATCGTAATAGAATACAAGCAGAGAGAAAAATCCTTACCCGGACACAGCTGATTATTGTGTGCTTTTTTATTATTTTAAGAAATAAATTAATGCTCGGGTTAAAATGAAATTACATGTGCGGATACCCTGCAGGCCACTTCCTTTATTCAGCCGGGTTATGGTATGTTAATAAGAGCATTAACCAAGTGAACACAATGGAATGCCATCAAGAACGGCTGCAGAGGAAAAAGCCAGGGGCTGGGGTGGGGGTGGGGGGGGCAGTTAGCTTTGGTTTTAAACTGTTCCTGCTCTGGCGGGGAAGCGGGGATCAACAGGCAAGTGACAAGGCAAGAGGAATCGAAAGAGAGAGTTGGATTTACAGACAGTGTCTGAAGAGGACCCCCCCTCTTTCCATCCACGAAGAGTCATTCGCACAAAAGCCTTTCAGCCTCCCAGTATTATATGCTCAGCCCTGACCCCCTATTGTAATGAAAAGCAGATCCCCCTATGAATCACAGAAAATCAATACTGCATTTTACTAAGTTTGCGTCAATTTTGCACCTTTCAGCCTCCGGATGGGAATTATTGCCGCAAAGATGAGAAATTCTCTTCTCCCCCACTCTGCAGTTGTCTGAGTTTCAGGTTTGGAAAACCCTATCACTATTTAAAAAGAAAAAAAAAAAAGGACGATGAAGAAGGAAAAGAAAGAAGGGGTGTTGAGGGGCTTGCAGTTTGAGAGATTTTAATAGCTAATAATAGGAGAGACCATAAAAGCACAGATCCAATTTAAGCGAAAGAGTCCCTGTGTAAGCATTGCTTGTCAGTCTTGGGGTGTACTGTATAGGGGCCAGCTCCTGAGCATGGCAGCCCAGAAATATAAAGTCCAGATTTAATTCTGATACAGAGAAATACAATTTCAAAACCGGACGTCTTATCATCGGCATGTCCCACTGGAGAACTCATTTCCCTAGCAAAAGGCTGTCAATGCCATTATGTTGTACAAGGAAGCAATTTACCACTACAGCTAAACAGGGCTACCAGGGCTGTGGGAACTTAAGCATTTGAAGTTATCGCTAGGAAAAAAAAAATAGCATTTCAAATGTCAGTGAAATGGGAAGGAATAATTGAAAAGTATCAATCAGAGAAGCAAAGGGGTTTCGAAGGCTGACGGCAGCCTGACTCTTGGGCTCTGTTCCTTTCTCTTTCTTTCCTGCTCTTTCTCCTCCCCTGCTCACCTTACAGCCATCCCCTCCCCATTTTCTCTCCTTAACCCTACACCCTCCCATTGCAAGTTCAAATTCAACTCAAGAGAAGAAAAATAGGTGCTTGGTCCTTGTTCCATGTCAGACGTGAAGGGCAACCTCTTGATCTCCTAGTCTCCAGTGGCCAGCATTACATGGTGCAGATTTGCTCCCGGCCAGGGTCCCAAACCACAACTAAGCTCAAGATCGATGGGAGGTCCAACTCTCTAAGTCCTGAGGATCGACACGTTCTCACCAAGCACTGAAATGGTGGCCCTGGGCCCAGTTCCTCTTTACAGCTATTGAGAACATTTTGATAAAACTTGGGGTATAGAGAGCGCTGAATGGCATTTTTACCCTGGTCCCACCACTGATTAGTTCTGATTCACCCTGACAAGGTAATTTCCCTCCCTGCACTTTAGTATCCTTGTCAACAAAATGAGGATAATGGCATCTACTTTGCAGGGTTGGTGTCGGGATAAGACACAGCCTTTATAAAGTAACTGGGATTCTGCCTGGCATGGGCGCAGCTGTCAACATGACTATCATCATTCCCCTGCAAGTCGAAGAACATTCTAATCTCTTGCCAGCTAAAAGGTCGTGTATGATCGGATCACCTCTGAGAGCTCAGTGTTTACCACTGTCTCCTGGCTCTCTTCTGTCCTTCTGGCACTGCGAGCTCATGCCAACCTGCAAGCCTTTGCATTTGCTGTTCTCTTTTTCTAGAATGCTCTCCCTATAGGTCTCTGCATAGCTGGCTGCTTCTCATTCAGTTCTCAGTTCAGCTTGCATCTCAGAGAGGCCTTCCCTGACCAACCTACTGGAGGTTATACCAGCAACCAGCAATTGCTCTGTTATCCCTGGGCTTTATTTTCTTCGTGATACTTATTTTTGAAATCACTGTCTGTCTTCTCCACTGGAATATAAGCCCCATGAGCACAAGGCCCTTGTCTGTCTCATTTTCTATTGACTACTTTCCTCTTGGATCAGGCACCTGGTACAAAGCAAGTATTACATAAATACCACCATTTGTTGATGAATGAATGAACAAGTGAAGGGAAGACCATCCCACTTGAGTAGACACTGAACTCTTTCAACACAGCCTGGGAAATGACAGGCATTCCATACATGTTAGCTGGCCCTCCCTTGCTGTGTGGCTGGTCCTGGACGCACCCATCTTTGTGGGCAAAGCCATGGGGATATGTAGCAGCTGGTCCTGCCTCTTCACAGCCCTCAGAGCTGAATTACAGACTCATAGTGGAAACTCCAGGTGGGCTTGGGTGAAGGTGGTGTGCCCTATGCTGGAGAGGCCCTTGCCTCCAGGCCTCACACTAGGCCCACAGTAGGTCTGTTCAGCCTGCAGCGAGCTCTGGGCCCTGAACCGGGCACTTGTTTCTGTTCCTCATGCTCAGTCCCAGTTCAGGGCCCTAGGAAGCACTCTTGCTCTCTAGTCTAGCACCCAGGCCATCTGCCATGGGGCCCTGCTTACCCCTCCGTCCCCCACCCTCCACCCATACAGCTCCTCTTGCTTGCCCAAGTCCCACCTTTGCTTGTGCCAGAAAAGCTCTTCCCCCACCTTGTTACCTGCCCAGTTCCTTCTTGTCCTTTCTGACCAGGTCCTGGGTTCTCCCCAGAAAAGCCTCTCCTGGGCCTCCGGGATGACTGTCACCTGCCTCACCTGTGTGCTTACTAGATTCTAACTTTTGCTCAGCACTTAGAATTAATTGGGTTTCCCAAGTTTGTCCCCACTGACCTGTCCCCGGGCTCAGGGATTTTGCCTGTCTGCGATGCATCTACCTGGCTTGGTGACAGACTCGTGCTAAGAACCATTATAAAGAAGCCTATGTCGAATGGTTTCTGCAGGCCAGGCCCCACACTGAACACTGAGCATTTACCCTCATTCCACTGCTGTCGCCAGTTCACAGGGGAGGGGCCTAAGGCTTAGAACAATTACACTTAGCCCTGCTCCACATGGAGCCTGACACTCAATAAAATGCATTAAGATTGAACTATTGCTAACTACTCTAATTTTCCAGTTCAAAAATACACACTGCTTCTTATTTTAAGATTTTTGAAATTCAGATGCATCTTACAATTGATGTAAATATTTAATGTAGGAATGTTTCTCTGTTCTAGAAAAGCTGTTGTTCTGTCTGATGGTGGCTGGCACTTTAGAAATGAGAAGACATAATGGAGTCATCCTAAGGATGTCTGAGCTCAAGGACCCCAAATCCTACCCCTAGTACAGAGCTGTTTTTGTTCTAGGGAAACCCCGCTACCAGGCAAACTTTTGGGGATCTCCTTCAGGGAAATGAGTTTCGTGGACTCTCGCAGGTTTTCGTTCCCTTTCCCACAGTGTGTGTGTGTGTGTCTATGTGTGCTTGTGTGTATATGTGTCTGTGTGTATTTATGTTTGGGTATCTATGTGTGTGTATGTGTATGTCTGTGTGTGTATGCATGTTGTCTCTGTGTGTATGTGTGTGCTTGTGTGTCTTTGTGTGTATGTCTGTGTGTGTATGTCTGTGTGCGTATGTGTATGTACATGTCTGTATGTGTATGTCTGTGTGTGTATGGATGTTGTCTGTGTATGTGTGTGTGCTTGTGTGTCTGTGTGTGTCTGTGTGTGTATATAGCCATGGACTGAATTGTGTGACCCCCAAAATTTATATATTGAAGCTCTAGGGTGGGGCCTTTGCAAGGTTGTTAGGGTTAGCTGAGGTCATAAGGGTGGGGCCCCCACGATAGCATTAGTGCCTTTTTAAAAAGAGACAACAAAGAGCTTGGTCTCTGTCTCTCCACCATGAAAGGACACAGCAAGAAGGTGGCTGTCTGTAAACCAGGAAGAGAGGCCTCATCAGAACCCAACTGTGCTGGTAACCTGATCTCAGATTTTCAGCCTCCAGAAATATGAGAAGATAAATTTCTGTTGTTTAAACCACACAATCTATGGTGTTTTGTTATGACAGTCCAAGCAGACTAAGACAGATATAGATATAGATATAAATACAGATATAGATAGATAGCAATAGATGCAGACACAGATATAGATATAAAGACATATCAATAGAGAGAGAGGGAGATTTATTTTAAGGAATTAGCGCACACGATCATGGGGGCTGGCAGGGCTAAAATCTACAGGCTGGGTATTCAGGTAAGAGTTGGTGTTGCTGCCTTAAGCCTAAAATCTGCAGAGCAGGACAATAGGTAGGAAACTCAGGTGAGATTTCTAGGGTACAGTCTTGAGACAGAATTGCTTATTTTTTGGGAGACCTCAGGTTTTGCTCTTAAGGCCTTTGTCTGAATAGACAAGATCCACCCACATAATGGAGGGTAATCTGCTTTACTGAGTCTACTGATTGAAATGTTAATCTCATCTTTAAAAAAAAACGCCATCACAGTAACATCTAAAGTGGTGTTTGACCAAACAACTCGGTACCATGGCCCAGCCATGCTGATACATAAAATTAACCAGCACACATGGTTAAGTTAAAGGATCCAACAGTAAATACTCAGGGAATCTCCATCAAATACTAAATTCTGGACACTGTAGGTCTGAAAACCCACTCGCCTGTGGCATTTCTTAATGCTGTGAGAGATATTGAAGCACCTGATTTGTTTTCTGCCCCCTGGGATTTTCAGAATTCCACTGCACCCTCTAAGTCTTAGAAGGCATTGCCTCTCAGCTCAGGAATGAGTGAGTCATCATTGACTTCCTCTTCATCCAAGTCAGTTCTGTTCCCTCAGCTCTTCACTTCCCAGCATGCTGAGACTCCTTGGTCAGCTCCAGGTGCCCCTCTTCTAACCTGCTTTCCACCATGGCCTCCAAGACCCAAGAAGAAGAGAGCTGCAGGAGCCCTCTCCCCTCTCTGAGGTGTAAGGTTATCCCAATCCTGTTTCATTTGTGGATCCCATCTTGTTTTACAGTTGGTTTTTTGCTTTACTTTTCTTTGACTGGACACTCCTCAGCTATTCTTACTGACTTCCAGTGGGCCTCTTAAATCTTCTGTCCCTGTAGCAGAACCCTGGGTTGTAGCCTTGTTACATCTAAAATAATTTTCACAGGAGAAATGTTGCTGAGTGTGCTACATAGAGGTACAAAGTGATGAGCATGGCAACAACCATTCTGCTATTTCTGTTGCTTTGCTCAAAGATCCCCAGTTAAATAGAATAATTATTCTAGAAATGGTTCTGCCAAGCAGACACCCCAGCTCCCAGTTTGTTGACTGACAAAGTGGAAAATCTCATATTTTGTAGCAAACTGCTTCATAAACCTGAAGGGAGTGTGTTCGTCCACAGCTCCATTCTGAATGAGAAGTGCTGAATCCAGTTCCCTTGATTCACAGCCAATACCTGCCCAGGCTGAACTGGCTTGTCATATGGTCACATGGCCTCTGTTCCAAAAGGTGTAGACTGGGTGGGAAGGGGGTTGTAGTGGGGATCAAGGTCTTGGGTTCTGTGCAGCCTTGGGAAAGCCTTTTACCCAATCTTCATTTCGCCACTTCAACTTTAAAATGAGGATAACAACACTTACCTACCTGCCATAGATCACACAGTTGTTATGAGGATCGAAGGATGCTTGTGAAGGTCATGTAGTGTGCCATACAAATATAAAATAAAAGGGGTAACACAGTATCTTCAATTGCTTCAGCAAAATAACAGCAACAGACACTTAAATTACACTCTCATGTGCTCTCTCTCTGAGCTTCACACACGTTGACTCATTTAATTCTTAGTCCTCTGTCGGGGGTCCCATTATCCCCATTTTAAAGGTGAATAAACTGAGTCCCAGGGAGTTTATGGAACATTCCCAAGGTCCCAGAAAGACTTAGTGAAGGTGCAGCTGAGACCCATAAAGTCGGCTCTGGGGTCTGTGTTCTTAGCCATTATCATACGTTGCTTCTCCTACTATACCCTACTTTCCATAGCACCTCACACAGGGTTACTATGCCACATAAAAATCAGCCAACATAAAAGATACCTAAGTCCTGAAAAGATATAAAGAAGTGTAGCTTTCACCCTAGATAACAGGCTTTCAGCAAATATTCGTTATGTGAAAGAGTGATCTACTCAGTAAACATTTCTTCAATCTCTTTATTAGTGAAAATTGTGACATCTGAAAAGTATCAAACTGGAGTTGGAGTTTCTAATGAAGAACTCAGCAAGCCAGAGGCTTCCTGATAACATGCAAATCACAGAGAATATGTCTACCTGGCCAACTCCTAGCTCTGTTTCATCCCATAGCAAAACCAAGGAGTCTCCTTTTTTCTTTACATTATCCCCATGTAAGACATTACAGAGTGAAGAAAAAAAAAAAAAAAACAAAACTCTACTTTGAAGAGCTAAGGGCTTGTGTTTTGGAAAATTGTTCTTGGACATCTCTTTAAATATTCTCTATCTTAATTGGTATTAGTGGTATATCTTGCTAAACCATCCAAAACCTCTCCATACTAAATTAATACATTTATTTAACTGAATTTTTTAAAAAAGAAAATTTTCATATGCTACTTTCTTCAAACAGAAACTCTGATGTCAGAATTAAACCTTTGCCCTAGGACCCAGGCTGGTGACTCTCGTTCTAACTCGACCTAACTGGATGGGGAATGAATTCAACTTTGGATGAAATGTGCCAGTCCTTTCTTGGATCTGACAAGAGATGCTTGCACCTCTTCTGAAACAACCTGTATTAGTTGTACTTGGTAGGAAAAAGTTTTGAGTTTTCTTTGTCACTTGCTCACACTAGCCTACCCATGCTTTGCCAATATCCCGTTTAATAAGTGTCGTGTCCACCATGAATCCCAGATGTGGACCAAGCTACAGAGTGGAGAATTAAACAGATCCTTTCTCTTGTTCTGGCTGATATACTACTATTAATACCATTTTAGATATCATTAACAGAACTAGATATTGAGACCACAAAGGTCAAATCAAAGACCTCCTTCCTGTGCATCAATTTGTACCTAAACTCCCCAATAAAACATTTAGCCTGCATTTGGCTCTAAAGAAATCCTGAATATAAATGGCAAAAACCAGACCTAGCAACGAATGGGTAGATTTGACGGAATAAGAAGAAAGTGATAGCCGTGTTAGCCCATCTGGAGAATGAAGAATTGGAGTGTCGTAGAGCAGGGGTCAGCACATTTTTCTGTAAAGTATTTTCAACTTCACAGGTCATACGTTCATGCTCACAACTGATCAACTCTGCCATTGTGGCACAAAATAATAATAACAATAACAATTATTACAATAACAGATGATAACAATAAACAAATGGCCATGGCTGTGCACCCATACAACATTTTTTATGGACACTGACATTTGAATCCCATATAATTTTTATAAGCCTTTTGATTTTTTTTTCAACCATCTAAAAAATGTAAAAGAGTCATTCTTAGCTTGAGGCCATGCAAAAACAGGTAGCAGGTCAGATTTGGCCCACAGACCCCCAGTGGGGCCTGCAAAAGCAATCTTAGAGAATAATTTGGATGACTTGAGTTCTAGTCCCAGTTCAGCCTCCAGCAAGCCCACTTCCATTCAGAGCCCTCCCTCCTCCACCAGTGAAGTGAAGGGTTCTAACACATGCTCCCAAGGTCCTTTGAGTTCTCAGATGCCATGACCCTGCGATGGCTGCAGGCTGTCCTACTGAGGACTGTCCGGGTTACTTCCAAATCCCCTGCCACAGCTCCCGGATGCTTCCAAACACTTTGTTCTCATGTCACATTTTTCCCTCATAGGAAGGCTCTGTAATTTTTAAGAAGAAAAAAATAATTGATTATAGGACCATATCTTGAAGGACATTTATCTTGAAGGACATTTACCCAATGCTCTGAAGCATGCTCAAAAGGAGGTCATGGGAGCAGGGCGCCCCTTGGAAATGTTTAGACAAAATGAGAGATGGGATGCTTTTCTACATAGAAGATGCAAGGTCCACCAAAAGATGATAATAATAACAATAATAATACAGGACATTGATAAAGCACTAAAAAAACACAGTGTCCCTCTTGTGGTTTCAAATAAAGAAAAGAAAACCCACGCTTTTCTTCAAAGTGAACTAAAAACAGCAGGATTAATATTGATGCTGCAATGGGAAAAGCAAACAGACAGGCAGGGACAGGACTGCATCCAGCCTCCAAAACACATGTAAAGTTGGAGCTAAAATGTCATATGCATATGTAATTTATATGCAAAAACTCTCCTATAACAGGGCCACTGGCTGCCAAGTCTCCTTTTGCTACTTCCCGATCCTCGCTGAAACTCTATAATTTCATATTATCAGTCACCTACCAAGGGCAAGTCTGTCTGAGGAGAACACAGAAACTTTCTTAAGGCCAGGATATTAAATTCTTCTCGCACATCGCTTTCCTGGTAGCTCAGCAGGTTTCAGCAGGAAGACCTATTTTTGCTCCTGTGCGGGCTCTGTCCCTGGCAATGAGTGACTGGAACAGACTGCAGACAACTCTGCCAAGAATCTGAAGCTCTGATGATGTGAGCCAACCTCAGACTAATAATTTTATATCTCAATATAAGCAAAAGAGTTCCATAAAAATAGACCGTTTTTAACAGGATGGTATTCTGTGCTGAGAGAGGGCTGAAGAATGCGGTGCCATGTGAACATCTTTCCCCTATCTGCGGTACCTAACTTTAGCAACTTCCATATGTCTATTTGTCTGATCACTGAACTTGGGGAAAGAATGTTGAATGAGATGTGACTCTTCAAACTCCACGCCTGGGATTCTTCGGAGGTGAAATACCTATCAGTGTGTATATAACACTTCCTTCTTTCAAGTTTCCAGGAGATAGAAAACAAACAAACCCAAGGCTCAGGCTGTCATATTCCTCATCAAATGTATCCACGCACAAGGCCATGTGCGTGTTCCCGCTTGTAAATTAACGAGAAATATATTGACATCACCGAGGGCAGGTGTGAGAATGGGCTGGTTACTCTAAGACATCTTTTTCTCAACGTTCAAAGTGGTGACCGGATTCTCAGATGGCCAAATCTCATGGCACACACTGATTCAGGTGGTTTCTCCCTAGAGAATTCCCCTAGGATGAAAGTGGAAGAGGTCAGTCTCAGCATGGAGCTTTCCAAGACTGGATGCCATGGAGGGAGGGGCAGAAACCAAAAAAAAAAAAAAAGTGTGTTTTTTTATTTGCTTGGTGGGACAGGAAGCCCAAGCATAACATCCAGAAAGCAAATCAGCTGGGTTGAAGGGAGAAGAGAAGGCTTAAAGGAATGGTGTAAAGGCTGTTGCGCCCTTGTATATCAATCTGAGTTCTGCAGAGAGACAGAACTAACAGAATATGTATGTTAAGAGACTATTTTAAGGAGTTGACTTATGGGATTATGGGAGCTAGCATGTCCAGAATCCACAAGGCAGGCCAGCAGGCTGGAGATTCAGAAGTGGATGCTGCAGTTGAAGCAGAATTTCTGCCTCTTCTGGAAACTTCAGTTCTGCCTCCAAAGGCCGTCCAACTGATTGGATGAGGCCCACTCACATTATCCAGAATAATCCCTTTTCCTTAAAGTCACTGAATCTACATGCTAACCACATCTACGAAATACCTCCCCAGCAACACCTAGATTCATGTTTGGTTAAGTAGCTGGCTTAGCCATGTTGACACTTAAAACCCACCATCACACCTTGCATGCAGAAATTAAATTAGGCATGGCTGGGGAAAAGGATCTGCTCAGTGAGAAGGAAACGGGTGGTCCTGACCACACGACAGAGACGCAGGAGGCCGGCTATTCCGAGGATCGGTCCAGCAGACGTAGGCTGAGTTCCTACCGCGTGCCAAGCACTGTGCTCGACGTGGGGGAGTTAAACATGGAGCTTCCAGTGCAGGCGAAACAGACAAGGGGAGCAACACCGAGGATCATTGGATAAGACGGTGATAATTCCTCACCTAAATATCTTCCTCAGTTTTTATGTATGTGTGTGTGCAGAGGGAAAAGAGGTGTTCTTTTTGGTCTAGGTAAGGAATAGGAAGAAAAGAGCTGACATAGTAGAGGTGGGGAGTGATGGTCATTTTGGGGTTCTGTAAAAGTCTTGGGCACCCTGATCTTTCCACGATCCTAAGTCCACACATCAAGAGCACCACTAGTAACACAGGCAAATCAAAATCCACAAACATTTACATGAAACACAAATGCACTGTGTGACAAATTTGCATGAGAAGTTAAATATGATCTTTTAAATATCTCATACAAATCTAGGAGACTCACAGGGACTAACAGAGAGAAAAACATCAATAGTCCTTTATATTCATCTTTTCCTTTTTCCTTCCTGGACTGAAGATTGTAACCCTCCCTAAGATTTCATTATTGCCTCGGAACTTGTGAAATACGATTTTGGCATTATTTCTGACATTTCTTCAAAATAGGACCCTTCTCCCCAAAAGATACATTACATAATAAGACCAAGTTGATTGTGGGAAGTCCATGAAGTAGGAAGAAGATAGGATTTGGAAGCAGGAGATCTGGATGGGAGTTCCAGCACTTCCAGTGATGAACGATGTCCCCCCTAGGTGAGACATTCAGCCCAGGAGGTGGTCAGAGACAGTGGGTCACAGAGGAAGCTCTGGGGCCAGCCTGCCTGGGTACCTCACAGCTCTGCCGCTTGCTAGCTGTGTGACCTCAGGCAACTTGCTCAGACTCTCTGATCCTCAGTGTATCGATCAAATAAGGAAGAAAATAATCCCTCTGTGTTGAGCCATTGTGAGGACTGAAATGGCACAGATAAAGCATGAATACAGCACCTGGCTTTGAGTCTGTGGTTATTTTCTATATCTTTAAGGGAAAACAATTACAACAGCATCTGCTGTGCCTATTTCCCAGACTTATAGAAGAACCAAAGTCAGACGATGTGAGTGAGGGCTCAATAGAAGCAAGCCAGGCACTGTACTAATAGGTGCTGGTTCTCATTCCACGAACAGTGCTCTCTGAGTTGAGCTCCGGGACCAATGCAGACCACTTCATCTCATGTCCTGGTGGCTGGGCTCTCCTGGTGGCCCCTCCACAAGCTATGTTCTCCCTTTTCCTGCTCCTTTTTCCTAGCTGTCCAGCAGTGACCCAGGCAGCTGTCCTGTCACCTCTAGTAACCCCGGTCACCATCACTGAGTCAGGGTGGTGTCAGTGACATCCGCAAAGCTCCACCTCCTCCTTGTCATCTTCTGTCTCATCTGCTGCTGCCTGCCGAGAAGCTGCCATAAAACATTTTCCCCTGTGGAAGTCCAAGGGAATAGTGGGCTAGAACGCTGGAGACCTCGTCCCAAGACTGTCTCCAACACCAATGTCATGTGTGACCTTGAAGAAAACACTTCCCCAACCAGGGCCACTGTTTCCTCATTTCTGCTGAAGGAAGCTTAGTCTTGGACAGTGGGGGACAGGAAGGTCCAGAGAGCAGGCAAGGGCTTCAGAGAGCATGATGGTGGGGGTGTATATCGAACCCATTCTCACACACAGGTGGAGCACACCTCTGAGCTCCAGGCCCCTGGGCATGATTGAGAAATGTTATGAATGAGAAAACAACAGAGTACCTTGTTCACCATGTGCTCCTCTCTAGAGGCAGATAGACCTGAAGTCCCAGCTCCAGCACTAACTAGAAAACTCTGTTTCCTCATCTGTAGAATGGGGATAATAAAAGGGACCTATCTCATAGGATTCTATGTGTGAAGGTTAACGAATTATTACATGCTGAGTTTTTAGGATAGGATCTGGTCTATAAGAAACACTTACAAATGTTAGCTAACCTAACTCATAATATTAAAATTATGGCATATTATCTCATTTCATCTTATATCATTGAGTTTATTTTATTTTTCCAACAACCTTATGGGTAGGTTACTACTGTTTCACAGACAAATAAACTGAGGCACAGAGAGGTTAAAGGATTTCCCCGAGGCCATGCAGGCAGTAAGGGATGAAATTAGGGATCTAACCCAGATAGTCTAGCACCAGAGTTGATGCTCGTAACCTCCACACTGTATCTCCTTTTGGTTCTTTGCCAGAATTCTATGAATGTGTGGGAGACAAACAAAAGGATAAGAATTATCTATCTAGAGCAATGAATTCTGAGACTGTACCAATCCTAGCACTCTATAATTAATCTACAGGGTTGTTTTTCCCACCTTAGCCCGACTTCCTTCACTTCCCAGCATACTTCAAACCCTCTTTGCTTCCTAGATTGCATGCGTGCACTCAGAAAATATCACAGTTACATTAATAACTCCAGGAACACAAGATTAGGAACGTATATGTTCCTGGGAAAAGTTCTATAAGGCATCCACGCCATCAGTGGATAGCAGCAGTGCTACCTGCCGTCTTGGAGTCTCTGCACCCTATGAATGAACAATCCCAATGACTCTGAGTGTCTTCAGAGAGAAGCCATTGCAAAATGGACCAGATTTGCCTTTAGGGTTTTCCGAGTGAGCCAGGGGATTTCATGAGTGCCGCTCTTTTCCCATTTGGATTCTCTTACCTGGAAATCACTTCCCCATTGCATACACAAACAAGGTAGGGCAGACCTAAGATGATTGCTCAGGTTTTGTTTTCTAGAGGCCCCTTAAAATGAAAAAGGAAATGGAAAGGAGGGAAAAAAAGTAACAATAATCATAGTAATAATAGTAACTTCTGATTCTACCGTTTATTGAGCTCCTGCTCTCTTCTTGGATATTATTGTACAAATTAAGCCATGGAAGAGTAAATCAAGTAGCTGGATCTCCAAGGGCAGAGCAGGAGAAAGGGCTCCAGCTGAACATGCTCATTTCTACTCCCAAATTTAGCAATCAAGTAACTCAATCTACCTACTTGAGAAGAGTTAGGGTGAGGCAGGTAACCAAGAGTCTTCCTCTAACAAGTGTCTCTCCACTTTGAAGGAAATATCAAGAGTGGAGAATGGATACTAACCCTAATAACCCTGTAAACACTCACAACTCACTCCTGCTAACAATTTCCATCATGGAGTCTTTCAAAGTACCTACCATAGACCTCCCTAAAGAGTTTATCTTGTCCCATTTCATTCCTCCACCCTCTGCCTAAGCAGTGACCAAGAAAAGGGTATTAACCAATTTATTTACTGCTTGTAAATAATCACCAGTTACTTAGGAAAAAAGAAAACTGGGTTTTAAGGTGGTTTACAACATTCAGGCACAGGTAACAGGGGGTATGACAAAACTTCCACTTCTAGTCATGATGGAATAGCTAGTACTAGATTATTTCTACTGTTGAAAACTACTGTAAAACTGGGCAATATCTGAAGAAAATGTTTTCAGATATTGGACAAGAGTCATCATAGGATTATGATCCCTGAGAGAAATAAATGTGTGAAGTAAGTGCTACAATTGTTCTGGCTTTCTGCTTGAAGGTGTTCTACGCTCTGCAGGATAAAGAGGTGGAGCCCAAGAAAACATGGTGGAGTTACTGGACTGAGAAGGCAGAGATTAGAATTTGGGACTGTTGAGGGGCACTGGAATTTACACAGTGGGGTGCCAGAGAGGAAGGAGATGCACAGAAAGGGAAATTCAAAATCTCCATAGGGATTCTTTTAAGTCTCTGGCCATATACTGAGCTGTGCATGTGCATGAAAAGACTTCATTTTGGTCTAGCAGGTAACAGCTACTGGGAAGCTATAAGGTGAATAGAGATTTTGAAAATCATACCGTGCTAGTAGTTGGTGCCATTCTGAACAGACAAGGGACAAAGACCTCAATAGACTCTCCAGGTGTTCAGCTGAATCTCCAGAAAGGCCAAATCTTAGAATTAGAGTCATACTAGCCCTTAAGTAAAGTCTACACTAGACCCACAATAACAAAGCTTTAAAACAAGTCTTAAAAGGATCAGACTGATCCACCAATAAATTAACTACCAGCCAAAACAAAACCCAACAATTTCTAAAGGAAGACAACAAAACCAAGACTCTCATCTATATAACAACCACAATATCCAACATATGATCAAAAGTTATTGAACACAAGAAGGAGCAGAAAAATATAACCAATAATCAAGTGGAACAATGTCAATAAACATGGACACATATATAATGAAGATATTAGAACCAGCAGAAAATCATAAGAAACATAAAAATCTTTAAGTATCTAAATGAGACACTAGATATAATGAGGAAAGAAATAGAAAATCTCTGTAGAAAAATATAGACTATTTTAAAAATTACTAAATGGAAAATTCTTGAACTGAAATATAAAATAAACCTGAATAGAAAAATTCACTGGATGTGTTGGAATATCAGCAAATTAAACACTGCAAAGAATCAGTATAATTAAATATAGGGCAATAGACACTATTCAAAATAATGCACAGAGAAAGGGGGTAGGAAAAAATATAAAGAGCCTAAGCGACCTGTGAAACAATATCAACTGATCTAATATATGTATAATCCCAAATATATGCAGAGAAGAGAGATTAAGATAGAAAAAATATTTTATAATATAATGGTCCAAATTTTCTAAATTTGATGAGATTAACTTATACTCCAAGAAATTTGGCAAAGTCCAAGCAAGATAAACCAAAAAAAAACAACAACAACAAAAATAAACACACTTCCAGAGACATCATGGTCAAATTGCTGAAAACAGAAGATAAAAATAAAATATTGAAAGCAGCTAGAGGCAATTTGAAAAAACTATTACTCACAGAAGAACAATGGTAAGAATGACTACTCTTCTCATTAAAAATAAAGCAGATCAGAATACAACAAAACAACATCTTCAAAATGCTGGGGAAGGGGGGAGCTGTCTATTTATAATTCTATATCCAGCAAAAATGTTCTTCAAAATAAAGACATTTTTAGATAAACACAAGCTGAGCTAATCCATAACTAGCAGACTTACCCTCTCAGAAATGTTAAAGGAAATTCTTTATGTTAAAGAAAAATTATACCAAATGGAGGCTTGAATATATATAAAGTAATGAAGAGCCTCAAAAATGGCAAATATATGGATACATTTAAAAGACAAGATTTTTGTTTCTTAATTTCCTTAAAAGATAATTGATTATTTAAAACAACATTAATAAATTATATAATTTATAACATATGGAAGTACAATGTATGATAACAGTAATACAAACTACAGAAAGGATAAATTGAGATTTAGTGTTATAAAGTTCTTACTGTATATGTAAAGTGGTGTCATATTAATTTGTGATAGATTGTGATAAGTTAAACATGCATATTGTAATCCCCAGAGCACCTCTTTAAGAGAAATAACACAGAGGATCCTTTCATGGCCTTTTGGCTAAGATAAGCGTGAAAACTAACACAGAAATATAGCTAAAGAGCCAATGTACCAGATAAAATCAAATACTAAAAAATACTTAATTTTTAGAAAAAGTAAAAAAGAAAAGGAAAGAAGAAAAATTAAATAAGACAAGCGAAATTTGAATAACAAAATGGTAAAGCAGACTTAAACTCAACCACAACAATAGTTGCATTAAATATAAATGGACTAAATATTTTAATTAAAAGGCAGAGATTTTTCAGACTGGACTAAAACATTAAGACCCAACTACATGCTTTTTAAAGGGATGTACTTTAAATAGAAAGAAGAACATGCCCTGAGCTGAGGAGCTTTTGAGAGACTGTGGGAATGCAGGAAAACACCTCAACACAGCCACCCCAAGATAATCCAGACATTCATGGGTCCCAGAAGATCTAATTCAGGAAATGAAACCAGAACATGAAGCCCTAATGAACAGACATGGGAAACAAAAGCACAGCTTTCAAGGCTAGCCAATTTTTGAAAGATCCCAGCAAGTGTTGAGTTTGGGAAAGACTTCACAGTGAGCTGAGCCCAGGCTCTCGGTAAAATTTTTTGGCAAGACTTTGACATGGTAATGTGACCTGGCTGGATTCATGATAGTTCCCAAATCCAGAAAGATACCTTCCAGAAAAATGAGGCAAAGTAACTGGGCAGATAGAGTGGGGATCTAAAGAGAGTCCCTGGCTCAGGATCATGAGCCATGGTGGAGTAAGCGGAGCTTTGGCTTGGATCCTTCCTGGCACTCAACATACACCCTAGTCTATCCAATTCTGGGTATGGCTGGAAACTCAAGTTTTTATTTATTCCGTTTCTACACTAATTCACAATGAATTTGGGGCAATGTATAAAAATATAGTCAACACTAAAGAAGAAAATATGTTCTTGAGGAAATCAGGCAGAGGGAGGAAAGGGAAGCAAAATCAAAAAGCCTGGAGTCTGCATACTGAACAGACTCACAGAATGTTTAGAAGTGAGCCAAAAAATTGCTTCTGAGACTCCACAGAAGCAAGACAAACAAAGAAACACAGCAAGCCCTTCTGGGTGGCAGGTTGGGGACACAGCTGGATGAGCTTATAGGTAAAACAAGATGAAGACTGTAGATGGGATTCATCTATTAATGCATCTGTAAGGAACTTCCCCCAGACAGGATCAGAGGAAAACACTGGAGGCTAATATTTTGCAAACTGCAGTCACTCCTTCAAAAAGTCATTATGGAGTACATTCTGGGTGCCAGGCACTGAGCTAAACACAAGAGGAATTATGTGAGTAAAACAAGTGATCCCTGCCCTTTTGGACATTAGAGTCTGGCAGGGAGGCATGTGTTTATTTGTTCTTGTTGGGCATCTAGATCCTGTTGTAGATGCTGGGTTACAGCAGTAAACAAATGATCAGAAATGTAAATGTAACAAGTGTCACGACAGAACAATGCGGAAAATGCTGGGGACCATGACATCAAATCAGGGATCTAGCCAGGACTTGAGAGAGTCAGAGGCTGGAGAACAGGGAAGGCAAGGAGTAGCATTTGAACTGAGCTTTGACGAATATAGAGACAGGATTAACAGGCAGAAGATAAGGGACTATACCAGATGGGAACAAGCACACATCCATGAAGGACATGAGACAGGAAACCGCATGGTGTGTCTGAGGAGCAGGTGGGGCTGGGGCACAGGCTGTGGAAAAAGAGTTGGGGGCTAGAAACAAGGACAGGAACAGACCTGACAGGATGGCGTTGCTCCTATGATGGATTCAGGACTCAATTTTAAGAGCCATAGGAAGCTGTTGAAGGATTTTAAATTGGGGCGTGATGGTATAATCAGATTTGTATTTCTGCAAGATCATTCTGGCCTATGTGGGGAATGACTTCGAGCAAAGTGGAATGGACACAAGGAGAACAAACAACAGCTCTTTCAGGGATCCAGGAGAGAGACAGGGCAGCTTGAACCAGGGCGGATGGTCTGAAGATACAGACAAATGAATAGATGCAAGAGATTTTCAGGAAGCAAAATAACAGTCTTCAACTCTTCATTTGCAAACCTTTCCTAAGGAAGGCTCTGATCTCTTCACATTGAGCCCGGTGGTTTTCACATCACCAAAAAGATCCCTGGGATGGTGGAAACAGATGAGCACAATGGTTAATGGCACAGACTCTTGGTCAAGTTATGCAACTTTGCCCTGAGCCTCAGCCCTCTCTTCTATGACATGATCTCCCAGTGGGCTTCTGAAGACTGCACAAGCACATGTGATTGCCCTCCTGTTCTCTGGACACAATAAGCAAGTGTCCACCTCTGGCTCTTTGCACTTCCTGTTCCCTCTGCTCTTCCTCAGCCATCCACGTCTCACTCCCTCATCTCCTCAATTTCTCATCTCCTACCTGCCAGATGATGCTGTGTAAAAATGCAAACTCTGTTTGACCACTCCCCCAGCACACCCTCTCTCCCTTCCCTGATTTACTTTTTCTGCAGTACTCATCATTCTTATTTTGCATATCTTCCACTAAAATAAAAGCTCCATGAAAGCAGAAATTTTTATCTTTGTTCACTACTGTATCCACAGCACGTGGTGCATACTAGACACTCAGAACGTAGCTCTTGAATGAATGAATAGATCATGTTTGAAAATCATGCAGGCCATATTAATTGCCCAAGGAATAAAAGCGATCAGTCTGTTGACAACACCAGTAATACTAATTTTAAAAATTATAATATAAATTCCTTCTTCTGATGCCTTCCACAATGCCAGTTTTCTGTTTGGAATGATTTCTTTCATCACAATGACTACTTGTTTTAGCAATTATGAAAACAAATCTTTCTCACTGGCCTCAGTGTTGTTCATTGAAATCGTGCCCTGACTTTTTTAATTAAAAAAAAGCACAAACCCACAGCATTCTAGGTTGACAAGGACCACAGGGCAGGGCTTAGACTTTATCCCTTAGGATGAAGCCCACAGAGGTTCCCTCTTTCTGCCCAACTTCCTCAGAGCTCATTTTACTGCCACTGGGTTGATCTGAGGGTCAGAGATGCTGAGGCTGTGTCTGCTGCTCACCAATGCATTATCTATTTATATATGTTGCCATTATGTGTAAGGAGCTGAAATTGGAAAGAAGGTAAATAGGACATCTTGATTCTGAGTTACATTTTCCTGTAGTGCAATTGAAACACGATTCATTCTATTCTTACTGCATTGATCGGTAATTTTCATTTTCTAATTTCAAATAAAACCTCTTGCTGCAGTCAAAAGTGGTCGGCTCCTGGATGTAACTTCACAGCTCATTTTAGCTTCATCGCTTAAAGACGTTCTGTTACCATCAGTCTTAAGTGGTAATTCCACTTTTCCAATTAGACTGTGGGAACGAACCAGATAAATGGACTCTCATCCCCCAAGCCATAATCTCAGCCCAGCCATCAAGACTGGGACAATGAGCACCCCAGGAGCTCTTTCCTGTCATTCCACTCCAGAGCCACAGCCCTCCCCGTGCACCCTTTCTAAATAAGCCACACTTTGAGGGGCAGTTGTATTTTGAGATGTTGACTCCCAAGTGATTTGGACTTCTTTTGAATAGTTCTAACATCCAACACAGTAAAGGCCCAGATACCAAGTGGACAGGGCTCGTTTTTAGCATCATCCAAAAGGTAACCCCTTCTATCATTCTTCCTTCCCTCATCGATGTGCACACGCGTGTGCATGCGCACACATACACACGCGTGCACGTCATCTAAACCAGCTGCAGATGCAGAGGCGCCTGTGTCGTAGCAGAAAGACCTAAGACTTCATATCAGTAGGCATGAGTTCAAGCCATGGTTCCACTGTGGGGCCTTGAGCAAGTCATTGCCTCCTTTGGGATGTTAGTTTTCCATATTCATGAAACAGACAGGCAATTTTGAAAAACTGTGTAGCACACAGGGATACTGGGAAAGTGAAATGGCATTAGACACAGGAGAGCATTCTAGGGACTGCCAGTATGAGGTCAGAAGACGGCCTGATGGGGGTTGGAGTGGGTCCTGGAGAATCTGATAGGCTTGCTGGCATGGAGCATTGCTTCATTCCATGTAGCAGGCAGCATTTCATTTCCCCAGCCCCACTGAGGCTTAGTTGCTTTGGCAACAAGAGGAAGAAAATAAGCCTCATCCTCAGGATCTTAGTAGTCTGCTGTGGAGACTCAATGACGTCTTGCACATGAAAGAATGTTAAAAAGTAAATGCCATGTGAATATATATGATTATGGTTGTGATCAATGTTGTTATTTAACTACATAATACAAATATGCACTTCGTGCATCCTATGATGACCACATGACTAGCCTTTGTGGATGGAGAAACAACGTGGAGACCAAGATAGACATTCCTCTGAGAAGGGCAAGACAAAAACACAGTCGAAGCTGGGGGCCAGACTGCAAGAGAAAGAAACTGGTTATCCCTTGCTCCTGGGCTTCAGGCTGATTTCTTTCTTCTGAAGTCCTTTGGTCATTTAATTCATGGGCTAGACACCTCATGTGTCTCCACTGTACAGAATCACCAGTGACTTTCTTTGAGGTCCTAAGTTACATTTCCTTCCCTCTGTGCTTCACGGATCTAGCATGCTAATCCTGTTTCTTGAATTTATGACTGCCCAAAGCCCCCTTCTCTTTGCCTCTTAATGGCAAGTATGCATTTTTCATACAACAGGGAGAGAGAAAAAAGAGAAGTCAGCTCAAGAATTGCTTTGGATAAGTTGTTTCTCCAGGTTTCTGCCCCCAGGGAGTCCCTGGCACATCCTTACATCTTCCAACATGATTCTATAGAAAAGAAGGGCCTTTGGGGTCAGATCCCTCTCTCCAGATGTGAATCCTGTCTCTGCCATTTACAAGCTGTGTGAACTTGGGCCGGTTATTTCACCTCTTCAGTACTGCCTTTCTCAACTCTAAAATGGGAATGACATCAGCTTCAAAATGTTCTAGCGGGGAGCCAACAAAATAGTGGATGTAAGGTGCCTTGCAGAGTAAAATCAATGTTAACCTCCTTCTTACTCCTCTTCCTTGAAGTGCGGGAGGATAATTTTAGCAAGGGAGAGATTGGAAGTGAAAACTATTACAAAAGGGACGAATGGCCTATAACAGAGAAATGTAAGTTGCTGAAAATAAATTTCAAGCCCTGCAGAAGACATCATTTGGTAGCTCAGATTCAGCGGTAGAGGCCTGCACGCCTCTGGGTGGGTGAACGTTTACCAGACACCCCTGCAGTTCAATCTGCATCACTTACTTCTGCCAAATATCACGCCCTCTCTTAGCCTCAGTTTACCTCAGCCTGAAAATTGGGTAATTCCTTCCATTTCACGTCTGTGCTGTGATGACCAATGAAGAAAAACAATGCTGTTAACAGTTGGATTTGTGGAGTCCTCAGGGGGGACAAAGTCCTGAAGAGTTAAAAAGTCTACAAGACACTTTTTTGATTTTTGTCTTTTCCTTTGAATTATCATGTAAAACATTACCATTTAAAGAGCCAAAATCTCTTTTACTGTATTAATGCATGATTGTAAAACACTTTCAGAGGGTAAGACGATCATTTCTTGCAGTTTCTCATTTATTTGAGAGGGTCTTTAAAGTTTGTTTTCTAAGAAAGCACAAAAGGTCTCTGCCACATTCAAGTTTAAGAGACATACAGGAGGCCGGGCGCGGTGGCTCACGCCTGTAATCCCAGTACTTTGGGAGGCCGAGGTGGGCGGATCACAAGGTCAGGAGATCGAGACCATCCTGGCTAACACGGTGAAACCCAGTGTCTACTAAAAATACAAAAAAACTACCCGGGAGTGGTGGCAGGCACCTGTAATCCCAGCTATTTGGGAGCTGAGGCAGGAGAATCGCTTGAACCCGGGAGGCGGAGCTTGCAGTGAGTTGAGATGGCACCACTGCACTCCGGCCTGGGCAACAGAGTGAGGCTCTGCCTCAAAGAAAAAAAAAAAAAAGACACAGAGGAAAGATGCAGAGACTGGAGCCACCCAGACGATCAATGCCAAAGTGTTCCCTTCCCCAGGGCCCTGTGACCCCAAGTCACGGCTCCCATGGGTGTGTCCTGGAGATCACCAGGGCCCCCGCTGCAGGGCCAGTCTGCAGGGCACAGTAGGTCTCACTATTAAGCATCTCAGCTGGCCTCCCGTAACCAGGCACTGTAGAAAGAAAGTTCTTTTCAAGGAACTGTCTGCAGAGAGGACTCTTTAATAAAGGTAGGGGTCTCCGGCCACTGTGGGAAGAGAGAACTGGGTGAGGAGCCCGGCACAAGAAAGAACAACCCACCGCTCCTTGGGCGATGAAACACATTCCATCAGAGCTGAGATAGAAATGGCTTCTGTCTCCTTTTGTTTCGGGGAACAGTCCAGCTGGGGCGGGCCTAGGGGCAACCACAGCAAGCAGTCACACAAAGCCAGTAACATGCCGGCTGAGCCCTTTCCCATTAGGCCTGAGGCAGGCACCCGTGTTGCAGATAGTAACTGGCCACTTTGAGACGTCTCGGACAGAGACAGGGGTCTGGGTCGAAAGGCTCCGTGCAGAGACCATCAGCGGCCCTTCTCCCCGCCGGGGTGGGTGCCCTCGGCCCGTTCCGGGACTGCAGGAGAGATTCTGAGTCCTCTGCGGTGCGGGAGAAGCCCGGGCCGCCAAGACCTTCGCGTCCCTTCCAACCTCTGGAATTTGGCAAGAGCCGCGGACCCTAAACCCAGGCTCGGGAGGAGCTGGGCGCGCCGCTCTCGGCGCAGCTCTGGGCCTGCACTGTGGGATTCCGCTGTCGCAGCGATCAGGTCACGCGTGGGGACAGAGGAGGCCGAACAGATGCCTACCACGCCACCAGCTGCTGCGCCGCGCCCCGGGGACGTGGAACGCCGAGGGCACTGTGAGAATGGAAGCAGGACGAGCTCGGCCGGCCAGGAGCTGGGGCGGGAGCCTGGGCGAGGGGCTGCACCTGCCCGGGCCCCGCACCTGCTAGAGGGCCCGCTCCGCCTTGCGGAACTGAAGGAGCGACTCGCGGCTGCCGCGAGGACCCCGGCGCAGACGCCAAGGAGCTGAAGCTGCGGCCCCAGGGCGACGGATCCCGCGGCTCCGGCTCTCTGGCCCTGGGGTGGCTGCTGCTCGGTGCTCAGAGGGGAGGAGAACCTGGATTGGCACATGCGGGGCTGCTGGGGTCACCCCCCACTCCAACAAGGCGCCCAGAGGCGGGGAGCGCCACGCAGCTGGGTGGGTTGGGGCTTGTTGAAGCGTCCTGGAAGCAGCGTCTTTAAGGTGGGCTCCAGGTCTATGCACATAGGACCCCAGTCCTCAGAGCCCCACCTTCCAAGAGCCACAGCGCGCGCGCTCTGGGAGCAGTCCCCACATCACACTCTCCGGGAGCCTTCGCACTCCCAGACCCATCGGACTGCTGGCCACAGCTCCCCCAGCTCGCTACACTTCTGCGTGTGTGTGTGTGTGTGTGTGTGTGTGTGTGTGTGTGTGTGTTTGTGTGTGTGTGTGAGAGAGAGAGAGACAAAATCCACAGAATGTGAAATTCCCCACTTTAACCGTTTTGAAATGTACAGTTCAATGGCTTTTAGCACATTGACAATGTTGTGTAACTACCACCACTATCCAAGCCCGATACCCGTTAGCAGCCACTCCTCACTCCCCCTATCCCAGCCCCTAGCAACCACCAATGTGCTTTCTGTCTCCACAGATTTGCCTCTTCTGAGCATTTCCTATGAATGGGTTCACAAAAGATGTGGCCTTTGTAACTGACTTCTCTCATCATGTTCTCATAAACTTCAGCCATGTTGTAGCATATGTCGGTGCCTCATTCCTTTTCATGGTTAAATACTATTTTATTGTTTGCATATACCACATTTTATTTCACCAGTGGATGGATATTTGCGTTTTGCTCAACCTCTTGGCTGTCATGAATGGGGCTGCAATAAACATTTGTTTCAGGTACACGTTTTTGAGTACCTGATTCTAATTCTTTGGGTTATATAGCTAGAAATGAAATTGCTGTGTCATTGGTAACTCCATATATAACTTACTGAGTAATCAACAAACTGTTTTCCACAATGGTTGTCAACTTCTTTTTGTTATTGGTATATAATGGTTGTATATATTTTGGGATACATGTGATATTTTGACACATGCATACAACGTGTAATGATCAAATCAGGCCAACTGCAACATCATCACCACAAATATTCACCTTTTACTTATGTTGGAAACATTCCGTTTTGTCTGCCACAGCTATTTTGAACTATAGAACAAATTATTGTTATAGAATGTTGCCTTACTGTGCTATCGAACACTAGAATTAATTCCTTCTATCTAACTTCGTGTTTGTACCCATTAACCAATCTCTCTTTATCCCCCTTCTCCCACTTTCCTTCCCAGCTTCTGGTTACCACCAATCAACTCTCTACCTGCATGAGATCCACTTTTTTAGTTCCTACTTATGAGTGAGAACATGTATTATTTGTCTTACTGTGCTTGGCTTATTTCACTTAACATAATGACTTCTTACCATGTTGATGCTGATGACAAGATTTCATTCTTTTTTATGGCTGAATAGTATTCCATTGTGCGTACATGCATGTGAGTGTGTGTATGTAATGTACACATGCAATGAAAGTGACCCTAAGTTATTCATGGTCCTATATATATATATATATATATACACATACATACACACACACACACACACACATAAACACACACACATATATATATATCATATCACCTTTTTAAATCCATATATCTACTGATGGACAGTTAGGTTGATTCTATGACTTGCCTATTGTGAATAGTGCTGGATTGAACTTATTTTTTAAATAGCATTTACCATAAGATACAATCAAGCACATAGTGATTATTTGATCAATATTTGTCTTGCCTCATCAGAATGTAAGCTCCATGAGGCAGCAACCACTGAAGTTCCATTTACTTCCATCTCTCTAGTTCCTAACACAGGGATGAGCCCCAAATGGTGCCCAATAAATACTCATGGAAGGAAGAGAGGAAATATCCACGGATGGCAGAAAGGAAGAGATGGAGAAAAGGAGAAAGAGAGGGAGGAAAAGAGGAGAGATGGAGGAAGAAAGAGAAAAAAAATCATTTGCAAAAATACCCTTAACTATTCCTCTCCCTCTACCCACTGCACTCTGCAAGTGACTTCACAGCTTCTCTTACCAAGAGGTTGAGGCCATCACACCACCACTTGAACCTGGGCAGGCCTTGACCAATAGAATGAGCTGGAGAGGCAGGGTGCCCTTTCTAGGCTTCAGGAAGCCCGTGTGCTTCTGTACTCTCTCAGAATGCTGGCCAGCTGCTGAACGAATGAGCCAGGGCTAGCCTAGTGGATGATAGAGACATTGCCCCAAACACCAGACACAAGTGAGGATATCCTAGACAGCCAGCCCCCCAGAGAACCAGAGAGGAGCCCCACCCATGAGATCAATTAAGACTGATCCAGGACAGCCTAACTGCCCAGCTGATCCACCAGCTCACGAGCCCTAATAAACGCATGTCGTTTTAAGTCACTGCATTTTGGGTTGGTCTGTTACACAATAGATAAGGTATACAAAACTGTCTTTCAAAAATCTGTCCCTCTAACGAAATAATGGCATTTGCAACAAGCTGGATGGAGTCAAAGACCATTATTCTAAGTGAAGTAACTCAGGAATGGAAAACCGAGTATCTTATGTTCTCACTTGTAAGTGGGAGCTAAGCTGTGAGGATGCAAAGGCATAAGAATGATATAATGGGCTTTGGGGGTTTGGTGAGGGGAGGATAAAAGACTACACCTTGGGTACAGTGTACACTGCTCAGGTGATGGGTGCACCAAAATCTTAGAAATCACCACTAAAGAACTTACATAGAACTAAAAAACCACCTGCTCCTCCAAAAAAACTATTGAAATAAAAAATAAATTAAATGAATAAGTAAATAAATCTGTCCTTTTGCTCGTATATCCCCTCACTGTTTAGGCTTCCTCCCAATCCTGTCTACACTGAATCCTTTTCGTTTTTCAACCTCCAATTCAGTCATCCTCCTTCAGGCAGCCTTCCTTGATTTCACCAGCCCATACTACACTTTTCTAAACTTCTATAGCCTCAGTAGCATGGTGTCCTGCTCAAAGTACATTCCAAAACTGTCTTGGTTTGTATGTTAAGCTGATGGGTGACCAACTAGTTTTAAACTCCAGGAGGATCAGGAATTAACTTCTTCCTCCTTTGAATAGCTTTGGAGTCTTATGAATTGGGGCTAATTGACCTCCTTGCCCTTTGCCTTAAAGAAGTTGCACATCTGTAGTCAGGTGCTTGAAAGCGGAAGTTCTTGGTCTGAACCCCGGTTGTGATCCTTCGTATCTGAGTGACATCAGTCATGCAATAACTTGCACCTCAGCTTTCATCTGCAAAATGGGCACAGTAATTCTTCCAAGGCGATCCCACAGTTAAAGTGGGTTTGTGTATTAATATTCAGTAAGAGTGAAGCTCTAAGCAGATGTAAGAATTTCTTCTCAGCCCTCATTATCTTCTTTGCCATCTCAACCTGACTTCTTAGTAAAATTGCCTTGTAAAAGAAGTGATGGGCTCCAGCATCTCACCCTGAACTCTCCAGTTATCCTCAATGCTAAAGCAACTACCACGGCTTTGGGAAAGCGGAAAGTGAACCAAGGACTACAGGGCTGGAGCCCCCCCAGCCTCTGCCCTATCAGCTGGCCAACTGACCATTCAACATGTCCTTTGCCATCTGCTGCTTCTGTTACAGCAGAGGTGCTTCCCTTACCCTGAGATGCGGGTTCACTTAGTCTGGGGTGGGCCCCAGGCATGGATGCTGTTAAAGCTCCCTTGGTGATTCTGATATGCAGCCAGCATTGAGAAGCACTGCTTCAAAGTAAGCATTGCTTTATTGGTGCATTCATTGGTTTGCTTGTCAAATATTTATTGAGCACATACTATAGGCCAAGCCAGATATAGGTACAGGAATCACCAGCACCCAAAAAAGTGATGAGTCCATGATGGAAACTATTCATGGAAGGAGGGAGGGAAAGAGGGAAGGAGGGAGAGAGGGAAGAGGGAGGGACAAAGGAAGGAAAAAAGAAAAAGAAAAAAAGGAAATAGAAGAAAGAAGGAAGAAGAGAGGGGGGACTCATCCTGCACTTCCTCCATCACCCTGCCCCTGTCGCACCTGTCCTCCTGTCCTCTTACCTCCCACTTCCCCTCAGGAGTCTCAGGAAGCAGGAGTTTGTGCCACTTCCACAGCACAAACACAACAGAGAGAACAGGGTTATTTCAAGCACAATGCTTAAGCACCCTGGGCAAAGGAAACCAGAATCTTGGTGCTGAAAGTGGGTCACCCCAAAAAGACACAATTACCTTTCTTACCCCAAATTGAAGCCAAATACATTGCAAATGGAAGCCACTGGGATCAGAGAAGTTAAGTGCCTTGATGGTAAATGGTCATGTGACAATCTCCTGACGCCAAGTTGGTGTCCTTTCCAGGGTGCCCTGTGCCCTCCACCTCTTCTGTTACGATGACCATGATTGCCACCAGTTCTGAGCACTTCCTGCCTGCCGGACACTGTGCTAAGAGTGCCCTATGCTATTTCATCCTTACCTAGAGGCCGGCCCTATTACTCCCCTCTAGGGCTGAGGAACTGCGGCTTAGAGAAAACTCATCTAGGAAGTGCAGAACCCGCATGAGAAGCTGGGTCATCCTGGGTGGAGCCAGGGGGAATGTGCTATCCTTTACACCAAGTCGGTCAGAATGTTTATTGCATAATCATTTCTCGTTTTAGAAAGGGTCTGTGTCTTCTTTATCATTGGATTCCTAGCTCTTTGCACCCTGTCTGGCCACACACAGGCACTCATTAAGTTCTTAAAACGGCAGAACATAACTAGCACTTACCACTATTGATAAGTATATATTCATAAGGTGTTTGCTTAATGTCTATCTCTGTCATCAGCCTTAAGCCCACAAGGGCAGCGACTGGCTCTGTTTTCTGCATCTTGTATCACCAGCATCCACCCTCTAGGCCCTCAGCAAGCAGCTTTTGAGTAGATGGATGCATGGCTCCGTGGAGATTTGGGTCACAAAGCCAGAACATTGTCAGTACTTGGTGGGGATAGCTGCTTTCAGATCACCAGAGAAAAGGAAGCTACCCCAGGGGACAAGCCAAGACCCTGAGAGGAACGAGGCCCCCTTAGGTAAGAAATAAGGACCAGAGGCAGAAGGGGCTTCCCTGGCTCCATTTTCAGATGGAGCTTTTTGGAAGCTCTGCCACAGCTTGTTAGCAACACTCACCCGGACCAGGCAGTTAACCAGGAACCAGGTTAGCTGGGAACCAGCCATGAGGTCCGATGTGCTCAGCCACAACTCAAGATGTCGGCAGCTCATGTATGGAGCTCGTGGCCTGGGCTGCTCATCCTGTTCCCCAGTAAGCAAAGGTCAAACACAGCATTCCCCGGCCCCGTGATCAGACGCCCAGTGTTTCACGTTCTCTGCGCTATGTTCACCCAGTTTCAAGGTTGGACTCAAATCCATCCGAGTGTTGTTGGAGGCAGAAACACTGAAAGACGGGCATGCTGTCATTGTGCTTTCCACCAAGGTCACAGTGCATGACCCTTCCCCGCTACACAAAAAGCTGTTGCCATGGGAACCACACAGGGTGTTGCCAACTTGACAAGAGACATTCAAACCAGGAGGGACATTGACCTGACCCTCCCACCCCACATACTCCCCTAAAGTGCCAGGGGAGAAGGAGCAAAGAGAGTGTCCTTTCCTTTACCTGAAGCACTTGCTTATTCATATGCATTTAAATGAGGATGACAAAGACATAACTTCCATTACAATTTGCTACCAGAGGTGGAGAAAAAAGCTGGAAAGGATGGGGGTGCCATTCATTGCTTTCAGCCTTCCTGGCCCCAGGCCTAGGAAAGAACACAATTCTCTATGTCATTAGCATTTGGTGGGCAAAGGGACAGCTCCCTCAACACGGGGCCATCCCTAATGGACAAAGGAAAAATCAAATATTATTTCTCAGCAGATGTGCCCAGAACTTGTTTCTCATGTTACCAAGCCCAACATCAGGGAGGCTTTGCCCAGGAAACCTACATGGCATAGTTCCAAGGTCCTTGAGCAAAGAATGATTTGTACATGGGTGGAAAAGAACTCAGAAGACTTTGTGACCCTTGAAAATTACAGGAAATTCCTATTGCTGTGTCCATCAATAAGGTCTGATGGGAACACAGTCCACGTGTTCATTCCTTTATCATCCAGGACAGCTGTTGCCGTATAGTGGCAGAGATGGGTGGGAAAATGGGAGAGCAGGTTGCCAGCCAAGCAGGGCCCAGCACTCCATTGGGCCCACCAGGCACAGTGCCTCAGGCCTCAGTTACTTTCGGGGGCTCACAAAAATGTTTTAATTCTAATTATTTTAAAATCAGAAGAAAACATGAATATAGTAATAAGAAATCCAACCTAGGCTATCTTTGTCTTTATCGTAAATAGACAAAATATTGTATAATATTGTAAAAATGGTATAATATGTTGTAATATATTTTATATTTTCTTACAAAAAAAAGGACCCAAGAAGGTAAAAGTGCCAAGGACCCACAAAAGCCAAGATGTGGCCCTGCCACAAAGCCTGGTGTTTACTCTCTGGCCCTTGCAGAAGGAAGGACTAGTAGATCAAGTCCTGGCTGGGAACCAGGAAATCAAAGTGCTTGCCTATTACTGACGTGTTGGCTGACCTTGAGTAATCCTCTGGTCTTCCCCACACTGCTGGGATTCCCTCCCTGCTCCACCAACTTCCTGGCAGTCTGACCCTGGACCAGAGACTTGATCTCTCTAAGTATTCCGGAAAATGTGGATGAAGACAGTCCCACTTTGTAGGGTTAGTGTAAGCAGGGGTAACCTTGCGACCCACAGCACTCAGCCCAGGGGACTTGGCACTTAAAAAGCAGTTCATTCTACAAGGCCAAGAAGCAGGATGAGCCCTTGCTATTTGGAGGACAAGGTGACAGACCTCACTTCCCTTTGGTAAGCCTGTCTTGCAAAGCGATCAGGCTTGGGAAGTCTTCCCATGTAAGAAGAGGCCCTGGAAGTCCCAAAATAGCTCTACAGGTTCAAGGGGACTCCCGCAGGTGAGGGGAGCCCTCCCAGGGGCCTCGCCTTGCACTGTCGTCCACCCTGTGGCACCTCTGCCTCGGACACCGGTGGGTCTTTCTGCATCTGGAAACTGCCTCCTGGTAATCTCTACATAACCTTTGCAACGTGCCTGCATATTTCACCCTTCCAGGCGAGCACTCCCATTTTTTTTGTGTCATTCCAATTTCATTTCCTGGGCTGTGTGGACTGCGGGCTCAGCAGTCGCTCCCGTCTGAAGTGACTCCTGGGACCTCCTCACTGTTCTATATGCAAATGGCCTTGCACCTGGGCAGCCGAGCGGGCTCGCAGACAGTTTAGTTATGCAAATCTGATTGATCGAAAGCATATTGCAGGAGCGCGCGCACAGACCTGGGACACTGGCAGCTATATTTCACTGGCTAAATTCCCGAAGAAGGGGGAAAAAATTAAATGCCAGGCATTTTGATGCATATTCCCTTTCAACCCCTGTAGTGCAAGAGTGTTTATTTCTGAATGTGTTCAACACTCAGGTTAGACGTTGCTAATGCAATTTTTGCGTGCAGGGTGTGTTATTGCTGAATTAACAGAAGGCTTGTTTTCAGTGTAAAAAGCCAGTTGCTGTGATGTCACAAGCACAATAGGTCTGTCAGTTGATTTGAAATAATTCCCCAGGCAAATGCAGTAACGGCAGTGTTAAAAAATAATTAGGTCCTTCGGCCTCTAAATGCTCACCCAAGTGGAGGGAGTAATGTTAAGTTCCTCCGACTTTATTCTCTTCTACAACAAAAGGTAAAATAAACCGCAGGGACGCTGATTACATATTGTCATCCTATGTTGAAGGCGTTTGTCTATTTCCCAAACATGGGATTTGAAGAGGGAAGATGGAGTAGCAGTAGCAGCTACCGCCTTGGAGGAAATAAATTTTAAAAAAAGAACCTCAAATCTACTTGAATCTGCTTAAAATAATAAATTCCACATCAGACACGTTGCATTCATGCATGTTGAAGTCTGTAATTCCAGAGGCTTGGGAAGCCTGGCTCGTCCCGCTATTCTGCATTGTCCTTATTGATTTATAATCACTGATAAATAAGGTCCACCTACATGGCAGACTATAGCTGCAGAAGGGAAACAGAAAGATATTTTTGCCAGCATCTTTCTCTACAACCCCACCACCCATGGATCAAAATTAAAAATAAATCAATGTTTTATGTGGGAGAAGGGACGGTAATGAGACTGGTAGAAAGACAGAAAGAGTAAACATTGGTGTCTCAACCATTAAAAATGAGGCTACAAAAAGCAGGTCTTGAAAAGTACAGAGCCTTAAGAGAGGAGACGGCAGGGCGTGCAACTTGGTTCAGGAGTTACACTGATTGTGCAGAATGACATTAAAGTCAACGTTAGCAAATACATGCAGTCATTCACTCATTCATTGATGTCAATTACATTACCCTTTGCATATGGCCTTGGACAGCATTAGTGTAGCTGTCCGCATGGAGCTACCTCAGGTGGACACATCCTATGCACATGAATATTTGCCCACAAAACACCTGTCTTTAGCTACAAAGGAAAGGGAAGGAGTGAGATTTAAAGGAGTACTTATGGACAGAATTTGCCACAAGTGACAGACACAGCATGAATCCTTTGTTTGCCCCTAATTTCTTCTTTCTCACTGCCTTGCACACACACAGACACATATGCATACGTGTGCACACATGCACAATACACACTTGCATTGTACACACACACGGACACATGCATGGCCTCATACGTTCACATACACATCAGCATACACCATGCAAACATGCATACATGCACATGTGCACACACATGCAAGCGCACACACACAGTGTTGCAACTACATGTATGCACATGCATGAGTGCACACACACATGCACAGATATACACATTTGTGCACACGCACATACTTTTTTTAAAAAAAAGCAGCCATCTGACAGGCAAAGCCCAGCCGCAGGGTCAAAAATGAAGACCCTAGGAAAGGTCAAGTTTAATCTCTCCCCACGATGGCCCAGCACACCCCTCCCACCACTGACTAACAAAAGGGCCTCAGCACTTTGACTGACAGAATTCTTAATTGTATCCACTCATTCATGACAATTTGATTAAAATATTACGCCAAAGTCTCACCCCCTGTTTGCTTCGATCCTCCAAATCTAATTTTGAATTTTCAGAAAGGAGATTACCTCCACAAGCATGACTGGGATGCTATTAACTTCTACTTAATCTTTATTACTGATGTGAATTTAACATATGTACCGCTTCGCTCTGCTCCTGTTGTTTTCCTCTCGAAAGTAACGTCTAGGCAATATACAAGCAGCGGGCATTAATTTTCACTTTGATATTCTGTCAGAGTCCAGCTCCCACTTATCTGTGAAGAAGAAGAGGCGTCTCTCAGTCTAGGGCCCTGATTAGGACATGAAACCTCCACCTTCCACTCCTCCCTAAGGCATACCTGCAGGGAGCAGCTTTGGGACTCCAGTTTGTACAAACGCGGAGGTGTGAGGCTGGCCGTCCTTCCCTCTCTGCCTCAGTAGCGATCAGCAGATGCTAATCAGCCTCACCCTCGGAGAGGCTTGCACAGAAGAGACCAGCAGGTCTAGAGCCCTCCAGGCCACCCACTGTCCTGCCCTGTGCCTCAGAATCACGTCTGAGACAGAGCCCATCACAAAATAAAGGCAAATCAACAATCGGTAACCTAAGAATAAGAACCTGGACAGGCTTTGTGTTTTCGGGGATTTCTCTATTTTCCATGTTTGTAGGTTTATCCTTTTTTCTTGATTTTTCTCTCATCACACATGGCATGTGAAGGTATGTAATCAAGGGATATGTAAGCATAGGAAAGTCGGAATCGTGGCCTCCAAGGTATTGACAGCAGTTGCTTCACCCTGGGTGGGAAACAAAGGTCACAGCAGGTGCAGGGAGCTCCTTCTGTTGTGTTTCTCCCTATCTGTTATGGCTTGAATTGTGTCCCCCCCCCCCCAAAAAATTCATGCGTTGAACCCCTGGTACCTACAGAATGTGACCCTTTTTACAGATAGGGTCTTTCCAGGAGGAATTAACATTGGAGGCAGACACACACACTCAGGGAGCACTGCATGTGAAGATCCGAGTCTGCAGCCACAAGCCAAGGAGGGAGGTACAGGGGAGGGAGGCCTGGAACAGAGCCTTCCCTAGAGCCTTCAGAGGGAGCACGGCCCTGCAGATCCCTTAATCTTGGACTTCTAGCCTCCAGCACTGTGAGAATAAGTTTCTGTGTTTAAACCACTTTGCTTAAGCTTTGTAATGGCAGCCCTAGTACACGAATACACTCTCCATTCCTATACTTCTTGAATCAGGTATCATAGTATTGCTTTGGAAAATTTTTAAAAATAAGTGTACAATTTTTGATTCCCATAAATTACAACCCTGTCTTACTGTGTAGAAACAAAGCCTCACCTCCCTTTCCTCCTTCCTTCTTATCTCCTCTAGAGATCCCACTGACCAAACCCCACCAAAACCAGACAGCAAGGGAAGCCCCTTGATGAAGTTCATGAGAAATTTCACACAGGTTAGTTCCTGGGGCACTGAGCAGGGGGAGAAGGGTAGACAGGGGGTCTGCAGGAGCAACAGGAAGACGTGGGAGAATTTAAACTTGAGAATGACCTGGACCATCTGTCCATTTAGAAAAATCACTTTGACACTTAGTCAAGAGCAGATCATTCTGTTACAGGACACTGAGGAGATGGGCTGCAGTTCTAGGTCTATGATCTGATCAGAAAGAGGGTGAGAAGAGACAGTCTACCCCAACTTTAAAAGGAGCAATTTGCATTTGGCTAATGTGGGTTCTGTGTTCCTGTTAAATACGGGACCTTGCTTGTGATAAGCAAGAACAAGAGCACAGTCTGCCACAGCTTCCTCTACCGCCTGTGTGCTTTCCGTGTCACTGCATCTACCACAGGCCAACCGTTGTGCAAGGCACTATTTATCTTTGTTGGAACTTCCCAGCCCCCAAAAACCACTGGTGTTTGAATATTTGGGGAAAATGGAGTACACCTAGAATAATTAATTCAAGATGTTGTTCTCCAAATCATACACAGCCCAGATGCCTTCCAAGAGCTCCTTCCCTACAAGGTGAGGGTGTTAGACATCTGAATTCCCAGAAACTGCACAGAGCCTAGAACAAAGGAGTCACTCTGGAAACGCTTGTTAGACAAATGGATGAATGAATTGTTGGGAGAGTTCATTCATTCATTCTTTCATCAAACACAGGTGGGCCGGATGTGGTGGCTCACACCTATAATCCCAGTAATTTGGGAGGCCGAGGCAGGTGGATCACATGAGGCCAAGAGTTCAAGACCAGCCTGGCCAACATGGAAAAACCCCATCTCTCCTATAAAAGTAATAAATAAATAAAACACACTTGAGCCCCGACGATGTGTCAGGCTCTGGGTGCTTAGCCCACATAATCAGGGCCCAGGAGGGACTGGGAAACTTCTGGAAAGAGAAACCAAAGATGTTGTTCCCAAGATCAATCATAGCCCATCTCCACATGTGAGGAGTGAATTCACCAAAACACTTTCAACACTGCTAGAAACAACAACAACCAGAAACAACAGAAAAGTCAAGTTGTGTTTGTTTTTAGAAGTACTTCTTGTTTTGTATGCCAGCGCTTTGCAAGAGACACTGCTGGCAAGGGCTTTTTAATAGACTTTGAAAAAAATCTGTTTACAACATTCACCTCAAAGTTAAAATAATATAAAACTTTTCCTTATTTCCTGCTTCATGGTCTTTTTCCACTTAGCAAGCGTTTGATTTATTTTGGTCCTGTTTTCAGTGGGGCTGAAACTAGGAGCATTTGATTAGCTCACGGGGCCATCTCATGGATAAAGAAAATGTGATATATTTACACAAGGGAATACTATTCATCATTAAAAAGAAGGAAATCTTGGCATTTGCTACAACATGGATGAAGTTGGAGAGTATTACGTTAAGTGAAGGAAGCCAGGCACAGAAAGATAAATTCTGCATGATCCCACTCATATGTGTGAGCTAAACAAGTTGATCTCATAGAAGTAGAGAGTACAACAGTGGTTACCAGAGACTTGGGAGGGGAGAAGATAGGGAGATGGGGAGAAGCTGGTCAACAGGTAGAAAGTTGCAAATTAGGGAGATAAATTCTGATGTTCTGATGGGCATTAAGGTGACTACAGTACCCCTGTAGAATAATGTATCGCGTATTTCAAAATAGCTAGAAGAGAGGGTTTTGCATGTTCACAACACAAAGAAATGATAAATGTTTGAGGTGTTGGATATGCTACTTACCCTGATTTGATCATTGCATGTGGTAGGCATGTATTGAAACATCACATTGTGCTCCATAAATACGTACAATTATTAGGTATGAATCTTTGTTTAAAACTTCTGTTAAAAAATGAGCCAGCTGCTAGGAGTCAGCAGGACAGGGTTTGTCCTTTGGCTCTGGGCATGGAATAGAGAAGCTCAGGACTTCTGGGCAGCCCAGCCTGAGAGATCTGGTGGGACCATCTGCAGAACGTGCCTTAACCCCAGGGAGACATTCAAATATCCAGAATATTTAGCAACTGGTAGACAGGACAAAGACCAAGCAGAATGAGCCCTGGTGTTGTGCCAGAGCTGACCTCTAGTGCCCCTTCCCCTGGTCAGGCATTCACTCTTTCATTGCTAAGTCAAGGGGAGTCCCCAGGGGGGTTCTGGGACAGCCAAGGGAGCTATCACAGCATAGCTACCTTCCAAACAGTAGATAAGTACTTCAACACGTAACAATGCATAAGCTGTGCCAGGGCCTTCCAGGGGATGGAGGCTGCCTTCTCCCCAGGACATCACCAATGCTGAGATAGATGGGTGAGAACTCAGAATTGTCTATTACACACCCAGAGGTCCTTGTGGTCTTGGGCATGTGTATCAGTTTTCTAGAGCCACTGTTACAAATTCCCATAAACCTAGTGACTACAAGCAACACAAATTTATCCTCTTGTATACAGTTCTGGAGATCAGAATTTCAAAATTGATTTCCCTGGGCTAAAGTCCAGGTGTCATCAGGGCTGGTTCCTTCTGGAAGTTCCAGGGGGAATGTGTTGCTGCTTTTTCCAGCTTCTAGAGGTCTCCCGCATTCCTGGGCATGCATTGCTTCAACTTCTGCCATCACATCACCTCTCCCCTGTGTGCCCAATGTCCCTCAGTTTCCCTCTATAAAAACTCTTATGATCACCTCGGATCCCTCTGGATATTTCAGGATCATCTCCCCATCTCAAGATCCTTGCCGTATACCATATTAGGTAACAATCACAAGTTCCAAAAATTAGGACCTGGATATCTAGAGAGGGTCGCGGGGGGCTGTTATTCGGCCTCCCACAGCAATACAGTAAGAGTCTCTGGGTTCATGTTCCCCCCTCAGGGCCTTTGCAGTCCCTCTGTCAATAAAGCTCTTCCACCAAATATCAGCCTGCTTTACTCTCTCAGTTCATTAAGATCTCACTCAAATGCATCTCTTTGGAAAGGCATTCCTTGAGCACCTTGTCTAGAACTGCCCCCCTTTCCCAGTGAGGAATCTCTTCATCTCCTTACTCTTGTTGTGGTCCTCACAGCACTGATTGGTACCTCACGAATCAGGCAACACTGTTTCCTGCCCATTTTCTTCACTGGAACATGAGCCCGTGGGACAGAGATTTGGCTGCCTTGTTGATGACTGTAGCCATAGTGATTAGAACAGTAATAGGCTTATAGTAGAAATTCAATAGATATTTGTTGAGTTAATCTAACATGAGGATAATTATAAAAAACAACCTTGTAGGCTTTCTATAAGGATGAAAAGAGATGGTAAATATAAAAAAGTTTCATAAACAATAGAGTTCTGAATGACATAGCTCAGCAAACATTTTTTTGAGTGTCTGTTATGTGCTCGATGCTGGGACATAGAATTAAAAAGACAAAAGTCCCTAGCCCTAGTGGAGCCTAAAGTCAAGGGCAGAAAGAGAACAGAGACAGAGACTCAATAGCCACATGTCTCAGTATGTAATTATAAAGTATAATGTAAGCAATGGGTGGATTACCTATTGATACACATAGAAACACCCCCAAAACTAAGCAGTTTACAGTAACAACAACCTTTTTGTTATATCTTATGGTTTTTTGGGTTAGCAATTTGAGCAGGGCTCAGCTGGGCAACTCTTCTGCTCTGTGTGGCATCAACTGGGATTACTGGATAGTATTCAGCAGGCAGCTGGGTGGAGTGGAACACCCAAAATAACTTTACTCACAGGTCTGGTGCCTTGGCAGGGATGGCTGGAAGGTTGAACCCAACTGCGTCCCTCTTCTTTTCATCTCAGGGTCTCGCTACATGATCTACTCAGGGCTCCAGAAGACCACAGGGGAAGCTTCTAGCCCTCTGGAAGTCCAGGCTCAGAACTGTCACAGTGCCATTTCTACCATACTCTACTGGTGAAAGCAGTCACAGACTGGCCCAGATTCAGCAAAGAAAAGTCTACTCCTTTTCACAGCAGGGGCGGTGTCAGAGAACAGCAGCCACACTCCACCCACCACAAACATCATAAAGAAAAAGTACCAGGTATACATGTAACCAAGGAGCTGGGTTTCCATCAGGGAGATGAGGTAGGTGTTTCTGGGGTCTATGTAGAAGCTGAGCGGAGAATGAGGTGGGAGGGAGGGTGTTCCTGACAGAAGGAATGGTGTATGCAAAGAAGAAACTGTAGCAGAAAACAGCTCGGCCAGTGTGAGGAACTAGAAAATTCCTGGGGGCAGGGGTGGGAAGGGGCAGGAGATATGGGCAGGAGCCAGGCCACAAGGGCCTGCTTGTAAGTTTCCAAACCCACTCTGTGTCTCAGTTGCTCCATCATTAGAAGGGCGGTAATAATTTTAACCAACCTCATAATGTTAGCCCATGTCAAGAACTTAGAATAGAGCCTGCCTTGTCATGGGCATACTCAATAAGTGATTAGCTGTAAATTATTACCTGAATTCTTTTCAAAGATGCCACTGGCTGCAGCAATGTGAGAAAGGGACCAGAGAAGGTCCCGGTCTGCTGCTGCCATCCCTGACCTGTTGTTGTCTCCTACTTGCTTCCTGCTCTTTGAGCCTCTGCCCAGCTCCTTCAAACTGATGTTTTGGGGTTCCCTGTCTGCTTGCCTTATCACATGGAGTGCAGGCATAAAAGACCCTTACTTCTTTCCTCCACATGCATTATCTCCCCAGGAGCAATTTACATTGAGACTTAGGAAAGGTCAGTACTTGTTCAAGTTCACCAAGCTATAAACCTGAAATGAGCCTGCCTGACCTCAGAGTCCTACTTCTCCACCCAGACACAGTACCAGAGCCTGTCTGGGCGCATTGCCAGTGGCTGGGGCTGAGCAAGTCCTACGGCATGTGAACTCAGCCCCAGCTTCCAGAACCTTTGCCCAAATTCAGGGCCTGTCCAGGCGGGGGCGGAAATCAGGGATTCAGGACACGCACAGTACAGAAATTATGATCGTCACTCTGGGGAAAGAAGAGGAGAATGAGGAGGAACTTATGTGGCAGAAACTCAGGCCATGGCCCCAGGCCTGGAAGAATCTGCAGGTTCATTAAAGGTGCATAAAGCAGTACCCAGCTTTTTAGCTGGGCACAGGCCTACAAGCACCAACACCTGCCAGCCTTAGGCAGCCCTTGCCTGTAAACCCAGCATCAAGCTCACTGTGGCCTTTTGCAAAGCAGAGTGAGTTATCGGATGTTCTCTTCCAACATGAGACATAAATGCTGGGTAGTATGTGCTTTGAGAACTCCCCTCTTTCTCCCTGTTTCTCAGTTAGGGTATAAATAGGCAATGGAGACACAGTAGAGGTTTTTGAGTTAATGGCAGCTGATAAGGCAAGACACTCAGGGTTTGGGGAGTATACCAGCTCGATAACCATCAGGAAGCGATTTACCCTTTCAGAGCCTCAGTGCCTTCATCAGGAATATGGAGATAGAAAACCTCTTTCCCCATATGGTTGCCATGAGGATTAGCAATAACTGATAGTGCTGCCCCTGACTAAGAAATCGATTTTTTTTATTTTTTTTTTTTGAGATAAAGTCTCACTCTGTTGCCCAGGCTAGAGTACAGTAGTGCTGTCACGTTCACTGAAACCTCCACCTCCTGGGTTCAAGTGATTCTCCTGCCTCAACCTCCCAAGTAGCTGGGATAACAGGCACCCGCCACCACACTGGGCTAATTTTGTATTTTAGTAGAGATGGGTTTTCACCATGTTGACCAGGCTAGTCTTGAACTCTTGACCTCAAGACCTCCTGCCTCAGCCTCCCAAAGTGCTGGGATTACAGGGGTGAGCCACCACACCCAGCCAAGAAATCAATAATTTGTAACTGTTGCAAGTGTATTGTTATCACTGCCTTGTAGGCGCCTAAAGAAATGAGTGGCACTTCATGTGTTTTCCTTCTATTATATTAAGTATTTTTGGACCCACTCACCTGTATGACTTTTCTGAATGTGTCACTTGTTCTGACTCATTTGCATCAGGAGTTTCTTTTGCATGTTCTTCCTAGGACTCATCCATCACCACCTGGCATGGTGCCTTGGTTCCAAAGACCCGGCAAGCACTCATGCACCACATCGCAGACCACCTGCATCTGCAGTTGACTTAATTAACTCTCCCTCAAAACCACCAGAAGTAGGCAGGAAAAGAGTTCTTAGCTCCATGTTGCAGATGAGAAAACTGAGAAACAAAAGGAAAAAAAAAAAAAAAAAACAAGCATGGTTCAGGTCACACAGCTAGTAAATGGCCAGGATTTGAACATAGATTTTATCACCCTCAACTGAAGCACTGGATACGTTTGCATAAGATGTGCATTCTAGATTTAATGAAAAGCATACATCTTGGGTTGAGTAATTACATTTCAGCATTACACAAAATGTCAAATGAGATGGTAGAGAATTAAACCGTCCTAAAATTATTCCAAAGGTGTAGCTACTTAAGAAAGACATTCTTTTTATCCTATAGCAATTCTTTAAGTTTTATTGAGATATAACTTATACACCATAAAATGTGCCTGTTTTAAGTATAAAATTGAACATTTTTAGTATATTTACAGAGTTGTGCAACCATCACCTCCATCTAATTATAGAACATTGACAGACAGTGCTGGTAGGATGTGTCAAGATCGGTTGAAAATGCTCTTTTAGAAGGGAGCTTAGCAATATGTATCGAAGCTTAATGCTACTCATGACAAAAATGAAAACTTCTCAACATAAAAAGTTCTGCTGAAGTTAAAACGTTATATGCACTAGGTTGTGCATTTTAGAATTTATCATCACTGAAAATTGAAAAGATTCTAAATTCTGCCAAATCCAGAAATATTTGCCTAGATGATATCACTTTCTCCTCACAGAATATTCTGTCATTAATAGTCATGGTTGTCATATAACCCAGGTTTATGTTAAGATTTCTAGGATGCAAGGTGGCAAATAAAGCATTTGATAAATGGAAAACAATAAAAATTCAACATAACACACTAGAACATAACATCCAAAAATGAAAATATTTAGTAGATGGTATAGAATCTTGATTACAGATTTTGTCCTCAATTTTCATGCATTCATTTAGTATGTTGTTGTCCAAAGTCTACCAAGGATGGCTGTGGTCACCCAGGGTGCTGGCCCCCATGGGCCTTGTTCCAGACGCGGCCCCTCCCTACCCTTCCTTGTCCCTGTACCTTCCCTTCCTAGATAACTTAGGGTTTCAATGACTATACCCACATTCTATAGGAGAGACCTATGAACAACAGCTGGCCAGAAAATTAAAGGAATACAATAAGCGTCCATTGAAAATGAAAAAAAATTGGGTTCAATGCTACACAAAGAATGAGAACCAGATCCACGCACACAAGCTCCCCACACGCACGTCTGGCACCCACTTACGGATGCTGTCAGTGTGTGAGCAGTAATGCTCAGCTTTCAATGTGAGGTATGTCGAATGGTTTGTGTTTATTTTAAGCAGTAGCTTTTTTTTTTTTTTTTTTTGCCAGTTCATAAATTCCTTCTATTGTCAATTAAGTGACAAGCCAACGTAGATTTCAGGCCACTGGGGTCCTCCTGCATTGTCCTAGGCCTGGGCATAGTGAGAGGAGGCATGACCACCTTCTGTGCACAAAAGAGAAAACATGCCATGTCCCTCAGCACTAGCTCGTCACTGGTCCCAGACAGGCCTGCCTAGGTAACAGCCATTGTGGATTCCGCCAAATGCAAGACTCGACTGTCATAGTCCACATCAGAGACAAAGACCAGGGGAAGCCCCAGCCATGTTCCTTCTGCAAGCAGCTGAAAAAGGATGCCAGCCGACCTGCCCCACAATGTTCTCAGGAACACGCAACCTCATCCAATACAATTTCCAAGGAGCTGCCTTCTACCCAGTTTTGGAGAAGGAAGATGACAACTCGGAAAAGAAATCCCCTATGCAAAGGAGGAGGGATGATTCCATGATGAAAATGAAATGCTGGCTGCACTTGAGTGTCCTGTGAGTCATTTGATTTTCCGGAAAGTATATATTGAGACCTAAAATGTTCTCTCCAACCTCCTAATAGGTGTAAAGAAACATAAAAAAGTCTTTTTGGTTCATTCTTCTTGTCAGTGGTGCCCCAAATTGACACACACCCCCATTTGTCTTTCTGCATACGTTTCCCGAAGATCTGGGAGGTGTGCCACCTGTGCCAGGTGTTAGAGACACAGAGATGAGTAAGACAGCATCCATGGTGTAAACAGAGAGTGAGCAGGCTTTCATAGAAAAGAAGAAGTTTTGGGAATGCCAAGATTATCCACTGATTACAGAGGAGATTGAAGAAGACTACGGCTTGTCCTGGGGTCACTCAACTTCTCCCTCCACCTACCTGAGCATTTTAGCCAGACGCCAATTATTTCAAACTCAACCTTGTCTGCCAAGATGAGTTGCAGACTCCCTTCAGGGAGGAGCTAGGGTTTCTTTTCTATCTCTACTAGTCCAAAGCACACACTGGGGAGAAAATAGGTGCTCAATAAAAACAGCAGTGGTCCTGGCATGGCAGCTCACACCTGTAATCCCAGCACTTTAGGATTCTGAGTTAAGAGGATTATTTGAGTCCAGAAGTTCCAGACTAGCCTGTGCAACACTGCAAGACTCTGTCTCTGCAAATAAAATAAAATAGAATAAAATAAAATAAAATAATAAAATAAAATAAAAAATTTAGCCTGGCGTGGTGACACACGCCTATAATCCCAGCTACTTGGGAGGCTGAGATGGAAGGATTCCTTGAGCCCAAGAGATGGAGGCTGCAATGATTTATGATTGCACCACTGCACTCCAGCCTGGCCAATAGAGAGAGACCCTGTCTCAAATAATTATGTAAATATTTGTAACGCTGCAGTGATTTACTGAGTAGTGGAATTTATGCCAGCATCAAATGCTTTTCTTGGAGACCCACTTTTATTTGCTGAAAGGAGAAAGTGTACTCCGCAGCCTTGCTCTGAGACTTTGTTGCAAGCCCTGACCACATTCAAAAGCAAAGTTGCCCAATGAGAAGAGCGTGGTTCTTTCATTTGGGGAATTATTCAGTTTTGTGTTATCCCCTTGGTTGATCTTCATTCCCTTAGCTCATCCCTCACATCCCTTTAAATGAAATGTCACCTCATGCTTTTCTACCCACTAATTTGTCATCTGGGACATTCCGGGCTGGGCAGTTCTTGGTGAGCCCATGGTGGAAGATAAATACCCCTTTCAGCAACATTCCTGGGAATTTCATTGTGGGGGGCTTTGTCCTGATTCTGATGAAGGAGTACGCTGAGGAAATAGTTGAGGGCTGAGCCGAGGAGCTGAAGAAACACCAGAAGTAAGATAAATTTTTACCATTATTTCTCTAGTAGACAAAATCATACAAGAATTATAATGGGTCCAATTAGGATTCCAACAAGTGGAACTCTCTAATGTTTAGAAAAAAGGAATGAGCTACTTTGTGTTGAATAGAACTCCCCAAGAAGGAAAAAAGTCTGCAAGCAGAACCTAGATAGCTCTCCGTCTGAGGCACTCACTCACTCCATAAGGAATTACTGTGCACTCCACATGCCTGACACTGTGGCAGGTACTCCCAATGCAATAGAGACTCCTGTTTCAACGAAGCTTGTATGACAGTGAGTGAGACAGCCAGCCTATCAATAAACAAGGAAGTGGCCCAAGAGTACTCACACTCAGATGTGTAAACACAGCCGCCTTGTTCAGAAACACTGGTCAGGCACTGCAGAGCTATGAGCCATACTCAGTGGTCCCATTCTGAGCTTGCCGGGCAGCAAAGGCACTGTGAATGCATTGAAAGCAAACTGCTTTAAAACTAAATGTAATCCAAACTCAACGAGTTCATCAGTTCTTTGAGGTGTAATTTGGCTAATTGTTCAGTGTTTCAGATTCCTGTCATCCTCCCTTTCACATCCATGGATAGGAAGAGAGATGCGGGCTGGTATTTTGGCAGGTGCATTTCCTGAAGCCATCACATCTGGTTCCATCTTTAAGTATTTTGTTGGATTTTGCTGCTGATATCTGAGGCTGGTGGACTGTGGTCTTTCTCAGCTGGGTCAGAACCTGGTGTCTCCACCAGCTGTCTTCTACTGTCTCAGCCTCCCATTGAGCTCCTTCTGGAACTGCACATACCCAGGAGAGCCTGCCACTGCCACTCTGTCCTGGGCCTTTGCACAATCACTTTGCCCCTGCCACTGCAGGCCTAGTGACCAACACACTTACTCCTTATATCTTCCTGCCATTACATGTTGGTGTGCTCAGAGTCTAGTCTCATCTATGCTGTTGTCATTCTATTCAACGCACACTTCCTGGTGGTCTCACCTGACTCCACCTGCCATCTATCAGATAATGCCTTCCAGACCAAAATCTGAACAAGAATCCTCTTCTGATCTCCAACTCAGTTGCCAATGCCTCTGGTACTCATAGTCCTAGTAGACATCTCTGAAACCTGTCTCTAAAGTTGAAAGCTCCCCCTTCCCTCCAAGTCTGCTCACCTGTGCCCCCTGCCTTTGTGAATAGTGCCATTCACTCAGTTGCCTAAGGTCTCCATTTTAGGATGCCCCTTCTCCCACATCCCACACATCCCACAGTCTCAGAAGTCCTGTAAATTCTGTCATGTTTATTTATCTTGGATCTACCTCACCTTAGACATTTCTTTGTCCAACAAGTGTTCTTTCCCTGGTGCACCAAGCGGGGCTGAACGTTCTGTGTCTACGGCATTTCTGTGCTCCTATGCAGGTGTACCCTTGACTCAACCATGAGCTGGTTGGGGGCAGGAACAAATCTCACCAGTTCATCTCAGTGCTTGCTACCCACATTTGGGCAGGGAGGGTGCTCAAGTCAAAGCACACTTGTCAAATGACTGAAGGCAATGAATGAGCGAATCTACGTCAGTAATTCACAGGTCAGTGGGCTTTCTACTAAACCTTGATTTAAAAAAATCAGAATGTGTGAGTGCCAGTAATGACCTGTTTGCATCAAAAATCCTCACCAACGATCTTTCTTCTACAGGAACACTTGGTTTTGTCTCCATGTGAAAAGTTACCCTGAAACAGGAGAGTACGCAGAGGGACAGAGGAGCTACATGGGAGCTCTTTGTACTTTCTGCTCAATTCACAAACCAAAAACTGCTCTACCAAATAAATTAAGTCTATGAAACTTTTTAACAGTTACTTCGAGGACAAGAACAATTAACTGAATACTTCAACCATTTATCTCCATCTGTATACACTATCCTTTCAAGACAGTTCTGTAATGAAGGAAAATCAGCCTGGTGGATTTGAATTCCTTCTCTCTCGGTCTCAGTTCTTCATGCAGAGATCAAACCAGTACTATCCCAAGGGTCAGTAATGCAAAACATTCCAGCCTTTCCATCTTGAAGACCTCAAACACGTTGGTACCACCCCCGAAAAGAGCAGAAGTGTTTCCCACCCCTACCAAAACTGCTTTCAGACCACAAAGGTCTCTCCTCGCAGGAAGCTGTTGCAGGATTTCGGACTGAGTCCCTGGCCTTGGCTGTTCTTAAACATGAAACGTGGAATTCTTGAATACTGGTTCAGAAGCGGCTCTGTGCCGTGGATGGTCAGCTGCCCTCCAAGCACCTCCACGTGACCATCGCGGTGAGAGATGGCGGAGGCGGAAGTAAATCACGCTGTATCCCTGCCCTCGCCTGAGTCAAACTAATAATTACATCGCTCTCTGCACAGGACAGCACAAAGCTCAAACCAGGAGAGAGAGATTAGCTCTGCTGGGTGGAGGAGGGGAAGAAACAGTGGCCCCTCATCTGTTCAAGTACTGCAGCTTTGCAAAGTGCCTTGGCATGCTGGAACCACCTTCCAGCCTTATAACAAAGTTTGTTCATTTTCCTTGGGGAATCCCTGGTGCCATACATATCTTCTCTGTAAGACTCAGGGGAAGCTCTGAGAGTCCTCGCACCTCACTCAGACGGGTGGTTTGGAGGAGAGGAATCTTGGCTGTTGTTTCCCATCTGTAAAATGATGATACTGATCTGGAGTTAACAGAAAGTTTAGACATCCCTTCACAACTTCACTTCCAAGCATCTCGCATTCAATGGCTATAAACCCCTAAACCCCTGGATGAGTGCAAGAAAATGCTGGACGTGGTAGATGGGTCCCAAACATTTTCCAGAGATTCTGAATCTAGAAAACCCCTTTTCTTCTATTTCTGGTTATTTCCCCCCAAATTTCTGACCCATCTGGCATTGACCCATGTAGGGAACTCTTTCTGTCAGCTGAAGCAGGCTTCACGCCATGAAAATGGGAATATTTCCCATGACTGCATCATACTGTGATTTTTCAGGGAAAAAAAAAATGCTCCTGCATGCCTCTTCCCAGAACTGGATTACCCGATAGATAAACTGAGCAGGCAACTGAGCATCAGCTGAACAGGAGCACCCCCCACCCAAAAAAAATGAGAAAAAATTGTTTAGGAAGAACTTTATATGTGATATTTGCCTCCAAAATTATCAAAGTAAACCTCCAAGGATAAATCAGGACTTCCTGACATTTTCTTCCCTTATTTTATATATTTATTTTTTGCTTTTAATTATATATGAAAGGGTGGAGAGGAGCCATTGTCATCCTTTTGATGTTTAAGGCCTCTAACGTTTTTTTCTCAGATCCTACAATGATCATGCCTTAAACGGGAGGCAAAGAAGCATTTGAAAGATTCAGGGCATCTTGGGGGTGCAGAGGGAGGTATGCACTGAGCCCAGAGAAGGGAAGGGTGGCCGGAGGCACTGGCTGGTGGAAGGGCAGGCCTGGGGACAGCTCCGTAGCTAATCTGCACGGCAGTGCATCCCAGTAGTTAAGCAGGTGGATGGTCACTGGGTTCAAATCTTGGCTCCATCACTGGCTGGATGGGTGACCTCAGGCAAAGGACTTGGCCTCATCATACATTACTCTCCCCATCTCATAGAATTGTTAGGAGGAGTAAATGCAGGCAAGGTGAAGGGAAAGCGACACACAGGCAGGAGGATGAGGGAGGAAGGAAGGGCCCCAAACAACTTCCAGATTCATGCCTGGGATGGGTGAATCTGGGATTCACCCTCAATCTCCCACTGGGATTGAGTGCACTTTGGGGCCACTCAAGCCCCGAGTGAGATTCTTCTACAGGGACATACTCCAGTCTTTGGAGAGCTACTTGGGATCCATGGTTGCCTTCAGCGCTGTGGGGTCCATCACGGGCACCCGGGTGAGTTGTCTTCCCCTCTGTACTAGCTAATATTCCCCACCCTGCCTTGCACACTGGAGGCTCTCGCATGGGACCACCCCCTGCCCACCAGCCGATGGGAGGCACCAGCAGGCTGCAGGTGGCAGTAACTCTATTATCCTACCAATCACTGCACTTGCCCCTTGAGGCTGGTAATGGGGGGTGAGCACTAGCCCCTGATGAGGGTAAGGGCCCCCAGCTGCCACTGGCCCCAGTGTGCAGCTCCATCTCGTGCTGGTTCCCTTCACCTTTGTAAGTAGTCCCTCCATCCAGCTCTCCTTTCTGACCCTCTGTGATGGCCACATCTTGTCCTGCATAACTCTCCTTCTCTGCCCCCGAAACCTCTTCCCCCTCCTCTTGTGGAGCTCCTTGCTATTCAACAGTAAGACCAGACCCCTTGAGATCCCACTAGGGGCACTAAATCCAAAAGGAAAGCATGCATGAAGGAGCCGTGATAAACCCCAAGGAGAAAGAAAAAACGGTCACATCCCAGATCCAGGAGACCCTGTGCCACAGCGCTGCAGGAGTTAGCATTCAGTGGCTATGGGAAGAGAAAGAACAGCTTCCCCAGGGGCTGCCCTGGAGCTGGGGTGCTGCTGTGGCCTCTGATCTCTCAGGGAGCCATGGAAGAGCTTGGTCTGGAAGAGTATCCCTGAGGCTCACTGGGACTCTGAGGGCAGAAGGGCCTTAGGGTGGGTGAGTGGACAGGATTTTAAGAAAGTTGCCCCTTGACTTACAGCAAGAAGTGGAAGGTAATCTCTTGGGTCCAGAAGTAGTGTGGAGCCCCTAAGTATAGTGACTCTCCATCAGAAGGGGACAAATATTTCCCTTGGGGCAGGGCAGGCATGAAATATGTGTTAGTCCATTTTCATGCTGCTGATAAATACATACCCAAGACTGGAAGAAAAAGAGGTTTAATTGGAGTTCCACATGGCTGGGGAGACCTTAGAATCATGGCAGGAGGTGAAAGGCACTTCTTACATGGTGGCGGCAAGAGAAAATGAGTAAGATCCAAAGGTGGAAACCCCTGATAAAACCATCAGATCTCATGAGACTTATTCACTATCACAAGAACAGTATGGGGGAAACCATCCCATGATTCAAATTATCTCCCACGGGGTCCCTCCCACAACATGTGGGAATTATGGGAGTACAATGAAAGATGAGATTTGGGTGGGGACACAGAGCCAAACCATTATCAGATAAATTCCAGGGCAGTGCCTGTGAGTCCTGAGAGTGGTATCATGACGAAGAGAATTATATATGCTTGGAAAGGGCATCTTGGAGTAAGGAAGGGTGGCCATGCCCCAAAGCCGAGCTGCTTTCCCATACCCCTGGCCTGGCAGGTCATTAAGTAGTCTTGATCTCTCCCACTGCCCTGGCACTAACTTCTCCCCTTCTTTACTCCCCACACCCTTGTCCAGCCTTCTGGTCACCTCCCAGTAGCTGCTCTCTCTCCCTGGCAAGTCTCACCATCTACCCCAGCCCCTACAGTCTGAGCCAGGTCTTTTCTTCCCCTGGAGCACCTTCCTACCAGGCTGACCCCAGAACGTGAACAAAAAGCCAGGCAGACTAGAACCAACCTGTTCGTAAATTCCACCACCAAAGGGCTAAAGCAAAGCCTTACAAGCCCAAAATTGCTAAGCTAACTCCAAAGAATGACTTATTTGCTTCTGTATCCCTGGAAGGATCAGCCCATTGTATTTAACGGACTTTGATACTTTCTATTGTAGTACGTAAAGGCTGTTATTAAAATGAAAGATTGTTACAGTGAAGGATCTGATCCTTGCTACTTTGCTTTTTAAAGCTATCCAAAGCAATTGGTATCAGGACTCGTTGCAAGATTTTCTGATTATCTGTTGACATTATCTCATAAGGAATTTCTTTAAAGATGTAATTGACTTCATTTATTCCATGGTCTGGGAAGGTGCCTGAGGCCTTGGGCCTTAGCTGCAGGAGGGGGAGATCGAGGAGGCCCTGCGATTAGAGTACGTCCTTATAAGCATATTTATGAAATAAGAGCAATGGTTTGTGCCTGGCAGCTTGGAATCTAACACTGTGCCGTATCTACCTTATTTGCAGGATTAGAAGCCATTAATTCCTGGAATTGTTCTCTGGAGTGTAAGTGACAACAGCTGTAGCTATCTGCTCACTGTCTTTCCACATGGGCTCCCCTGTACAAGGGATGCATGAACACACACAGTCAAATGGGATGCTGCCGATTCCACGTGGGAGCTAAGACAGGCCTGCCACCAACAGACAGACAGACAGTCCCAGAGCAATCATCTGGACACTCGAGAAAATAGGCTTAGTCCTGATTCCCCTCTCTCTAACCCATTCTCAGGCAGGCACAGGCGGAGAGAGGGAGACTTTCCCATTTGCTCTGATCATGGAGAGACACTTTGAAAGTATCACTCTGTCCTCACAAAGGGCTAAGTATCAGATTAGTCCAAATCTAACCTCTCTCAGCCTCAATTTCCCCATCTGAAATTAGGAACTTGATTAGTCATCTCAAGGGGACTTTCTGGCCCTTCAAATACAAAGCAAACTAACAAATAAAATCTCCTCTCCTCTATCATTAGGGCTGGGCTCAGTTAAAACTCAGAGTGAAAAGCTGTCAGAGAATAATTATAAAGTTCTATTAAAATAGCAATTGTAAATGATTATTGTGTTTCAATAACATTGACTAGGTTTTTGATTAGATAAATTTAAAGAATAGAACAAAAATGTTATCCCCAACAACCAGATAACCCATGTTGGGTATAAATACAGCAATGGATGCATGGATGGATGGATGAATGGGAACTACAGTGCACATATCTTAAATTATTCAAGTAGTCCAGAAAGGAATGAAATGAAATGCAAAAATCTCTCTCTCCATCCCTCCTGCAAACCTGACTCCTCATCTCCCCCTAAAGCTACACTTTGCTAACAGTTCCATGTGTATCTCACCAAGAAAACAAAAATTTTTACACTGATACCAGCATCTATACTAACATATGCTTACTCAAAAGGGAAACATAATATATTTGGCTTTCTGCAAAATTTTTCAAACATACAGAAAATAATATAACAGACATCCATGTATGTATCTTTCCAGATTTAAGATATGTTTGCCTTATTTTATTTGCCTAAGATCCAAGAAGAAGAAAGAAAGGATAAAACTGAAGAAAGGGAGGGATGGATGGGGGAGGGAGAGAGGGAAGGAAGGAAGGAAGGAAGGAAGGAAGGAAGGAAGGAAGGAAGGAAGGAAGGAAGGGAGGGAAGGAGGGAGGGAGGGAGGGGTGAACAACAGAGATACAGATAAAACCCCCAAGTTCCATATCCTGTCCCCTCCCCAGAAGTAGCCACCATCTTGAAGTTTGGTATGTATGATTCTAATGTACATTTTTGTAATTGTACTACATGGATTTATAGTCAAGAACAATATATTGTGATTTTGTGTATGTGAATTTCATATTGTGTAAACAGAATATCAACTATATCTTCTCTCAGTAAACATTCTTATTCATTCATATTGATGTAAATAGATCTAAGGCATTGCCTTAATCTACTGTAACAAAAATACCATACACTGGGTGGCTTAAACAACAAACATTTATTTCTCACAGTTCTAGAGGCCAGGAAGTTTAAGATCAAATTGTCAGGTGATTAAGGTGTTTGGTGATTCAGTGTCTGGTGAAGGTCTACTTCCTGGTTCATAAACAGCATTTTCGGGCTGTGTCCTCACATGGTGAAAGGGACAAAAGGGCTCTCTGGGGTCTCTTCTATAAGAGCACTAATCCCATTCATGAAGGTTGTACCCTCATGATCTTATCACTTCTCAAAGGCCTCACCTCCTAATACCACCACCTTGGGGGTTAGGATTTCAATATATGAATTGGGTGGGATACAAGCATTCATCCATAACAGATACTCATTTCAATTGCTTCAAAATGTTCTGTTGTGTGACTAAACCACAGTTAGTTCATCCATTCTCCACTGATGGACAGTTAGGATGTTTCCTGTTTTGAATTTTGTTTTTGCAATTAAAAACATAATGGGTCATGAATAGTGGCTCACAACTGTAATCCCAGCACTTTGGGAGGCCGAGGTGCGTGGATCACCTGAGGTCAGGAGTTTGAGACCAGCCTGGCCAACAGGGTGAAACCCTGTCTCTACTAAAAATACAAAAATTAGCTGGGTGTAGTGGTGGGCACCTATAATCCCAGCTACTCAGGAGGCTGAGGCAGGAGAATCCCTTGAACCTGGGAGGTGGAGGTGGCAGTGAGCCGAGATCACACCATTGCACTCCAGTCTGGACAACAAGAGCGAAATTCCATCTCAAAAATAAATAAATAAATAAATAAATAAATAAATAAATAAATAATAAATAAAATATAACGATAAGTGTTAGAGCTCTTCTCTTATCATCTGCATCTATCTCATTTTTTAATCACTTAGAAAGAATTGTATTGAATGGATATATCATAACTTATTTAACTTGTCTACTATTAATGATCAGCATATTAGTCCATTTTCATGCTGCTGATAAAAACATACCCAAGACTGGGCAATTTACAAAAGAATGAGGTTTACTGGACTTACAGTTCCACGTGGCTGGGGAGGCCTCACAATCATGGTAGAAGGTGAAAGGCATGTCTCATATGGCGGCAGACGAGAGAAGAGAGCTCGTGCAGGCAAACTCTCATTTTTAAAGTCATCAGATCTCATGAGATTCATTCACTATTACGAGACAGCACAGGAAAGACCCGCCCCTACAATTCAATCACCTCCCACTGGGTTACTCCCATGACATGTGGGAACTGTGGGAGTTACAATTCAAGATGAGAACTGGGTGGGGACACAGTCAAACCATATCCTTCAGTTAGGTTGTTTTAAGGATTGTGTTCTTATAAACAACACCCAAAGGAATATTCTTTTATCAGTTTTTGGGCATACTTTTAGGGAACATTTCTAACAATAGAATAACTGTGTCAATGAACCCATACAATTAAAACATTGATAGATCTAACAAAATTATCCCCTGAAAAGTCCACAGCAAATCATATACCCCACCAACAATGTTTGAAGAACACTCTTTAATTTTGTCAGCCCGATAAGTAAAAATACTATCCCAAATGACTTCCACATCATATCCAATTTATCTTTTTCATTCCTCATTCATAAACTGGAGAAGAGTCATGATAGTATACTGTTTCTTCAGACAACTGTGGGCAAATTGTTTTGCAGATCTCATATTTAGGACTGCTCCAGGTCAAGCAAGAATCCAGACTGGGAGTAAGATTTCTCAGGCCACCTGAAGTACATCTCTCAGAAAGCTGGGCCCCTCAGATGGTTGACCCCAATTGTCACCATGATTTGTGAATGGATGGATGAGGGATTGATGAACAAATAGATGGGTAGATGAATGGATGGAAAGATGGATGGCTAGGTGGATGAATGGATGGGTGGGTGGGTGGGTGGATGGATGGATGGATGGATGCATGGATGGATGGATGGATGGGAGGGAGATAGATGTGGTAGATTAATAAATAAGTTGATGAATGGACGGATGGATGAATGGATGGATAGGTAGGTAGATTAATAAATAGGTGGATGGATGGATGGATGGATGGATGGATGAATGGATGGATGGATGATAAATTAATGAATAAGGATTGAGGAAATACGGTTTCCATGGGCTAAGAGGCAAGAAGTGTAGCCTTAAGAGGTTATCTTACATCTTGTTCAAGCCTATCCAACAGAGAGTCTAGCACCTCCACTAAGGAGTTAGCTCTTCAATATTTTTGACATTAAAAACTTTGCAGATTTGTTTTTGATCTCTATAAAGTACCATACAGGCTGGCCATGGTGGCTCATGCTTGTAATCCCAGCACTTTGGGAGGCCAAGGTGGATGGATCACCCGAGGTCAGGAGTTTGAGACCAGCCTGGTCAACATGGTGAAACTCTGTCTCTACTAAAAATACCAAAATTAGCCAGGTGTGGTGGTGTGCACCCGTAGTCCCAGATACTCAGGAGGCTGAGGCAGGAGAATTGCTTGCACCCAGGAAGCAGAGGTTGCAATGAGCCGAGATTGTGCCACTGCACTCCAGCCTGGGTGAGAGAGTGAGACTTTGTCTCAAAAAAAAAAGTACCATCCAGTCTCCAAAAGTCTTGAAGCAGCAAGAATTATGCAGGGAGTAATGAGCTGCATAAGGGTTCCCTGGGATCTGGGAAGGTAAGACCGAACCAGGCCCTTCTGGGGCAAGTTGTAGCTGCAAGTTAGACATAGGGTAGAGCCCTACAACAGCAGCAATACGGCAGGGGTAAAAAAGAGAACTTTGCCAACTGCATCTTTCAATTCTGAACCAACAATATGGAATGTTATTTTGTCAGCTCAAGGTATTTGTAGATAAAAACAGCTCATCCTCATGATTCCTTCTCAACTGGACTTTTGATGGGCCGACTTTCTCAGGTAGACACCATTCTAGAAGGGGCTTCGTGGGGCAACAACATGAAACACCAGCATTCTCACCTTTACACAAGAGAACACACATGAGCAAAATTAAGCCAGAGAAGCCTCGCCATGGAAGTGTCAGGGTTCCAGCACTACATCTGCTTGAGAGATCTGGCCACAAGTAAATTTCCAGATGATAGATCATTGGAAGATGTCTAAAAGCATTAAAACATTTTCTACACTTTTGTTATTCAGACCTAGACCTGTTACTGTTGAGAATGTAAGAATCTCAACTCGAATTAGCTTAAAGGAAAAGGAAAGAGTTGATTCCAGAATGGAAGTACCCAGGCCTGACTAGATCCAAATGATGGCAGCAGCCACTCCAGACAGCCTGTTGCTGCCGCTATCACACCAGCTTCAGCAGGGAGGTGCAGTGGGGGCTGCACATTCCATGAAGCTGGTGGGAGCCAGGGACAAGCGAGAGCCCCGCCCCTTTCCAGTTGGGGTGGGAGCTCCCTGGGTGGCATTGCAGCTGCCCAAACAGTGGCTGCAGACCAAGGTCTCCCACTCCAAGGAGCGGGGAGGAGCTCCTGTGCAAGGAACAGCACTATAGACTCAGGCATCCCTGAACTCCTGGGGGCCCAGGAAGGCCCCTCTGCCCTCGCAGGATTGGAAGTACCCGCTCCCACTGCCTGGCTTCTCCCTGCTCTGGTACCCCTTCTGATCTTGGAGCAAAGTTAGGGCCTAGCCCCAGAATGGCAGCAGGAGGCAGACAGATTCCTGGGTGGAAGGAGGCGGGTCCCCAGTGAGGCCCCTCCTTCAGGCCCAGGAGGGCCTGAAGGCTGGGGGCTGGGGTGCCAGTCCCACAGACAAGAGTGGGAACTTCTAGTGCCTTTTCCAGGCCTACCCATGGCCACTCATGGACCTACCCTCTGAGGCTCATAAAAGCCCGAGGCTCAGTCAGAGCTGAGCAGATAATGGGACAACTAGCTGCAGAGAGGAGCTATCACTCTAGGGCCTCCTCTATGCTGAGAGTTTCAGAGACCTGCAGAGATATCAGGACTACCAGCTGCAGAGAAGAGCAACCCATTTCAGGGCCTCCTTTCTGCTGACAGCTGGGAAGATGATGGGATGACTTGCCTGCAAAGAGGAGCAACCCACTCCAGGGCCTCCTCTCTGCTGAGAGCTGCAAAGATGAGAGGATGACCTGCCTGTGGAGAGGAGCTTCCCACTACGGGGCCTCATCTCTGCTAGGAGCTTAACTCTAGTTGAGACACCCTGGCTGCGGAAAGGAGCTACCCACTGTGGATCTCCTGTGAGCTGTTCCATTGCTCAATAAAGCTCCTCTTCATCTTGCTCACCCTCCCCCTGTCTGCATACATCATCCTTCCTAGTCACAAGACAAGAACTCAGGACCCACCAAATGGCAGAGCTAAAAGAGATGTAACAAAAACAGGGCTGAAACATGCCCCTTGCTTGCCATGTTGTGAGTGAAGAGAAGTAGAGAAGAGCTGTGGCCCTTTGGGGAGCCCAGACCTGGGAGCTCCCCAAGCCAGGACTGGGACTTCCTCTTTGGGACCCTGTGGTTCCTGAAGTCTCCAAACTTCCTGGCATCACTGCATTCCCCAGTGCCAGCTGGGGAAGCTGTTTGTGGTGTGCCTGGTCCAGCTGCAGTCTTGCAGAGAGCTGGCACCCATGCCAGCACCTGGAGCTGCTCACCCCATGGCAGCCAGCCAGCATGTCCGACTGCACAGTGGTCAGATCCCATGCTTGCTCACACACACCCCTCATTGCTTTGTGCCTGACTCCAGTCTTCCTTGGAGGCATGGGATCCAGGCTGGTAGCATGAGCTGAGTGCAGTCTGCCAGGCTGAGTGGGCAGAACGAGCACAGCAGGCCAAAGCAAAGCTCAGGGAAAGGTACCACTGGCCACAGGTTTCCAGTCAGAAAAGTGACACCCCAAAGATCCCATAACACAAAGTCTCAAAAAATGTCCTAGGGTCTTTCATGCTTGTATGTGATTCTTCTTGGCTTTTCTTCCCATGCCAGTCTTATTCCTTCTTTCTGGACAGATAGCCCATGTCAGTTCCCAGCCAACAGCATTAAAGATGACGCTCCACAGGAAAAAAGTGATATTATCTCTTTAGGTCCAGCGGGGGGTTGTGGGGGAAAGGCCTATGAAGGGTTCCAGTTTTCCATATATACTTTTAAACCAGTCACTCCAGGTAGGTTGAACAAGACACCTTGCTTAGGTCTAAAAGGATCAGGTTCTATAGTTTGAACCTGGGATAGTCAGGCCCAGAAAGTCCACACCAAGTTGGAATGTAATTCCTCAAAAAGCCAAAAGAAAGAAAATGGAAAATGTGCTGGGCTGAGCAAACAAACAAACAAAAAAACAACTCACAGCTACCAGTAGCCATTATACCAGCAATGACCAAGGGGAGTTGGGGAAACAAGATCATCAGAGAGCAGGGGAGAACCTCATCACCAACAGCATTCAGAAACGCAGGGCCATGGTGATGACTCTGAGTTAGTTTTCTCTGTTCTTTAATTCCCTGCAGTGAATGCATCCCTGATTACTGCACCAGGGGAACCACCCTCACCTACCCAACCACCATGATGGGCCGTGCCATCCACTGTTGTCTAATGGCCCATCTACTCTACCACTGGTCTTTCCCTTCTTGGTCTACAGAGATCAAGAAGACATGGTTCCTGTCCTCAGGGAGTTCACATTTCTTTTAAGAGAGATGCAGGTAAGACCAGCAAACAGCAGCACACGCACAGCTGTAACAGAGGCTTTGTAAAAAGCATTGCAATTTTAGTGAAGAGAGAACTCGGTTTTGCTAGAGAGGAAGGGACATGATCCACTGAAGAAAAGAAGGCATAGGAGCTGGACCCATGGTTGAAATGGACATTTTCCAGGTAGAGACAGAAGAGCTGGAAAGTTCAGACAGAAACAAAAGAGGGGGCTTAAGCAAATGTTCAAAGACATAGACAACATAGATGTTTATGGAGTTTGGGAAAGAGCAAGGTGCCTCTTACTCTCAAGTATAGGAAGCCACTGGGGAGAGGCTCAGAGAGACGTTGGAAATGAACACCCACAAGACCTTTCCAAGGAAGGACCATCCTAATGCCACCAGGACAACCAGAAACTATGAGTCCCTTGTAGAGGGGGCTCAGAGGTCCTGGAGGCAACACAGAAGTCAGGCTTTGATGGGCCTGCAAGTTCTGGAGGACTGGGAGGAGTTGAGCTGGAAACTGACTGCCCCAGAGCTCCTACTGCTGGCAGATCAGAGACCTCGTCCTCCTGCTGACTCAAGCAGAGCAGTCCAGGGCCAAGCAGGGTCAATTGCACAGGTTACAGGATTGAAGCCCTACAAGGCCTGTGACTCGGCCTCTGGCTCCCACACCCACCTCCTCTCTTGCCACCTTCCCCTTTATGCACCGGTCTTATTTCTGTTCTTTGAAAACTCCAAGCCTGTTCCTGCTGCAAGGCTCATACGCCTTGTAATTCCATGGCCTGGACGTTCTTTCCCCAGGTCTGTGAATGGCTGGACTCCTTGCATCATTCAGATCTCAGCCCAGCTGTCATTTTTTCAGGCTTTCTCTGACAACTTTACACAAAGGGTTTCCTCCATCAACAGTCACTTTCACATGATCCTGATTTATTTTATTACCTGAAATCATGAGTAAATCATTGATTCACTTTACAACATTTACTAAGCACCTAAGTGCCAGGCACTATTCTGGTGCTGCAGATATGACAATAATCCTGACAGAGTCACTGCCTTCACAGAACTTTTGTTCCACTGGTGAACAGAAATAAATATAAACAACATAATATCTAGGAGTGTTAAGTGCTATGAAGGAATAATTTAGTGCCAGGAGATTAGTACAGATGAAGGCTGCTATTTTATTTAGGTAAATTAGGAAAACATCTCCAAGAAGGTGACTTCTCAGCAGAGACATGGATGAGCCAAGGAAATGAGCCAGGTAAGTACCCAGGGAAGAGCATTCCAGGCAGAGGGCACATCAGTGCAAAGGCCCTGAGGCAGGGGGATGCCTGGTGAGTTCAAAGAACAGCATGGAGGCAGCCCTGATGGATTCCACCAGGGGCACAACCTTGACCCCACTGGACCCCATGAGCGTGCAGCCTCATCAGTCTCACTGTCCCCAGATTTCAGACCCAATACAGTGCCTGGTCCATTGTCAATGTCACATAAATATCTGTGAAATGAATCAACTCATTACTACAGCATCCCTTCCCTGGCCCTGCAAACTCGTACTAGTTGAACGTTGACATTACAATCTGAACACGCAAGTTACGTTTTAACCTGTCAGACCAAATCCTTCTTTTCTTGTGGCAGATTCAACTGATATTCAAGATGCCAATATCTTCACAGGAGTCAAGCAGCCAAGAGAGGGCCTCAGTTGCTCACTGACCAGATTAGATTCTTTGTGTGAAGAGGGTGTGTGGGTGCACACACCATTTCCCAAAGAGATAAATGCAAAATCAAGTTTAAAAGGCAGCTTTGATGCCACCGACCTCCTACTTGATGGTCCTCAGAAACTCACATCTATTTGTTCAGCACAGGAAGAATAATCACTGGCTATTGCTTCTTGGATCCCCTATTTCCTTAAAGATGATCACCCCACCAGAAGCTTCCCACCTGGGATGGGAAGGGTGGATTATCTGGAGGTTTTTAACTATTAGATTGCATAAATGTCATCCCCACTGTTGGCACCTAAATATCATTGGGTTCTTAGTCAACATTGTAAGACACAGCCTGTGCTAAAGAAACCTTGCAACATGAGCAGCATTGTAATCGTAGCACTTAACTGGATATTTTAAAAGGCGGAGTAGGATTTAAAAAAGGCAACACAACAGCATTTTTCTAACCAATCAAAACCAAATTATACCTGAGCAACATAATTGGAGTTTAATGAGTAGTTTTATGTTGTGATAATCAAATCACCATATTGATGGGGTTTATCAGCAGAAATACAATGTTAATTACTAAGGAATGATAAAAAATTAATGCAACTCCAAATGCAACATCCCACACTACATATGGAAAGGCCGTGCGGACAGTCAGGAAGCTGGTCATTTTTCCTTTTAATGAGCCCAATAGCTTCCAGGCATGGGAGCTCTGGCTGGGCAATGTTTATTTGCCATTTTCAATTAAACATGGTTCAAGGGCTGGATGTCATCCGTGTGTGCTAATGGGAAGCATTCAAAAGGGAACCAACTCCATCCCTGGGCTGTCACGGGAGGAAAGAAAGCTGTACATTTTGAAGGCATCATGGAATCCCTTCTTTTTGGTATTCATGGTGTTAGAGAACCTGTCAGGTGAAAGCAAGAATAAGCCCAGACTCAAAAATAAATAAAATAAACTCAGATTTTAAAAGTCAACTACATTCACACTCTCCTATCCAAAAGAGATATTAGAGCATATTGGAACAGCAGAGAATGACTCAGTTGGAGGTCTGGCATCACTGAGAGCTTTGCGACTTAATATGTTAATGTTAGTGTTTCACAGGACTCACTAAGAGAGTGACCATGTGTCCCTCACCTGACCCCAGTGGGAGCAGCCTAACACACCCTCCTGGTAACCCGACATGAAAACTAGCTGCAACAGGAAGGAACCTCACAAACTGAACCTTCTATCCTAGTCCCTGCCGAGTTGTACCAAAGCAATGTCTGTTTCTCTTCCAAGGTTTAGAAAAGACCAAGAGAAACCCGGGAGGCGGAGCTTGCAGTGAGGAGAGATCTGGCCACTGCACTCCAGCCTGGGCGGCAGAGCGAGACTCCGTCTCAAAAAAAAAAAGAAAAGAAAAAGAAAAGACCAAGGGAATGTTATCATCAGAAATGAGAAGAAAAGTTGGCTGGCTTAATTAATTAATTAAGGGAAGCTAGTTAAAACTTCTCAGACTTTTTTTTCCTCTAAACACATAGAAAGATTCTCTGATTTTCTGCAAGACACTTTATGGCACCGAGAACAATATGTGGTCTTGATGTCCAGGTCTACTCATAGAGTCAGGCTCTCTCATCCTCACTGGGAACTATTAATAACTTGGGCATGACCTGCCCTCTCTTTCTGAATGTGGGAATTTGGAACCAGAAGGAACATCAGAGGGCACCAGGTGTGACCTTCCATTCCACTGGCCAGGAGCGGTTGTAATAAGTAACTATGCATGTGCTCAGGGCTTTGCATTTGCAAAGGAGGTTCACATATGCCGTTTCGTTTAAACTTCATAACTTTAAGTGGATGGTGTTGTCCCCATTTTACTGTTGAGGAAACTGAGGCTCAAAATGTCAGATGTCTCACCTGAGGTTATGCAGCCACTGAGAGGCGCAAGAGTCATTGCAATTATCTTGTCCAGTGTTTCTCAGTCTCACCTTAACTAAGGACCCTCTTTTCTCAGCAAAAGTTCAACAAGAAGTCTAATTTGAAAGCAGGAGTCAGAGCATTCAGATCCTGTCTACCTCTATCCCCAGTAAGGGCCTCCACAGGCATAGTTGGAAATCCTATCATCTGGTCTACTCAACCTGTGTATGCCAATCACCATGACAATAACACCTGTGTCAAAAGTTTATTTCTCACTTATCTCATGTTCCAATGCAGTGGGGTCTCTGCTCCATACAGTCACTTGGGGACCAGGACCCTTCCATTGCATGGCTCTAACATCTCCTAGGACTTCAGCATCCTCCACCAAATCCCCTACATCTCTCCAACACAGAGAGAGTGAGTTGGGGGCTGCACAAGAGGTTTATCCCACTTCCACAGACACTGCACAAGTCACAGAACAATTCTACAGCCTCACCTAAGTACAAAGGAGACTGGGAATTATAATCCGACTATTCAGGAAGGAAAGATGGGATTTGGTGAAAGCACAGCATTCTCTGCCACTTCATCACTTTATACATGAGCACTCTGAGGTCCAGAGAGGGAAGGTGGCTGTTCCCTGGTCACACAGCTTGCTAACACCCAAATCTATTGACTTCCCAGCCAGGGCTCATCCATGCAGTGCAATCTGCACCCACAGGAGGTAACATAGTAAAACAAGAAACAAAATAAACAACAACGATAAAATGTAAACCTTTGCACATAGGCAAACCTGGATTTGAATCTTCACTCTACAACCTATCAGTTGAGTCAGGTTGGATAAGTCTCTGGCTCTCTCTGAATCTTAGTTTCCTAATCTACAAAGTGGAGGTAGCAATACTGACTTTAATAGATCATTAGCAGAATTCCATGCACACAGAACCCCCAGTCTAGGGAAAGAGGTAGTGGAGAGAGAGACTGGACCCCAAAAGCTTTTATTTTGCCCCACTCTTGCACCCCCTGGGCCTTTCTGATCCCCCTTTCGCTGCTCTAATATTTCTTCGTAGCATTTATTACCTTCTAACAAAGTATATACTTTACAAACTTATCTTTATTGTTTATGTCTGTATCGCTCTCTAGAATGTAAGAGATTTGAAGGTATTTTGTTTGGTGAATATATCCCAAGATCCTAGAACAGAGCCTGGTACAAAGGAACCATGCAGCAAGCACTTGATGAATGAGCGAATTATTAAATCAATTACTCCATCACAGGATGGCACCTAATTGTCATCATGCTCATTCATCAGTCTTGCTATTGTCCTCCTAGGGCATCTATCCTCTAAAGTTCTCTCTCCTCTACCCATTTTCCACGAGGAATATGCTACTGAACAGACCCTTGGTTGTTCATTCCTCACTTAGTCACACCTGTTGGGAGGTGCTTTGGAATCATAACCCGTGGCATCAGAGTTCTTGGCAGAAGAGCCACCAGAAATAGAAAAATGTAAAATTACTCTGGTTCTCCATTCCTTTTACAAAATACCTTCAAATCTCTTACCTCATGGAGTTTGCATTCTAGGGAGAGAGACAGACATAAACAATAAAGATAAGTTTGTAAATTATATACTTTGTTAGAAGATAATAAATGCTATGAAGCAATATTATATCCTTTCCTCCCACTGGCCAAATCTATCTGGAATCCAGAGAAAAAGAGATTTCAGAAAATATTTTCTGAAATGCAGAAGGCAGAGAATAGCAGGGAATGGATCCAAGAGCAAACTGGCACATAGTGTTGTTATTTTTTTAATCTCCAGCATCGGAACATACCTGGCACATAGTAGGTGGCCACTAAGTGGTTCATTAGATGGTAGAAATAATGAATTCTATATGTTTTGTGTCCTGCACACTTTCTGAGGTTGAAATCTTACATGATCTATTTATAACTGACTCCAGTGATCCCCACCTTCTGGTCTTAACACACTTGTGTCATCCCAGCAGTTGAGTGTGAATAGAACCTGTGACTTTCTTCAAACCAATAAAATATGGCAAAAGTGACGGGAAGTCACTCCTATGATTATGTTAAACTAGTTAAGACTCATATTACAGATGGCCTTTGCTGGCTTGAGGAAGTGAGCAACCATGTTGAGGAAGTTTGCATGACAAGGGGCTGCAGGAAGCTTTTGGCAGTTGTAGGCAGCCTCTTGGAGCTGAGGGAGACCTCCAGCTGTCACGCAGAAAAAGCCACTGCCCCAAGACTCCTACAGAAGCAGGGAGATAAATTCTACTGAGAACATGAATGAACTCAGAAGCCGGTTGTTCACCAGTTGAGCCTTCATATGAGAATGCAGTCAAGTCAATGCCTTGCCTGTAGCCTTGTAAGACCTGAGCAGAGGATTCAGCTCAGTTAAGCCATTCCTGGACTGCTGACTCCTAGAAACTATGGAATAATAAGTGTGTGTTGGCTTAAGTTGCTCAGTTTGTCACAACTTGCTACACAGCAATAGAAAATTAATATGAACACTAACTTATTGGGGTGGGGAAGGGGAGGATAATAAATGTTGAAAGATCATGCTATGCAATCATCAGATTCCATTTTCTTTCTCCCCAGTAGGTAACTAAGCTACAGTCTTCAGCTTTCCTTGCCAGAGATGTGGCCAGGCACCTGAGATCAAGCCAAAGGAATGTATGCAAAAAGCTACAGCTGCCACTCCAAGGCCTGTGGTGCCAAGTAACTTTCTACTTGCTTTTTCCCCATCCTCTGGCTGAATGGAGAGGCTTCTGGCACCTCGAGGGGGCAGAGCTGAAGTGGAAGCCAGATTCCTGACTCGCTGCTTGAGAGGCTGCCTAACACTCACTTTTTAGGAATTTACCCGAGTCAGAAATAAATACTCGTTTTGTTAGGCCACTAAGGTTTTTAAGTTATCATTTGCAGCTACTAACTATTGTAAATAGGAAGATAAGTAATCTGTTTTGAGCCCTCACTATGTACTAAGCACTTGGCTAAACACTTTACATAGGTTATCTTATGCAACTATCTGGTCAAGCCTGTAATGTAGGTTTTGTTCTTCCATCTTCCAGTTTAGAAAACTGAGACTCTGGAAGGTTAAATAACCAACCCCTCACGTGGCTAATAAGTAACAGAGGCCAAATTAAAAACAGACTCTGACTCCAGAGACAATGGAATCTCCAAAAAAGACATGACCTGCAGAAGACAGGAACGAGGTATTTTGGGACATGAAGGTAAAAACAATTCACTCTGATCAAGAAGATGGGCACATGCTCCAGGAGGAGGAGGCCTGTGAGATGGTCTTTGAAGATGGGCAGTACTGAAACAGATCAAAGTGAGCAATGCATCTCCAGCACAGAAAACAACCTGGGCACATGGGCAGAGGTGGAAAAGTACAGGACCCAGATGGAAGAGAGGGAGGAGCCATGTGTCCAGGGTGCAGGTGCAATAGGAGATAAGGGGGTGGCAAGGCTAGAGAAGCAGTTTGGGTTTAAATTATGGAGGATCTTGGATTGCCAAAAATACAATAAAAAATAAACAAAGGCATTTAATTGCCAAAAATACAATAAAAAATAAATAAAGGCATTTGTACTTACAATATTAAATGTTTTTGAATAGAAGAGTTATATAATCATAGCTGTACATCGGAAGCCTAATTTAGCATAATCTTATGTAAGCATAAATACTCTCTTCTAATTTTTGTATTGGTGAAAATAACACATAGTTTTCTTCCTCACAGCTAGAGAGATTTACCAGAAGTGATTTCAGTAAGCGCTAATGAAACCCCCTTCCTAAGCACACAGAAGTAGTTTCATTAGATGACAGTCACACTTGCCATGTTTCGTTGGCAGCAGTGCCATATCTACAAGTGTATATGTGTGTACATGCATCTATGTGTGTAACACAGATAGAAATATGCACACAGCCTGTGCAGAAGGGATGCTTTGTCCAGACCAACGCTGCCACTGGCACACACACAGGACAGACGGTGATGCCAATGCCTCCTGAAATGCTGTGTGTCTCTTTCACATTTCACAAGAAGGGCAGTCATCTCCTTTGCAATTCAAGTCCCTGTCATGTCTTCAGACACGTGACAGATTTCCTTTTCATAAACAAAAGAGCTGCTATCCCATCCATGACCACAAACAACACCCCATGATTTCAGGGCCTGAGAAAGAGCATCTGAAGGGCTACTGCTTGCTGACTTCTATTCAGTTCCACAGATACATGTGGGCCGTGGGCAGGTTATTTGGCCATAAAGAGGTGGCTCCTGAACCATCTCCCTCCTAAGGGAGCTTCTAGTCAGGAGGAGGAACTAGACATACCTGCAGATGGTTAGTTGAGGGTAGCCGTGACTGTGCTGGTCCCTACTGTGGGGTGCTGCAGAGATATATCAGAAATTGATTGGCCCAACATTTGGATGGACATTTTCAAGGCCACTGCAAATTCCCGTGAGTCAGTCTTCAGGCACTCCTCCTTCCCAGCTCCTCTACTTGAGCTCAGTCCGTGAGCAGAAAGAAGGCATTTGAGCTGAGCTCATGAAGGCTGCCCAACACAGCAAATGAAATGCAAACTTTGGACCTCAATATCTTGGTTCAAATTCTGGTTTGACTGTTCCAAAGATCCCTAGACTTTGAGTAAGTGACTTACTTTCTCTAAATACTAGAGAATATTGGGGGAATTAAAAGAGAGACTGATAATTGATTAGCTGCCTGGCACAAAAAAGGCACTCAGTAAATAACTGCTATTATTATCCATAGTTCCTTCCCATAGTGAATACTGTGTGTGTAAATGGTATTGCGGAGGTACTTGGAATTTGGGAGAGATGTTTCAGCAAGTCAGGAACTTCTGGGCAGTATGTGATCTGTCTTGATCACTTAGACCCAAAATGCCAAGTATCAAGGTCATTTCAAGTCTAGAATCATCGACCAATACATCCTCACTTTGGACCAGCTGCAAATCTGATTTAAAAAACTTCTCTTTCTTCATCTGGATTGTGAGAAATGATCCACTGGACTGAGCCTGAGGCAGAGGCCTGGGCACAACCAGAATTCCTTCCTGAGCAATGACATTGGCCCAGTGACTGATTTCCTCTGGGTTTAATTGTTAACAATAACTCCCTAACACCTCCTGGTATTTTACCCCCATATACTCATCCTGTCTGCCAAGATATCCTGAGAGATTTGATCAAGTTCCTCAGGGACTCCAACATTAGACACAACTATGGTGTTCTCTGAGATGGAGATGGGAGTTTGCTCAATAATGTTACACAACAAAATTTGGGTCTGCTTGCTCAGTGCACAGAAAAAGCCAAACACTGACACCAGGATTTGTAGCGAGAGAAAGTGAGATATTTATTGCAGGGTCTCCAAGGGTCCCTCCAAGCAAAGAGGGATGGGCAATTAACACTTAAAACCCAACCTCCCCAGTGGCTTACAAGCATGGGCTTTTTTAAGACAGGGTACATTTCAGGAAAGCAGAAGTTACCAGCAAAAATGTAAATCAATACATGGAGGTTAGGCATTGCTTCAGCCCGAAACGGTAGACATCTTGAAGTGGAGCTTAGAGAGCATAGATGGATTTAGATATTCTTTCATTTGCAACTGATTAAGGAAGCAAGGCTTTGTCTAAAAGCTTAGGGTCAGCAGAAAGGAATGTTAAGGTCTGGCCTGTGGACATCACTCTCTCCAGGCCCCGTAGGAAAAAATTTAGAACAAAGAGTTCAGTCCCCGTTACTGTGGTCTACATGACAGCAGTGGACATTTTCCATCCAGTGGGGATGTGGGTTTCTGAAAACAACTCAAGAACATGGGTTAAGGTGTCATCTTTTTGTTTCTACAGGGAACAAAAACACCTTGTGAGCCTTCCTTGCTTGGAATATGACTGCTTATGTTACCACTATCTTCTTGTTTATCAGGTTGCTCATTTACTTCTCAAGACTAACCACGTGCCTGGAATTTTCCTTGAAGGGACTCAAGATTTTTCCTTTATTTGTATGCTTGGGGGTTCCTGGCAGGCTCCTAAAAGGCGTCCATGCTCTATCTCAACAGGGGCTCATGAAGAGTGATAATTACAGGCCACACTTGAAACCCTCTTGATAGAGATTCGAATCTGGACTCTACCACTACCGTGAAGCTTTCTGAGTCCCCAGTTTCCTCTTTAGAAAACTTAAAACCACAAGCCAGATTCGTGAACTTGCAGAGGAAGTTCACTGTAATACAGCCTGATTCCCATCTAGCCCCAGGCCTGGCCCTTGTTAAACAGTGGCCCCTTTGCTCTATGTAAAGGGTTTCTAGCTAGAAACTTGGAGAGGAAACAACCCCTTTGCCCTTCTAAGCTAGGTGCATAGGTTTGTTTGCTTGAGCTCATCTCAGAAGATGAGAAAAAGGGCACTAGTCCTGGAGACTCTCCAACAAACCACTTACCAAATCTCTATACTTTTTGGCAGAACATTCCAGTTTCTTGCCTACTCCAAGAACAACATTTGCAAAAGCACATCATGGTAGACACATCAGTATATCCCAGACTGGGATGATTCTGGCCAGAACCAGAGAGTCCCACTTTCTCCCTGGGGGTTCCTTTCTGAATTAACAAAGGAGTGTCAGAGCTGAGCTTCATTTGAATATTCCAGCCATTAATCCTGGGCACTAGCCATTAATCCTGGGCACTAGCTCTTTGGGTGCTTTGAATACATTTTAAGGATCATTGCAAATTTGATTGCCATCAATAAAATTGCAAACAATATAATTATATTTGTTTGCTTATGTCTAAATAGGTGCACACATGTGAAATGTGAGTATGGTAATACAAGTAAACGCGCATGCATATACATATTCGTGCTTTCAGATGTATATAGATTCGTACCTACACAGCACAGAAATGCACTTCTATAACTTGCAAAAATAATCTACTTCTTCTATGCTATACTGGAAAAAAAATCAAATCTAAGCACGGAGCAACTGAAAAAACTACATGTATCATTCACCTGATTTCAATTGTGCTTCCCTTTGAACCTCAGCCAAATCATTTTGTACATTAAAAATTGGTCAGGGATGATAAGATTCCATTTTCATGGTTGGTAATGCAGAACCAGGGAAAGAATACAATTACAGACCCCTGAGTAAACTCTGCGAATGTCAACTTGATGTAAATGATCAAGTGTCGACAAAGGGGCCAGGGAGGGAGGGAGGGCTTGGAGAGGAAAAGAGAGCTGAACTCCAAAAAACAGAAAGAGACAGACAGACAGAAAGGATGAGAGATAAGACTCCAGCATCCCTGTCAGACCATCATGTGACTGAAACATGTAGCTCTTGGGGCTCAGGAATTTTTTTAAGCACTTGCTCTCAGACCAGTCTTGACTGTGCCCAGGTTTTGCACCTAAATGCATTTATTAATTGCCCTGACATTTACTAGGCACCCACTTAGGCCAGTCAATGCCAAACAAGGGGAATAAAATAGGTTGACTGCAAAAGGCTCAGGTCAATCCTGTGGCATTTCCCAGAGGAATAAGAATAGCAGATGTCCAAATAGAGAAACTACCCTGGTACCCAAGGCTTTCGTGCAGGTGGACACATGTACAAAGATCTCTTCTGAGACAGAAAAGTCAACTGGTTCAGCCAACTCCTCCCACCATCATCTGGGTCAAGGGGATAACATGAGATAGCCCCATTTTACTTTAAGGCTGCCCCTAGTGGGACATTATGCTTCAAGACATGGCCAGAAAATGAAGGGTCTCAAGGATCATATCATGCAGAAAACTGTTGTAAGAACTGGGACTGTTTCTCTTGAGAAGCAAAGACTCAGGGGCATGATGTCTGTCATCAAACATTTAAAGGAATGTTAAGACTTGAGACAGGGTAAATCAGGCTTCTAGAGAGTTTTGGAGGTCAGACTCAGAACCAGAAGGTAGAAATGGCCAGAGCAGATTTCTGTGCATTGTAATAGAGGCAGGCCCAACAGACTGAGCTACTTTGGAAGGTAAGAGCTCCCTGTCACTGCAGCTATGACAGAAGGCTGGTTTATCACTTGTGTGGACTATTGAAGGAAGCATTTCTGCATTGGAAGGAGAGAGGTATTGACTGGATGATATTTAAAGATGCTTAAAAGGGGAGATCATAAATTAGAATTTGAGTAAGAACCAACCTTGGGGAAAAAGCACAGGGAGGAGAGTCTGAATTCATAACCTGCCCTCTATATATCTTACATGAGTTCCCCAGGTCCTGGCTTCTCACATCCTGGATCATCTTATATCTAGCAAACAGGACCACACAGGGAAACCTGCATAGCCTCTTGTCCTAGATGGTTTCCACATCCCTTTTCCCTGGTTGGAATGTGCATTCATTCTCTGACTCAACAATCTTGGGTACCTGTATGCCAGGCATGCCAGGTCTGAAGCTACAAAGGTATGCAAGACACTCAAGACCTCTGGTATGTACCTGATCTGTTAGTGCTGGACATGAAGGCAGTCAGGCATGGACTCAAGTGTTAGTCATGAAGTCAAGCCGGTAGGAGCCCTTCCAACCACCTAGAAACTCATCAGTACTTGTGGGGATATTATATGGCACACGGTCTCTGGAGCACAGCCAAAGATAAGCTTCACTCAACTGAAGGCAAGGATTGCACCTTCAGGCCTTCCCTCACCTCTCTGGTCATGGTGTTATGGTGATGGAGGGTAGCAGAACAAAGTAGCCACGAACTGAAATACAGCAGTTGGACAATGAGTTTTCACCTTCTGAAAGGCATTGTCCACATGCGTTCCTTTAAGCCAAGCTTGGGAAGTCATATTGCCACTCTTGTGATGCTAGACTGTCAAAAAAGGGCTCTGAGCTTCTGGGCACCATACTGTTTTTTGTCTTCTCTCCATTACCATGGGAGTTCAGGGAGTGAAGGGTGGGTTCCCATTCTGGGATTCTATGACTCTGGCTTTGTCTTGGATTTCCCACTTCCCTGCCCTGGCATCCTCACAAGGGAGTCAACTGGCTCTCCTTTAATTCCAGAAATTGACAGGATACCCAACAGGTTGCTTCCCAGTTGCCTGTGAGGATGGATCATCAAGTGAAATTCAATTACCTTGTAATTACATGTGTCGACACCAAGGCCATCTTCCCACCAGCAGTAGATTCAGAAGAGTTGTCCCTATGCTCCTGCCTTCCCATGGACTCTAACGTGGCTGGAAGGATGTTTGCTCAGCCAGTGTCTCTACCCAGGAAGAGCTGGAGATGAACAGGAGGCCAGCAAAGGAGTTCCTCAGGTGACTACATCAGAGGACCACCAGGATCTGGTTTAGAAAATGGGGTGTGTTGAACACAGCCACTTCTGAGGTCCCATCTTACTAAACGAACCTCAAATTATATCCACCACCATCCTTAAGGGTGAGACCCAGGTCTTATTTTTCTGTTTTCCTGGAGTCTCCTGTTATACCTAGATAACTGACTCGCTAGGTAAGAACAGAACAGAACAGAACAGTGAGAAGGGATTCTCTGTCTTTCCCACAGGTGCTTCAGGACCAGCTCACAGTACTGACTTGGGAGGTGGAAGGCTCTGAAAAATAAGAGACTTCCAAATCCACTCTTCCAATGGCCCGCCAGCCTCATCCATGAGGAAGTCCTGAGTTGTTCTATGAAAAGCATGCTCAGTGAGGCAGGTCTGGGGGCTAAACATGCACAACATGCATGGAATGGTGAAGACAGGAGAAAAGCTGACCCGGGATGGGATCCACTGGGGACTGAGGATTGTGTCCTTGGCAAGACCCAACGAGAACAAGCATTTTGCAGGACAAAAGAAAACACATTCCCCCTACCATCCCATCATCATTCAGAAGCCGAGAGCAAGACTGATTTTTCCAATTTATTTTAGAATTATCAACCGAACTGATTAAAGCAGCTATCAACTTCGGTTGTTCTTTATGTGTCGTCCTCATTTCACATTTCCAATGTTTTTTCGCGTGCAGGCTGCATAAATTATTGAAACATTATTTTATTTATCCATCCCCCTGTGACAGAAATAGGTTTTCTGAAAGCAGATCTTTCCCTAATCAGTTTTGTTTTTCTTGGTTTTGCTTCCAAATAGCTCTGTGAATTTTAGCTGACAGATGTGTAGCACTGGTTTGCTTCTTTAGGGTGAACCAAGCCACGGTGGGAAGATAAAGAGAGCAGTTCTGGATTCCAGAGTCCCTGGAAATGTGTTATTGGTGGAGATAAGTACCTAGGAGGAAAGAGACTCCCCAAACGTGTCCATATAGTGTGCAAGAGGGAGATGGTAAAACGATACTGTGAGTCATCGGGGCTCGGGGCAACGGAGCCTAACTTCATGGATTCTTCCCCTGGGCTATAGACCTCCACTTCCAGACAACGGGTCATGTCCAGTGGGAGGCCAGAAAGCAACCAAGTCCCAAGATGACCATAGACCGTTGTGGGTTTCTATCTTGTATAAAACCAGCTCAGTGTTTCCCATCACCACAAAAGATAGATATTCTCAGGAAATCAGCTGAAAAGGGCCACTTTGACAGCTACGAATATTTAAAGTGTGGGATCTGTTGCATCTTCATGCCTTTCTTTGATTGGTAGTATTGGGGGATGAGGAGCAATATATTTAGCCAAGGAAGGAAACATCCAGATGTCAAACCAAGATGTGCCAAAGATAATGCTAAGGCTCCATATGCTGGCATGAAGGGACTTTCAGGGTCTGGAGCCATGGGATCTACAAAGAGCCATGCATTGTGCTGGTCCCACCCTGAACTACAGTGCATGGGAAAGAATGGGAGCCAGAGGGAAAGATGAGCAAGTCACTCCTCCAGTTTCACGGAAACCCGCATCCTCTCAGGCCAAAAGTGAAGGTAACAGCTTGACTTCCTCACGCCAACTGCCTTGAGATCACAGGTTTGCTTCTGCACCCACCGCCCCCACCCCAGCCCTTGCATTGACTAAGGCGTTGGGTCCTTAACAAAGTCACAATCAAATGCTGACCTTGTCATTTCTATTTAAGAGACAGAGAGAGTTACAGCTGAGATCTAGAACCATCTTAGTTCACAGAGCTGCAGCTACACAGCCTTAGGAGTTTAGAGTCATGGGCTTAGCTCTTTAAGAATGTCAGAGAATCACGTAGAAATGAATCTGGTATACCACTCAACTCTTCAGTGTGCTAAAACCTTCCTTGGATCCATGCCATTCCTAACGTAGTTCCTTGATTGTAATTGCCATTGATGGTAAACTACCATCCTCAGGAACAGCTTTTCCATTGTAAGACACATTCCAACCCCAGAAGCCAGAAAGAGGGGGACATGCCCATTTCACAACGAAGGAGGTGTGGTAAGTATCTTTGCATATGCTGTTCCCTCTTCTTGGAATGCTTTTTCCTTGCCTGGGCCACCCACCAAACTCCTACTCATCATGACAGCCTTGGGTAAACCACTGACTTCTCCATAAAGATTTGCAGTTCTTGTTCAGGCAGCCTATGGCAACCTTTCTTGCAGTGATTCTATCTGAGGTCAGGTTTCCTGCAAAGCAGAGGCTAAGCATAGATCTCCACCCAGGCCACAGGACTCACTGTGATAGAGAGTTCTTCAGGATAGGTTGATAAAGGAGAGAGGGCTGCAGGACAGGCGAGGAGTTAACAAGGAGGCTGCCTCAGGTCAAGTTAGGCCACGATCTGCTCCAAGGGTAGGGTAGGACCTCTGGAGCATAAACACATCCATAGAGTTCCTCCTTGAAGACTTTGTTCCTCCTGAACTAGTCATTTATCAACAATCTGCTGCCCACCAAGCCAAGTGGACATCCATCTGCCAAGGGCAGTTCTCTAGAGAAAGGGGACAACTAGAGTGTTCACAGCCAGCGCTCTCAGCAGTTGGGCACTGCAGTGGCTGCATAAAGGGCATCTGCATGGGGCACCAATGGTACCCATACAGACCTTCTCCCAGGTATTTTATATACGGTGCCATTGTGATAGTAATGATCATTTGCTGAGCTCCTATTTAAGTCACACTCTGTAGTTGTGGCTTTGTTGTAGTTGTAGTTTGCCATCCCATTTACCACAGATGGCCTCAACAGAAAGCAAAATCCCTATTGAACAGAAGCATCAGTTCAGTGCACCCTGAGCCAGGCCCTTTCTGGGCTCTTGTGGTAGATTATTGCTTATCCAATTTTGCCTGGAAGAGGATGAGGTACAGCCACTTATGGCCATGAGACGTCCTTGCCCCACTGGCATCAGGCTTGGTCATATGATTTGCATTAGTCATACTATGGGTGGAAAGATACACAATACCACAACATGGTAAAGCAGAAAAATTCAGGGGTCAGGAGAGGTACCAATGAGGACAAGGTCTGATGGCCTCAGATCTAACTAAGTGAAAGAAAAGAAACATGCCACCATGTGTGCGAAGTCCCTGTGGTGGAAGGGAGCATCACGTAGTCAAAGATTTTAAGCAAGGCCAATGGCTGGAACACAAAGGAAAGCACAGTATAAGTGAGGGCTGGAGACTTGGCTGGGGGCCAGAACTGCAAAGTCTTGTAGGTCATCTAAAGGATTTGGATCTTGCTTTTAAAAGCAATGAGGAGACAGAGAAGAGTTTACCACTGGGCTTTTCCACTAACAGTTGGGTGGATTAGGCAGGTCATGTGATTTCTCCAAGCTTCTTTCCTTGTTTGTAAAATAAAAGTACAGGACAAAGTGACTTATCCTGTTTCCTTCTTCCCCCTTTTCTGCCTTTATTTTATGGTTTGAAGCAAAGAACATTCCCATAGTAAGACACAAGTGTCCCAGATCATGGAATCTCATCTTTGGCAGGATTTTCCTGAAATATGAGTGATATTCACATCCACCAACTGTCACATCACACTGTATTTCTAACATTAGTCAATAAAAAAATAAAAAATCAATTCGGTTAATCTTCTTCAAACAAAAGAAGAATACAGAAATCTCTTAATAAGAAAAAAAAAAAGCCTATTTATAATCAGATCAAGAAAACTGCATGTAATGTGCTTTGTGCCTCAAAACTGATTTCTTTAAAATTTTTAATTTAGAGTAGACAAAATAACTATTTTAAAAAATATGTAATTGCATGACTAATTCCATATTAATGAAACTCAACATCTGTGGCTTTTCACATCTGATAGAGTTTAAAAATTACCAAATTAAAGGAAAGGATTAATTTGTTTTGATTTACTAATATTGGTTAGCCATTAAAATTTATTTTCCCCTATTCTATGATTTTTTTTCTTTTTTGGTCATTACCTAGCTCTGTCCTGTCCTTCAATAATTTTAGAATTACAGTAATCACCTTAAGCATCTTGCCATTCACGCAAGGTATCATTATTCATAAATATGCACTCTGCTTCTTTTTAGCTGAACAAAGTCAATAGTTGTAAAACATCATCATCATTTTTTCATTCAACTCAATTCCCAGCAACTTCATTTCTGAATTTCTCTTTACTTAGAATATCTGATGCCCAAATGAAATTGGAGCAATTGCCAACACAAACATATGCCCCTCTCCAGTTCGCATGTGGTTTTTCTTTCTCAGCGTTTGCTGCACAGCATCCAAGTCTTTATCTGAGTCTTTCTCCCCAGATATCCATGCTTCTGGCCACTGTCACCTCTACGGTTGATTTATGCTTAGGACACACCAATTAATTTTACAACCAACTACTAAATCAAAGTTCTTTCAGCATCTCCTATGGATAAAACCCAGTGCCCAGTCCTATGGGGGCATGTAAGGAAACACGCCTCCTCCTGCGCTTCCAGAGCTCACAGTCCAGTGCCAGACACAGTGACAGCACACGTGAAACCGACGTGAAACAGAAGTTCAGTCTCACAAAACAAAACTTTGTTTTTATTGACTTAGGCGCTTTACGATTAGGGGGCCGGCAAGGAGTAAGGGTTAGGTGCTTGTCATCTTGCTACCCTTCGTCTCTCTGGTCCTCAGTTTCCCCAACTATAAACTGTGGATCACAGTAGTCTCTTCTTTGCAGGGTTGTTCGGCCAAATAAGAGGAAGCATTGGGTTGTTGAATAGCCAAATGTAACTAAGCATTTAAACACAATGTTTAGCACTAAACAACACTCAGTGTTTATTGAATAGATAAATAAAATAAATGTTTTCAAATAACTCCTTGCTGAGAAGAGCTTCCATATAAACGAAGCTCATACTATCTACCTGATGCTGAAATAATCAGTAATTTTCTCAAATTATTAGGGCTGGGGTGGGGGTCAATAAGTCATCAGGAAAGACAGAAATAAATATCAGAGGGCACTATCACGTGGCCAAACAGCCTCTCAAGCCCACATAGTGGCCCTCTCTGTAATGATTTCTGAAATAGCATCCAAACATGAGATAATGCTCCATAAACTGTAAAGTGCTTTACAAAGCTTAGTTGAAAGTAGTTATGTCACCTAAGCACATAGAAAAACTTCTATTGCCTCTTGTGCAATATAACTTTAGATTCAAAAATATGATTTATTTTGGAGAAAAAAAATGTTCTCCTGATTTCCGTAACGCATCATGGCAAAAGGTATTATTGAGTTCTTTGTCTAAAGTTTGCTTAAAATTTAGTTAGCTTGCCTTGCTGGAAAAAAAAATCAAACAGTTTTGTGGAAAATTCAGTGTTCAGATCTGTGGGGAATTCATAATTGGCATTTCCATAACCCAGCTGTCTGGCTGTTGAATGGAACCCTAGAATAAATAAATAAACTAACAAATGAAAAAGCAAACACTCAAGTTCTGTGGTATTTACAAAAAGAAAAGGACAATACAGAATAGAAATAAACTGTCATGAACGGGTCTTACTTAAAATGGCTTGATTGAAACCCTTCTAGTATTCTAAAAATTGAAAGCGACTTTTAACAACCCAAAACTATAGCAAATTGGGAAAAACACAAAGTCTTCCCAGTACCATTATTTTAGAAGAGTCCAATTTTTTTTCTGCTGTGATATAGGAAATATTCTGTGACTCAGAATTTTCCATGTTTCCTTTTTTTTTCTTTTTCTGGACATTCTAAAATGAGCTGCCTTGGGCTTGGAGTGAAAAGGGCATTTTATGAGAACAATTAGCAAGAAACAAAAGTGGGGTTCAATTTGCCACTTTATTCTGCATCACTGGAAAAAAAGAGAAAAGAAGGATCATGGAGGTCTGTGGCAGAGACTGCTAATAAATATTCAAAATCTGTTTTTCCTTTCCTCTTCACTAACAAAACCCCTATATTTTGGCAGGTGGTAATTTGCCAACTTAAAAAAAAAAAAAAAAAGGAAAGTACATTTCCCATTTTTCCTTGCAGTTGGGGCAGCCTGTGACATGTAGGTAGTAAAAGTTGAATGGAGTTTTCTGGAAAGTTCTTTAAAGGGAGTCGACTCAGTGGGCAGCTACATCCTTTAAGCCTTCCTGCTCATCACAGACCCAATAGCCGGAGATGCAGCAGCCATCTTGGCAGTATGAGGAAAAGACCCCAAAAATTATAAGCATCCTGAGCCTGACATTTTGAAGCTGCTGAGCCCATGCTAGCTAGCAGCTGCTTCCTTCTAAAATGTCTTATTAAGTGAAAAGATAATACCTTATTTATTTAAACCGCAGTGGTCCAACCTCTATTGCTTGAAATTCCTAACTGACACCAGGTCCTTCGTTTTCAGATTGCTTTTTCGGTGGGAGACTGTGGATTTCCAAATAAGATTAATCCAGAAAATCACAAAGCAAAGATCGACAAATATTTACTGTGGATTTTTAATAAGTGTGCTTCTTCTAAGTCTAAGAGTCACTTAATTTCAGCCACACACTCTGAAAGAGGTTTAGCATGTCTAAAGATTTTGATCTAGCAGCCATCTCTCACATGTGTGGAACATGAATATTTGCTCTGAAATATTTAACATGTACACAGAGTTGGAGATGGCAGAACAATCATCATCATGTACCACCTAAAAGTTTAAGAAAGCATTACCAACACAGCTGAAGCCCCAGGTGTGTCTTCTTATCAAATCCTCTTTTTCCCCTACCCTAAAGTAACCACTTTTCTAAATTGAGGACTCATGATTTCTTTATATTTATACTCTCTAAGCAACATATAATATCTTGGTGGTTTTTTAAAAAGAAGGCTCTGGACCCAACTTCCTAATCTTGACTCTGACATTCACTAGCTGGATGAGCTCCATCTCAAAAAAACAAAAAAAAGGAAATTACTTAACCTTCCAGTGCTTCAGTTTTCTCATTGTCAAATGGGGATAATAATATAGTATTTATGTCACAGATTTATGATGAGGATTAAATGACCTAATAAATGTACAATCTGCCATCTAGTAAAGACTAAATGAGTATTTATTATTAGTAGTAGTATTCTCATGAGAATGCATATAGTTTTCTATGGTTTCTTTACTCATATTTTATTTAAATGTTCACACAATTTTAAATATAAACCATAACCTAATACAAAGGTTATTGCATTTATAATAAACTATATTAAGTATACAATTGTTTATACTTGATGTCACATATGATGAAATTTTTTTTCACAAATAAAACTGTATTCACCTGCTCCTCCTCTTCACTACCTCAGATGCAGGTGACATTCACGTTCATCTGATTCTCCCTTCAAAGTCTCTGTCTGAGGTACCCCTTCTCTGCATGTCCACTGCCACCCGTGGTCTTGGTTTCTTACCGCCTCTTGCATGGACCACAGGAATAGCCTCACCTCCAGACTGCCTCTCTAACAGTGTCTGATTCACTCTCCACAAAGCCGCCAGAGTGCTCCTTCCTGGAGAAAAAAATAAACCTATCTGATGATGTTCCTGGTTACACACCTGTAGCATATGTAATTTTAAATTGCAAAATTAAAAATAGTTGGACCCCCAAATTCATCTTCTTGAACAATATCCTGTAAAAATACTAGGATATATTTCCCTAGGAGCATTTATAAAAATGTTTGTTACCTATAATATTAATAGAAAATCTGGGATCCACCTAAATATGCTATAATATAGAAATGGGTCAAAGGCTGTGACTCCCACCTGTAATCCCAGCACTTTGGGAGGCCAAGACAGGTGGATTGTTTGAGTTCAGGTGCATGAGATCAGCCTGGGCAACATGGTGAAATGCCATCTCTACTTAAAATGTTTTAAAAATTAAAATATAGAAATGGTAAAAAGAGCTAAGTAATATCTGTTATTCAAAGACTCCTTGAATATATTATTAAGCAAAAAAAACTTGGAATATATTGTATATAATAAGTTACAATTTACATAAGGAACAATATAAATATGAGTGTGTAAATGAATACAGACAAGTCTGAAAAAGACATTATTAGCAGTGATTGCCTCTGAGCCAATGTGTGCATGCAAGGGAATTGGAAGAGGTAAAGAGGGATTTTGATTTTTCAACATGTTTTCTGCATTATTTACATTCATGCCAAGTGTCTACTTAGATATTACCTGATATTTTACCCAAGAACAATACATTTTTTATTTTAAAAAATATAATGAAAGATGCAGAAGTCACAAAGCTATAAAGTTAACAATCACAGGTTCACAGAATGTAAAGAGGTAAAAATGACCAACGTTTTTTCTTTTTCACTTTCTTCCTTACTTCTAAAGACATCATACATAAGCAGCATTATGAAGTAAGAAAGAGAAGTTAAAAATGTAAATTTTATCATTGTCATTTAAAACCTGAGGGAGAAAAATAAAACCAGCTGAGAGAAGACAAATGGCCGCACATCACCCCTTCATTCAGCAGAGATTTATTAAGCCCTTGACACATCACTTAAATTTTTAGAACCTCAGCTGCCTCATTTTTAAAACAGAAAAGCTAATACATGTGGTTCAGATGATTAAATCTAAACAAATATGAAAATATATCAGCACAGCACTTGACACATAAAAATACTTATAATTGTCCAAAATTCACAGAACTAATTTTTTCTCTCTGCTTATCACTATCAGTACCACTCTGTAATTCATTATGCTATGTCTAGATGTGGATTTTTATTTTTTAACACTGCTTGAAACTTTTCAAATTACTCTTTATGGCTCTACATCTCTTTGTTGGTATTTATTTGTATTGCTGTATGCTTCATTCAGGAGGTGAAAGAATGTTACTCATTTGCAGCTTCCAATTCACTAATTCTCTCTTCAGCTATCTCTAATCTCTCATTTACTCCATTCAACTTTTGCTTTATAACTATATTTTTTATTTCCTATACATTCTTTCTTTCTCTCAACTTTTTTCTCTTTAAGATTGGTATTCTGACCTTAATCTAGTTGAAAATTATAAACATACTCACTTTAAATCCTTTCAGATTTATCTACAGCACAAGTGACATAGCCTAGCAGTTAAGCATTAGGAATTCAGAGCCAGACTGGATAGATAAATTTTGGCTCTGCCACTGAAAAAATTGTAATTGGGATTAACCTTACTGTACCTCTATTCCCCTTCTACTTAATAATTATGATCATTATAATCCACAGTCCATAGAGATTTTATGAAGACTAAGTGAATTAATGCACATATGTCATTTTGAACAATACTTGGCACATGTTCAACCTTTAATACATGTTAGCTATCATTATTATTATTATTATTATATTATTATTATTATTTCTATTTTCCTAGGTTTGAATTCTCTAATGTGTTGGTTATACTGGCTGTCTCTTATTGCACTGAGTTTCATGTGATTTTTAATTTTTGTTTAAGAGCTCATTTTGCATGGAAGTTTTTTCATGAGGATCTCCCTTTCAATAGGTTTTACAGATGTTTCAGTTCAGACCTTCAATTTACCAACCCTGAAATAGGTCTTCCACTAGGGGTCTGAACGTCCTTGAGATTATAATTACCATCATTATACCTCTGCATCATTCAGGCCTGTGGAAATGACTTTTAGACCCAGTTTTTCTGATTCCACATGCCATGCTCTTATCACTCCTCTACAGCTGCCTCCTTCACAAGTGTTGCAAGGATGCAAACCACCAGCAGCTTGCAGGGGATTGAGAAAGGTAATGAACTGGAAGTAACAGCAAAATGGTCACTGAATTAATCAGCTCTGGCTGCCATAACAGAATGCCACAGACTCTATGTTTTAAACAATAGAAGTTTATTTTCTCAACAATCTGGAGGCCAGAAAGTCCAAGACCAAAGTCCAGCAGAGTTGAGTCTCTGGTAAAGGCTCTCTTCCAGGCTTGTAGATGGCCACTTTCTTGCTGTGTGTTCACATGGCCCTTCTTCAGTGCATTTGTAGAGAGAGAAAGAGAGAGAGAGAGAGAGAGAGAGAGCAAGAGCAGTCTCTGGTGTCTCTTCTTCTAAGAACACTAATCCTGTCAGATCAGGGCCACATCCTTATGACCTCATACAACCTTAATTACTTCCTTACTCCAAATACAGCCACACTGGGGATTAGGGCTTCAACATATGAATTCAAGAGAGGGAGGGACTCAAACTTTCAGTTCATAACAGTCACTCATTCCAGGAGCTCAGCCAGAAAAAGGAAAATTATATGGGCTAAAAAACAAAACTGGACAGTGAGGTCAACAGAAAATTTTTCTAAGATTAGGGAGTTCTTGACATGATTAAAGATTTAAATAAAAGAAGGCATGATTCTGCTCTTAATTATCTCTATATGTTCAACACCCAACACAGTGCATTCAATAACTTATTGTTGAATAATTACCGAATGAGTAAATAAACAAATGAGAAAGAATGAGGTTGGCAAGAGAGAGATCAAGGCCACCAGTAAGTCTAGAAAAGAAGGATTTTCATCAAAGGTAGGACAAAATCATCATTAAGATTTGGTGGTTTGGTGGTATAGTCCTGGTTCTACTACTACTGACTAATTGTGGGAACTCAGAAAAGTTTATTAGCCTGGGCCTCTGTGTCTTCATCTGTAAAATGGAAATAAAGATAATGCTTCCTTCATAGGATTGTACAGAGGAAAAATTAGGCAATTCATAAATTCATGCATTTATTCTTTCAGTAAAGATCTGTTAAATGGATGCATGGATGGCTGTCAAGACAAGTAAGAGAAAAGCATGTTTTCTTCTTTAGAATATGTTTCACTAATACAGAACTTCAGGTAATCTTAAGACATGGGAAACTGAGCAATTAAACAGACCTATCCATATCAAAATATAAACAAAATGTAAAATCTCAGCAACTATAAGCAAGATTATACTATTCTGAGGTTGTTTTTGTCATTGTTGTTTTAAGTTTCATAATGTGTTACTATTTTTAAGGTCAAATTGGCTCTATATGCAAATACTGAGTTCCCAGCCATGATTAAAATTGAAGGGAACAAAATGAAAGTCAGACATTTTCTTCTGAAAAAGGAGAAAATTTAAAGTTTGTCTAGAAGACAAGATAAATTGAAGCCAGTGGTGATAATCCCCCAATATCATCTTTAGTCAGATGGCTTATATCTTCCAAGATGAAGGGGAAACTATTCTTATTTGGAACCAAGAAGTGAAACCACAGGCTCTGTGATCTGATTTGGTGCTAAAAGAATTATAAGGATGTAAGGATAGGTTTATAGTGATCACACAGTCATTCAACTGAAGGTGAAATAAGTAAATTTCAATAACCCTGGGGTTGAAACTGAGGATCTGATCATATGGTCTTTATCTTATTAATGATACACAAAAGCTCAACATGTCCAAAAGAACAACACATTGGAGGCAAAAAAACATAGATTGAAGACCAACTTTGCTGTTAATTTGCTACGTTGCCTTGGAGAAACCATGTACCTTCTCTGGTCCTCATTTTCCCCATGTGAAACACATATGCTCTGATTCCTGCCATGACTTACTCATAAGAAATAAGTAGATTAATAGCAAGAATATTGTCCTGTGAGGTTTTCAGCAACCTATCTGGGCAAAAGTCTAGCTATTGTTAAGGCTGGGGTTGTCCTTAGTGTTTTACAAAGGGAGTTAATTTTCACATCCCTAAACCTTAGAAGTCAGGGCATAGGGCAGAAGGAGGGGCTTGAGGCCGATTGATGTTTTCCCAAGCAGAACAGTGTAAGAAAAGGCCCTGATGGAAATCCTTGCAGGTCATGTAGAGGGTGCAGGTGGTGATAAGAAAAGTTAAGGGCTCAGAGATTACTATGGATGAATGTTCATGTCCCCCAAATTCATACATTGAAACCCTAACCCCCATTGTGATGGTATTGGGAGACAGAGCTCCTAGGAGATGATTAAGTCATGAGGGTGGATCCCTCATGTGTGGGATTAGCACCATTATAAGAGGACACTTAACTCTTAATAGCTTGGGGTAAAAATAAATAAATAAATAAATAAATAAATGGAATTTTTTTTAAAAAAGAAAAGACACAGATTTCCCCCCACTCTTTCCCTCCCTCCCTTCCTCTCCTCCTTCTTTCCCCGTATGAAACTACAAAGAGAAGGTGCTGTCTATAAGCCAGGAAGCAAGCTCTCACCAGACATCAGACCTGCCAGCACCTCGGTCTTGGACTCCCCAGACTTCAGACTATGAGAAATAAATACTTATTGTTTAAGCCACCCAGTCTATGGTACTTTTGTTATAGCAGCCTGAATGAACTGAGATAGAGACAAATCAGGACCTACTGTTTAAGGACCAGAGAATTAAGACCAAGAGGGGAAGTTGATGTAAAATTACCATTCTTGGCCTTAAATCTCTCTCCTAAGTACTAAAATTGGCATTTGAGGACAGCTCTGGGTCTATCCATCAAGCTGGGTATATGGACAGGAATATCACCCGTTCACAGAGTCTCAGAGTTGGAAAGAACCACAGTTGTCAAAAAGTGAGCCACGGTCACTCATTTGATGCTGCATCCAGGCCCTGGTTTATAGAGTTTGCCGACTATATACTAGCAGATCTAAAAAGTGATGGTCATGCTTGAGTGCAGTTACTCTTACTGGGTCATTGGCTTTCTGAACCAGAAAGCCTCATGTGCATTGCTTTTGTGCTTGCTAGTCAAATGTCCCAGATCTAGTCATTAATTCAGTAGTTTCCCAAAAGTGGGGGCATTTCCCTCTGAGGGAGAACACGCAATGATTTTAGGTGGCTTACAGACACAGCATTAAAAACATTGATTCACGTGTTATCTTTCATCTTTCTGATTACATCCAACAGGAAGCCTCTGGTGCACGCTAGGATGACTATAGCATTTTTCTAATGTTTGCAGGTCTCCCTTTGAGTCTAACTCCCATAGTAGGCAAAACTCTGTAAGTGTATTTCCATTGTACATTTCACAGTTACCTTCGATCTATGGCATGGGATCTCGATTTTCCATTTGTAATAGTGATATAAAAGTTCCTTTTTAAGTAAATATATTTACATTTAAAATTAGTTAAAGAAACAAAAGTGCAGTGACTATGGCAAAGAATGGTGACTTAATTCAGGGATGATGGAAGGCTGAAAAACAATAAGTTAATTAAACAGAGCCCAAAGGGTTCAACAGGTGGGAAAGAGGGAAAGAAACTGGAATTTATGGAGTGCCTGCTATATGCCAAGGCAGATGTTAGGCATTGTTTATACCTTGTTTGGTCAACTGATATTCGTAGTGAATTTGTAAAAGTAAGAAAGGAGAATGGCTTAAAAGTGCAGACTCTGAAACCACTTACTAGTTGTAGGATGTTGACTAAGTGACCAAACTTCTCTATCTCTCAGATTAAGGTTGCCAGGTTTAAAAACACAGAATGTCCAATTAAATTCAAATTTTTGGTAAACACTTTAAAAATATTTTATTGTATATTTTTAAGATGTATAACATGAAGTTCTGATATACATATACCTAGAGAAATGGTTGCTATAGTTAAACAAATTAACACATATGTATCATTTCACATAGCCACTGTGTGTGTGTGTGTGTGTTTGTGTGTGTGTGTGTGTGTGTGTGTGTGTGTGTGAAGCAAGAATACCTAAAAATCGACTGTTAGCAAAAATCCTGAATACAATACAATGTTATTAACTATCATCTGCGTCTGGTATATTAGACAGCTCTACTTGTTCATCCTACATATTTGCAACTTGTATCTTTCGATCTCCAACTTCCCATTCTCCTCGACCATCATCATCTCCGATTTCACATGTAAGTGAGACCATGCAGTATTTTTCTTTCTGTGTCTGCCTTATTTCACTTAGCATAATCCCTTCCAGCTTCAACCATGGTGTGGCAAATGGGAGGATCTTTTTTTTTTTTTTTTTTTTTGAGACGGTCTCTTTCTGTTACCTGGGCTGGAGTGCAATAGCACAATCTCAGCCCACTGAAGCCTCCACTCCCCAGGTTCAAGTGATTCTCCTGTCTAAGCCTCCTGAGTAGCTATGATTACAGGCACCCTCCACCACACCCAGCTAATTTTTGTATTTTTAGTAGACACCGGGTTTCACCATGTTGGCCAGGCTGGTCTCGAACTCCTGACTTCAGGTAATCCACCTTAGCCTCCCAAAGTGCTGGGATTACCAGAAAGAGCCACCGCGCCCAGCTGGTAGGATCTATTTTTAAGGCTAAATAATATTCTATTGTGTATGTGTGTGTGTATACACACACACACACACACACATATATATATTTGTATATATATCACAGTTTCCTTTTCCACTTGTAGATGGAAACTTCAGTTGCTTCCATAACTTAGCTATTGTAAATAATGCTGTGATGAACCTGGGAGAACAGGTGAGGTGGTGATTTCATTTTCTTTGGTATATACCAAGAAGAAGGATGGCTGGGTCATATGACAGTTCTTTTTTAAATTTCTTTAGGAACCTCCACACTGTTGTCCACAAAAACTGCACCAATCTATGTTCCCATCAACAGTGTACAGGGCTCCCTTTTGTCTACATCCTAACAGTTTGCTATCTCTTGTCTTTTTGACAATAACCATCCTAACATTTGTGAGCTGATATCTCACTGCAGTTTTCATTTGCACTCCCATGATTATTAGTGATGTTGAGCACCTTTTCATACACCTATTAGCTATTTTTGTCTCCATTGAACAAATGTCTATTCAAATCCTTTGTCTGTTTTTTAATCTAGCTATTTGTCTTTCTATTATTGAGTTGTATGAGTTCCTTATACACTTTGGATATTAATCCCTTATCTGATCAATGGTTTGCAAATTTTTTCCCAATCCACGGGCTGCCTTTTCTTTTTTATTGTTTCCTTTGTTGTGCAAAAGCTTTTTAGTTTGATGTAGTTCCATTTTGTGGCCTGAATTTTTGGTGTGATGGCCAAAAAATCCTTGCCAAGGCCAATGTCCAGGAGCTTTCCCTTTATGTTTTCTTCTAGGACTTTTATGGTGTCAAGTCTTAGTTTAGGTTTGTATACATTTTGAGTCGATTTTTGAGGTACGGTGTAAGATAAAGCATATGAATCAGAAAGGAAGAAATAAAATTGTATTTGCAGATGACATGATTCCATATGCATTCCACAAAACCCCCAAAGAGTCCATAAATATATTGTTAGAACTAATAACTAATAAATTTAGTACATTTTGTAAATTTACTAATAAATTTATTAAATATTTTTATTAATTATTAATTTCTTTATAATGTATTTATTTATAAATTAATAAAAACAATTTATTTATTAGATTTTATATCATATTATTAGATTTCATATTATATTATTAATAAATGTAATTAATTAATTTTAAATTGTTTATCAATTTATTAAATGATTTATTAATAAGTTTATTAGCAAATTTACTAAATTTAGTAAATTTGCTAATAAATTTAGTAAAGTTGCAGGATACAAAATCAATATACAAAAATCAGTTGCATTTCTGCACATGAATAATGACCTTATGAAAAAGAAATTTAAAAATTTTTCATTTATAATAGCATCAAAAATAAAATAAAATAAAACATTTAAGAATGAATTGAACCAAGGAGATAAAAGATCTGTATGCTGAAACTCTAATGAAAGAATTGAAGAAAATCCACACACAAAAAAGATATCCTATGTTGATGGATTGGAAGAATTAATCTTGTTAACATGTCTGTACTGCCCAAAGCAATATGCAAATTCAGTGCAGTCCCTAAATTGCAATGATATTCTTCACAGAAATAGAAAAAACAATTCTAGAATTTGTTGGAATCACAAAAGGCCCCTAATAGTCAAAGCAATTCTGAGAAAGAAAAACAAAGTTGGAGGCATCACAGTTTCTGATTTAAAATTATATTACAAAGTTATAGCAATCAAAACAGTATGGTACTGGCATAAAAACAGACACATAGGCCAATGGAATAGAATAGAGAGCCTAACATATACAGTCAAATAATTTTTGAAACAGTGTGAAGAAGACACATGGGGAAAAAACCAATCTTTTCAATGAAAGGTACTGGGAAAACTGGATTTCGACATGCAAAAGAATGTGATTGGACCCTTATCTTTAGGACATACTTATATTAAAAAATGTGTTATTTATCTGAGATTCAGATTTAACTGGGCATACTGTATTTAATCTGACAGTCTTTTCTAAGCTTCTTCCTCTGCAATATGGTGATAATAAGTCTCTACCTTGTAAGTAAATTAACACATGTTAAGTATCTAGAACAGAGCCTGACACATGGTAAATGCTACATAACTGTTTTATTATTAACTTTCTAATATTTTCATGAGGTGACCATCAAAATTCTGCCTCCAAGACACCTCCATGGAACTCTAGGACTCTGTGGCACATAGTTCAGGAAACCACTCATCCCAACCTAGCATCTATTTTAAGCAAACCAAGAAAGCTCCCTGAGAGCAGGGACCATGCCTGTTTTCCTAAACAGTATATTTCCAGCACAAGCACAAGGCCTACAACGAGTTGAAACTCAATTAGTATTATTGAGTAAACAATTAAAAGATTATCTTGCAGATTAAAAAGGCCAAAATAGATAACTGTGTGGCCAGTGGTTGTACTGGTGCTAGAATCCACCAGTAAATATGCATTGAGAAACCAGGTTAGGTCTTAATGAGCATGTAGTCTAGCTAAAAAGATAAACACTAAAGACCTCCAGGAAACAAGAGATGATAGCATACAAGAGACACCCGATTTACGGTGTCTTTTGGAGCCTCTAAGAATGGGGTTGTTTAGTTCGGGTCTAATCCAGGCCTCATCCTGTGAAACTGTGTCCTGACACTGCCAGTTCACACTGCCCAATTGGAGTCTCTGGATTGACTTTTGCAATGAATTCACATAAATGGTTAAACAACAACCAGCAAGTGTTACTTTAGCAGCTACTGGAAATTAGCCCTACGAAAGGCACAGGTGTAATTCAGAAAAGCGTAAGCCAGTAGTGTGACCTCACAGACCCACAGTCAGAGAGATGAGACAGATACTTTAAACCTCAAGAAAACAAGAGATGAAACATAATATTGAATGAGGAGGAAAATGTTGGTGTGTCCTATGTGGCCACATAGGACCAGTGAGGAGAAATTGTAAGAAATTGTAAGAAATTGTAAGAAGGCATATGTGAAGGTAGTTTCTAACAAGTAGAACTATCTAAAGACAGAGTGAATGGCACAGGGAAGCAGTGAGTCCCATGTCACTGGAGGCATATGAGGGAAGTCTGGACATTCCTTCGTGGGAATATTGTACAAAAGAGTCCACAGGAAGTTGGCCACACTGGTCTTCGTGATTCAGTCTGCACCTAGTATATAATGTAGCCAGGACCTGAATTGCATCCTCCAATTTGGGGTTGTCCACATTACTCAAGAATCAAGCCTGTATCTGAGACGATACTGTGCTTGACAGCCAAGCTGAGAGCTGGGCTCAAGCTCCATGAGCCACACTTCCCCTAGCTGCTAAGTGTTGGGGGAGGTGTGGGGAGTGCAGAGGAGATAAGCATGCCAGTAGGAAGGGGATAGTTTTCTTCTCCCCTATTCAGAACTATTTGCACTCCCAGCAAAGCTAAACTGCACAAACCACACCACTTACAAGGATTGTTTTACATCAGAATTACAACAAGATTGTACAAAGCTTTTTTATATAATTTTTTTTTTGTACCATTAGAAGATATTATCTGAGTTACGCCAAAACCATCTGGAAAGGCAGGAAGGCACTCGGCCTGCTGCCTGGATCCTCTGCTCAGCTCAGCAGGCCTGGCATAGAAAATGAAATGCCATGACTCGCACCAGCCGCAACAGCCCCTTCACCCGCTGTCCATACGTATCTTTAACTCAACCACAGACACCCGCCCAGCACACTTCTTCTGCACACGTCCACCTCCTCTTGGGCCTTCTCACAACTACGTCTGGTAGGGAGATACTGCCTGGACATCTTTCAGCAGGGCATTTTTTTTTTTATTGTTTGCTTTTCAGTAAGAAGCTTGAAGAGCCTTGGTACTTAATTTGTGGGTAGGAGAAACTTAAATGGATAGAATGCAACGCCAACCATTTTTCCCTTGAACCTGTGTGTCTGCTGCTACACCACCCCCACCACCTCCATATACCACGCACAGGACTGCCACTCAAACTCAGAGACTTGCCCAGCAGACTGGACCTTGTTAGATAGGCAGGCTGAGGAGTGACCAACCAAAGGTCTGAATCATTTAGAGCAGCCCAAGTCCTGAGTCTCCTTTGGTATATAGTGAGCCATTATCATCCCAAAGTCTGAAAATACAAGCATTGAATTTTTCAAAGAGAAGTATATATATGCCTTGTTTATAAACAGCAAAGAAAAGAAGATGAGATACCTGGAAAATATATATTTACCAAAAAAACAAAAACAAAAAAAAACAGATCCTGATTATTTTTAATTGGATTGGAAGGGGTTACTTCATTATGCAGCAAATTAGAAAATTCATAATTTATCATTGCACCCAGTCGAAATGCCACCCAACTGAGTCGCACCCCTGTGAAAACCATCACATAGTAGCAAACTGTCAAGCCTGCTGCAGCCGACGGGCAAAATTAATATGCAAATGTATGCAAGAAATTAAAAAGCAGAATTACCCAGGCAAATGAGGTAGCTATACTTGAATTGTTAGAATTATGAATAATTACTGCGAATTTTCTGCTCCTAATATAACTTGTTTTTTGATAAACAAAGACTTAATTATCGAGATGCGCTGGAGAATTTCCGTGGCGCTCATTAATCTTGCAAAAAAAACAAGTCCCTGGTGCCCAAGCCGTAATGAAGAGCGCGTGCCCTGAATCTTCAGAAAGATCACAGGCACCAGGGTGCCAGGGCTGAAGAAAAAAAATGACAGTGCCAATGTCCCCTCCTGTACCCTGGAGTGTCATAACGTCTTCCACTAACTATCAAAGGGACTTATTTACGCCAGCAGCTGAGCTATAAGTCCAATTTACGATGCCTTGAGCAGTGGTGAAATGATCTGTTGATGTGCGGTGGAAATGCCATCTTGCAGTGGCGTGCGCTGGTCCCAATGATACCAACATGATGAGGACCCCGAGCTCCGGCGCTAATGGATGTCGCGTGACAGACCGTAATCCGCAAGAGGGAACATCTTTTAGGACCGGTCTCGATGGTTCTCCATTAATCTTGGTTGTGCAGCTCACTGGTGTCCATGGGAACAAGGGCATTATCGTAAACACCGGTTTTAAATTTTCTCATTAAGAGTGGCAACTTGAAGGAACAAGACCAGGCACCACCCGACGGGGCAGTGGCCTGTGTAGCCTTCACTGTCTCTGGTGACCAATGCCCAAGCCCGATGGGTGGACCAGGGAAGCTGTCCTTTCTTCCGGTCAGGACCAGCAGGCAGAGGGGACCCAGGAAGGCAGCCTGAGGCAGGGCTGTTTCCACAGCCCACAGCCCGAGAAGCCACAAGGCCCTGTGCGAGCTGGGCTTATTTACCAGAAGCTTGCAAAGGGGCCATCCCCCACCAGGTCCTCCCAGCACACAGCCGAGGGGGCCTGCTGAGCGTGTATTATTACTTAAAACCTGGCATCTAAGTGGAATAACTGAGTTCCCGTCATCATTAGGCCGATTAGCGCCATGACAAACCCTCACAGATCATAAGGCAAAATTACAAAACATCACTTCTGGAGCTCTGAGTCGGCTGAAGGAGCTCCCGGCTGCCTGCATTTTCAAACATCTCCTTTCTGAATTCATGCCCCCAAATACCCTGATGTCTTGACAGAACCATTTCACTGTGTAGGCAAATTGTCACCTTTTACACCAGGGCATCTGTCATTTTTATACTCAATGCTGCCTCTCCTTCCTCCTTGCTTGCCCGCTCTCTCTCTCTTTCTCTCTCTCTGTCTATCTCCCTCTCTCTTTCTCTGCCCCCAGTCTTGGTACAAACCCCTTGGGAAGCCAGCACCCTATCCAGGAATGGACTCATATATCTCCTGCATTATACTTACACAAAAAGAAAAAACCCTCAACAAGTCAGATAGAAATGATGTATCTCCGACATCATTCATCTCCAGATTTTATTTTTATGCGGAACTCAGAGCAGCTTGTCTTGCATTCTCTCACATTCCCTAAGATTAATTCTCACCATGGGCCTGTGATAGGATTGTGAGGGTGAGAAGACAGCCAAGCTCAACAGGAAATGAAATGCAACTCAGCAACTCCATCTTCAGCCACTCAGACCAATTCCTGAGGGGACATTCCTGGAGTAGCCATCCTTCTCTTCAGGTTGAATACTCCCCCAGAAAGAGGGAGGCAGGGGAGTCCACCATCTACATGTTCATCAATCCACCATTGGACATTTGACCAATGAGTAAAATTGAACAGCTACTCAGTCCCTAGCACTGGAAGGTCACAGTAGAATATAAGTCACCAGAGAGAAAGACTCAATATTCATAGCAAACTCTACCACTTAAAAGCTGTATGACTGTCTTACTCTATTTTCTGCTGCTATAACAGAATACCACAGACTGGATAATTTATAAAGAAACAAATTTTATTTGGCTTATGGTTCTGGAGACTGGGAAGTCCAAGAGCATGTCAGTGGCATCTGGTGAGGGTCATCCCATTGCAGAAGGGCAGAAGACAAGCTCAAGGGCAAGACAGAGACAGAAAGGGAGCCAAACTTATCAGGACTTCTGCAATAACTCCTGCAATAACTAACCCACTCCCTAGGTAATCCATTCATGAGGGCAGAGCCTCCTTGGCCTGATCACCTGTTAAAGACCTCACCTCCTAATACCATTATAATGCCAATTCATGTTAACATGAGTTTTGGCAGAGTCATTCAAATCACAGCAGTGACCTTGAGCTATTACTTAATGTGTCTGAGCTGCAGTGTCCTCAACTGCAAAAAGGGGACAGAATGTGGCAAGAATTACATGGCATAAGTATTAAAACCTCATCACAGTACCAAACACATGATAGGTCATTTGCATTTTTATTATTGGGCTAAAAAATAAATTAGGCTAGTCTCAGCCTATCCTCAGGAAGGGTAGAGTTCAGGTGGGTGTCACAGGGAGGCAGTACCAAAAAACATGATACAAAAAATTAGCAAATAATAGTGAGCAAAGGTGAATTATCCTGACTTTAGAAAGTGTCAGTGGGGATTGAAGTAATCAGTGAAGTGACAGACACACCAAGATATCATCTCTTACTCAAACCCTACCCTTCAGAGCTCTCTGCTCTGAGACACTAGGCTAGGCTCTGGAAGCCACACGTCTGTTTTCTCTGCTGCTCCCTGGTAGGCTTGCAGAAAAAATGAATTTGCACTTCCTGTTCCTCTGTCCTTCCTCTTTTCCTTCTTCACTCCAGCAGCAGCAGTTCCTTCCTGCACCAGGAACTGAATCTAGTTGGAATGTTTTCAGTACCTACCAGACCAGCTTTCCTGTGCACCATGCTAGGGAGACCAAGTTTTAGTGCTGAAAGTCCCACACCCTAGGAATCCCCTTCATCTCAAGGCAGACCAGAATGGTTGCTCACCCTTCTCATCTCAGAGACACCAGAACCAGCCAAGCAGCGCCTGCTCCTCAGAGGTCTAGGTTCAAGCTCCACAAACTCTGCTGTGCTTTCTAAGTTCTGACATTTCTACCTTTTTTCTTTGTCCCCAGCCCTGGGAGGGGGTTAGGCCATTTTCTGCTGCAAAAACAGAATACCACACACTGAGTAATTTATAAAGAAAAGAGGTTTCTTTGGCTCATGATTCTGGAGACCGGGAAGTCCAAGAGCATGTCACTGGCATCCAGTGAGGGTCATCCCATGGCAGAAGGGCAGAAAACAAGCTCAACCCCGGGGCTGCTTCCTGCTCCCATGATACCTTAATGTGCTCTTTCTGAGGATGTGATTAACAATCTCATAAATAGTTAATGCTTCTTTATTATTAATTGTAGTAAAATATACATAACACAAAATGTACCACTTTAACCATTTTTAAGTGTATAGTTCAGTGGCATTAAGTACATTCACAGTGTTGTACAACTGTCAATACTTTCCATATCCAGAGCTTTCTGTTTGTTTGTTTTTTGGGTTTTTTTTTTTTTTTCAGATGGAGTCTCACTCTGTTGCCCAGGCTGGAGTACAGTGGAACAATCTAGGCTCACTGCAACCTCCCCCTCCCAGGTTCAAAAGATTCTCCTGCCTCAGCCTCCCAAATAGCTGGGACTACAGATGTGTACTACCATGCCTGGCTGATTTTTTGTATTTTTAGTAGAGTTGGGGTTTCACCATCTTGGCTAGGCTGGTCTCGAACTGTTGACCTAAGGTGATCCACCTGCCTCAGCCTCCCAAAGTGCTGGGATTACAGGCATGAGCCACTGCACCTGGCCAATCTCCAGAACTTTTTCATCTTGCAAAACTGAAACTCTGTACCCATTAAACAACTCTGTATTCTCTCTCCCCTACCCTGGCAATCACTGTTCTACTTTCTGTCTCTACAAGTTTGGCTGCTCTAGGAACCTCATATAAGGAATCATACAGTATCTGTCCTTTTGTGTCTAGCTTATTTTTCTCGCATGTTTCCAAGCTTCATTCATATCACAGCATGTGTCAGAATTTCCTTCCTTTTCAAGGAAAGGAATGATATTTCTGAATAATATCCCACTATATGTATATAACACATTTTCTTTGTCCATTCATCCACTGATGAACCCTTGGGTTGATTCCACCTTTGCCTATTTTGAATAATGCTGCTATGAACATGGGTGTGCAAACATTGCTTTAAGACCCTGCCTTCAATTCTTTCAGATGCATACCAAGAAATGGAATTGCTGGTTCATAAGCTAATTCTATATTTAATTTTTTGAGGAGCCACCATAATACCTTCCACAGAGGCTGCACTGTCGTACATTCCTACCAGCAAGGCACAACGGCTCCAATTTCCCCTCTTCCTTGCCAACACTTGTTACCTCCTGTTTTGCTGGTAATAGTTATTCTAGTGTGTGTGCAATAGACCACTTCTTTGTTAGATTTACTCTGTTGGACTAACAGGCATGGCTCCATCTCCCGGTTGGGCCCTGGGTGATACAGAAGGCTTCCAGGAGGAGCTGTAATTGGAGCAAATCACTGGAGGATGAAGCACCCAGTGGGTGCTGAGAGGGAGGGCATCAGGGCAGTACTATACTGTTGAGGGGAAGGACCAGAGAAGAGTGGGATTGGACCCTTGCCAGTTTTGGGTGAGGCCATGCAACTCACATAGCCAAGCTGGATTCTATTCTCCCAGCAACCTGTCCCTGAAGCTGAAGTAAGTGTCCCCTGACTGCAAACCCAGCAGTGTGCTCCCAGATCAACACTTCTCTAAGCGTCTAAGGAGCAGACCTAGGAAGCCTCTGATGAAGTATGCGGCCCACTAAACAAATGCAAAACCTGAGGCCTGCAGGGAGGCAGTAACTCAGCCACAACACCCTGTGAGAACTCAGCCTTCTTGATTCACTCCATCTCACAGCACTGGTCTCAGTCTTTCTCCTACATACCACCCTCTGTGTAGAGGAAAACACCTCCTTTGCCTTCCCAGGCCCAGTGGTGGTGGTAATAAAAATAAGCAGGTTGATTGAGTGCTGACAATGGACCAGGCACTTTACAAGCATCACGCCACTGTCCAGCCTCAGCATTGTCCAAGGTCAGGTCTATCACTGTTCCCATTTTACAGATGAGGAAACTGAGACTTAACAAGTTTAAAGGGGCTGTCTGAGCTACAGAAGTTGAATCAGGATTAGAACCCGGCAGTCTGACCCCAAAGCTGACATGCTTTGGCCATTCCACCCCTCCCCTCTGCACTGTGGGAAGATGTGAAATTTTCCAGAGGAAGGACCTGAATCCTCAGAGCTGCATGCCCCCAGAACACTGAGAGGGGCTGAGACGTGGATGCTAAGAACTTTCAGCGACAGCTGCTGATGGCGAGTTGACTTAGCACTCCTAAGGCAACATGTGGAAGGCAGAGGCAGTAATTGGGAGAGACAGAGAGAGCCCAGAGCCAGGCAGAGCAGTCCTGTCAAAAGTCCTGAAGAAGGCAAGCACGTTCTGTATTATTTTTTCTGCCCATATTTATTATTTATTTAGGAATGTGTTTTTCCCCCAAGCTCTTTCTGAGGCTGTGGTGAAGAGGGCAGGCTGTGTGGGGTGAATCCAAGGAAACGTGGACTCACCCTGCACAGAGGCCCATGCCCACTTCTACCGTGCACTCAGGACTGGGATCAACAAGGGCCCTGATAGGGAACCGTGGCCCTGGGCAAGGCTGGTGCAGAAGCCTGACACCAGCCCTGGGTTGGAGCAAGTGAGCAACCCAGCCCTCCAACACAGGCAGGTGTAAAGGCTAGGCTCCCCCAAGGAGCAAGATCCAGAATCTGATGCAACTCTCCCCTCTGCCCAGGGCCTCTCAAAGATCCAGTGAAAGCCCCAGACCTATTTCTTACACACCTGGGGGGTTTGTAGAGCCCCGTGAAGCCCACTGTGGACAGCCTTGGGACCCACAGACCCCAGATTAAGTACCTATGAGCTTGCCTCCAAGATTCTTAGGGACAGGGATGGGCTTGTTGTGGAATCCCTGACATCCAGCACGGGCTAGCCCATCACAAACCCGCACGCATGTCCTAAATAACAAAGTAACTCCAGGTAGATTCTCATGGCTGTTTTGCAGGTGAGGAAACTGAGATCCAGAGAGGATGTGCAATTTGTGCAATGCCAGGATCTGTCTCCAAAGTCCAGGCTCCATCTTCTCTGGTTGCTGCCTTCAGTGGTGCTGGGTATCACAGTGAGAGGTTAGCATTTCCTGTATGTTCAGGTGTGCAAGCGCATCAACACATTGTCTCATTCAATCTCCACAGCAACCATAGCAACAGGCCTAGCATTGCGTCTGTTTTAAAGCTGAGGAAACTGAGGCACAGAGATGTTGAGCAACTTACCAAGGCTCTCGACAGGCAAGTGGCAGAGCTGGATTTGGACCAAGCAGGCTGCCCCCAGGGCTCATGTGCCCACCAAGTGGGCTCTGCTGCCTCCCCCAGGGAATCTGCCTAGGTTTTGGAAGGCGGGAATACCCCAGACTCCCTGCCCTGTGGGAGGGGACTTTGAGGGGCAGCAGCATGTGGAGCTAGAGGCCAGGCACAAAAGCCAGGCAGGCCCCCCAGGCGAAGCCAGGAGCCAGCACCTGCTAGCTGTGAGCACCTCAGGCCTCAGCTTACTCAGCAGGAACAAAAGTTGGGGAGGGGCTATCCCCACTTTGAGATGCATGCCCAGCATTTGGCACAGACATGCAGGCACAATCCAGGTGATCTGCAGAAAGCACTCAGAACAGTGTCTGGCACAAGTGGAGTGTCCATAAGAATGAGTTACCGCTGTCGTTATTATTACTGTTAATGCTCTTTAACCTCCCTCCCACATCCATGACGGAAAAACTGAGCCATCATTATGGTGGGAGGTGGTGGGGGTGCCTAGAGAAAATGATAAGCAGGAGCCTGGAGTCGGCATGCCTGTCCCAAACCCAGTCCAATACCCTGAGACAGGTTCTCAACCTCTCTGTGACTCATTCCCTCTGCTACTCCCATCCATGAACCAGGGATAACAGTGATAACCCCCACCTCATGGCCTTGTTGCAAGCACTAACTGAGATGGCCCATGCTGTCTTTAGAGCCATGAGGGCACAGGGGAAGCATTCCGTAAGTGCTGCCTGTTCGTGTCATTAGTGGTCACAGCCTGGTCTGTCTTAGAACTTCATTAGGGCCGGGCGCAGTGGCTCATGCCTGTTATCCCAGCACTTTGGGAGGCCGAGGCAGGCGGATCACAAGGTCAAGAGATCGAGACCATCCTAGCCAACATGGTGAAACCTTGTCTCTACAAAAAAAAAAAAAAAAAAAAAAAATACAAAACTTAGCTGGGTGTGGTGGCGGGTGCCTGTAGTCTCAGCTACTCAGGAGGCTGAGGCAGGAGAATTGCTTGAACCCAGGATGCAGAGGTTGCAGTGAGCTGAGATCACGCCACTGCACTCCAGCCTGGCGACAGAGTGAGACTCCATCTCAAAAAAAAAAAAAAAAACTTCATTAGAAATGTCTGGTTTGGTCAAGTCCGTGCACTTCTGCTTCAGGTGGCTGTGCCAGACCCCAGGCTGGAAAATCACACACAGCTTCCAGACTCAAGAGACTCACAATTCCATGTGGACAAAAATGACCCCACTTAGTTCTTATATAAGGTTGGCTGTGAACTAAGCCATGGCTGAGAGACGCAAGGGAAGTTGCAGTGCTTGCCACTAGACCTGGACAGGGTTTGAGGGACTGAAGCAAGACTCAAAAGAATGAGGACAAAATGGTAGGGAAAGGGCATTCAAGGCAGAAGGAACTGCATAGGCAAAGGGCCAGAGACTGTTCACAGATCACTACTAGAATATATAATGCCTTTGTGTAAACTGAACAAAAGGCACCTTGAACCCAGTGCGGGTATCCTCAGTCTAAATTGTACAGCTTGGTGAATGGGCATTGGGCCATATGCCATGCCCTACCCACCCCTTGGCTGGGAGCCCTCGTACACAGTGAACAACCTGACCAGCCATACACAGGGCTTTGGGTGTTCAAGAAAATGAAGACTCATTTGATGCTGCTGGAATGTGATGTTCATGAAGAGAAGGGTGCAATAAGAAGTAACACTGGGGCCGGGCGTGGTGGCTCAAGCCTGTAATCCCAGCACTTTGGGAGGCCTAGACGGGCGGATCACGAGGTCAGGAGATCGAGACCATCCTGGCTAACACAGTGAAACCCCGTCTCTACTAAAAAAAAAAAAAAAAAAAAAGTAACATTGGAAAGATGAGATGGGCCATCTCATAGAGCAGGATAGCAAACTGGAGAGGGAGAACTAATTGGCTGTGTGTAGTCTATCAATCAGGATTGTCTGCCTGGAGCAGGAGGTGGAGTACAGAGAGGATGCAGACACAGATAGTTCAGAAAGAGCTGAGATTGATTAGTGATGTCTGTCATGGACACAGAAGGGGAGGCAGCTGAAGAAGCCTCACATAGCCTGTGCTCTCCTTGTCTCAGCAGGGATGGCAAGCTAAGGAATACCATTTTATTCTGGCGATGTTGCCAGGAGGATTTTCCCCATAAGAGGCTCTTCTGGGGCAAAGTTAGGCTGCAGCTCTGTGGGCCCCCATTCTCCCTCACATTTAGTTCTGTCTTAAATAATCAAAGTGCAGGTGGGGGAAGGAGAAAAATTAACCTGCTGTGGCAGAATGAAGCTGCAGCAGCTTGATGGGTCTGCCTCTGCCTCGTGTACACAGAGCCTTGGGCACAGACACTTGCCCCCAAGGAGTTTGAGAGACAAGTGCAGCTCTAAAAATTAATTTTTAATTGGCACACCATCAACATGGGAAGGAACAAAGGAGGGAAGGAGATGGTGGGGAGGAGCCTCCCTGAGCAACCCCATGGTTCCCCACATTGCCCAGTGACCATCTGAACCTATGCTGTCCACTGGAGTGACCACAGACTCCAGCCTGAGCACTGGAAACACAGCCTGAATTGAGTCTGAATTGAGATAAGTCTTTTTTTTTTTTTTTTTTTGAGACGGAGTCTCGCTCTGTCGCCCAGGCTGGAGTGCAGTGGCCGGATCTCAGCTCACTGCAAGCTCCGCTTCCCAGGGTCACGCCATTCTCCTGCCTCAGCCTCCCGAGTAGCTGGGACTACAGGCGCCTGCCACCTCGCCCGGCTAGTTTTTTGTAGTTTTTTTTTTAGTAGAGACAGGGTTTCGCCATGTTAGCCAGGATGGTCTTGATCTCCTGACCTCGTGATCCGCCCGTCTCAGCCTCCCAAAGTGCTGGGATTACAGGCTTGAGCCACCGCACCCGGCCTGAGATAAGTCTTAAACACTCGTCAGATTTCAGACTTAGTGTGGAAAAAAAAGAATACAAAATACACCTCACCAGTAATTTTCGTATTAATTACATGTTGAAATGATAATATTTTGGATAATTGGGTTAAATTAAATATAGTATTAAAGTTTATTTCTCCTGTTTCTTTTCACCTGGCCACTAAAAAACCTACTACACATGTGGCTCGATGCTCTCAACTTTCTGCAGGTGATTATGGCCCGTGCTGGGACCAGTCCCAGAGGTTTGGGCTCTGGCGACAAATGTATGTGAGGAGGGTGTGGCCCAGCCCACAGCTGGACTCCTTCCTATACAGCGCAAAACCTGCAGCCTGAAATCCCAGAGGAGAACCCCTGGTGCGTGGGTGCATGAATTTGTGCTCTTCAAGGGAATCAACTTTACTTGTTTTATTTTATTTAGACTATTTTCTAGAGCAGTTTTATGTTTGCAGAAAATGTGAGTGTAAAATACAGAAGCTTCTTGTATGTTTCCCTTCCCCTCACATTCACAGCTTCCCCCACTGTCAACATTTCGCATGGGTGTTGCCATTGCACTTGTTGCAACTGATCAACCAATACTGACACATTATTAATAATGAAAGTCCTTACTTTAGATTGGGGTTAATCATCTGTGTCATACATTCCATGGATTTTGGCAAATGGCATGTATCCAGCATCAAAGTGGTGTGCAGAATAGCTTCAATGCCCTCAAAAGCCCCTGAACTCCACCTTTTCATCCCTCCCCACTTCCTCCCAGTTCTTAACCACCACCCGTCTTTCTACCATCTCCATAATTTTGCCTTTTTCAGAATGTTATATGGTTGGAATCATACACTAGCCAGCCTTTTCAAACTGGCTTCTTTCATTCAACAATGTGGACTGGAAGTTTCCCCATGTCGTTTTGTGAGTTGACAGTTCATTTCTTATCTCTAAATACTATTCCATTGTATAGCTGTATCACGTTTGTTTATTCACTCACTTATCGAAAGACATCTTGATGGCTCCTAGGTTTTGTTTATTTTTAAACGGATTTTAAACATCTAGGTTCTTCAGTTCTTCTATTATTAGTAATTTAGAAGAAGAATAAAACACAGTTTTAGAAGAGTGAGTGGAACTAGGCCATCTAATACATTGATGGCAGATGTGCAAATCGCTGCACCTGTCCTCAAAGGTGTGTCTCAGATCCCCCAAGGAAGGAGAGGTCCAAAAGAGTCAGGTCCAGGGGGCTGGGATTCAGGAATGCCCCAGGAGCACCTGCTACCTCCAAACTGAACTGGAGATGCAGGACTTGCTGAACAATTGTGCTGGGGTAAAGGGAGGATAGTGAATGGTCTTTCATTAGCTGAATACCAGCCAAATGCCACGTTTTTAATCCCAACCAAAACCCTGTGGGGTCTGAATCAGCAAACTTGGTTTTCAGCTCAGAGACGCAATGCAACTTGCCTGAGGGCACACAGCAAGTTAAGCACCAGAGTTGAGCTTGGGGGCCAGGCCACCTGACTCCAAGGTCATGCATGTACATTTCAAAGTAGAGCATCCCCTCCCCAACCAAGAACAAGGCCCTCATGACTGCATCTTTGGGATGTCGTACCCAACTTCATCCTGGATCTTGCCCAAAATTTCCATTCCAACATCTTGTTATAAATGTAATTTCCATGAGAATATGAATCTTGTCTGTTCTTGTCACTACAGGATCTGCAGTACCTAGCACGGTGCTTATCCCATAGTAGGCACTCAGCAAATAGTTGTTGAATGAATACATGAACAAATGAATGAAGAGACTCACAGTCTGGGAGAGATGAAAAAGGAGGAATACACCTGGATAGAGAGTGATCCAGGGCAGAGGTACCTGAGGCAGCAGGAACATTCAGACAGGGTCCCTGATCCAGCCTGGGGCATTAAGGGCTTCCTGGAGGAGGTGATGCTTATGCTGAGCCTCAAGAATGAGCTAGAATCCAAAGAGGCAAGGGAAGGAAACCCCAAGCAGAGAGGCGGGACCAGGATAAGTACAGTGGACGCATAGAAGGGGAGACAGAGAGAGGCCAGCAGAAGCCGTATATGTCACTGGAAGAGTCCTGGAGTCTATCCCACAGATACAGGATGACGGTTCCCAAAGGGAGTGCAATCTATGTGTGGGCAGAGGGGTGAGGCTCCATCACCTGGAGGGGAGACTTTGGGCCCTGGAGAAATAGCAAACTGTAAAAGGGGCGTGTGGAAGCATGCAATAGAGAGGCCACCTCACATCACATTTGGCAGCCTGCCCTTAGGTGCCAATCAGGCCTAGGTTTTGGCCAGCTGCGTGACCTCACCTCCAGCAAGACACGTCTCTCTCTAAAGCTGTGTCCTCACCTGTAAAACAGGAGTCATGTGCATGTTCCGATCAGGGTTACACGAATTATCGCAAGCACAGGGCCTGGCACACAGGAAGTGCTTGATAAATAGTAGCGGTCGCTATTGATAGATAGGAGCTATTATCATTATTTATCAAACCATCACATGGGATTTTTTTTTAAAGGTTGAAAAACACCACCCTAGGGAGCCATTAAAAGGGTTTTAAGGAGGACACTGATGGGATCTGATTTGCAATTTAGAAAGATCACTCTGGCTGCCGACTGGAAGATGGATGAGAGGAGGAGAGAAAGTCAGAGACCAGCAAGGAGGCGATCTCCGTCACGCAGGTGAGAAATAACCAGGATAGGCATCGCCAGGGAGCTGAAGAGGAGCCGGAATGGAGGCATCTCGTGGCGGGCTGCTCAGGGCTGGGTGATTGATTGGCCCCTGGATGAAGAATGGAGGCGGGCATGAGCAGGACTCATTTGGAACATCAGCCGAGAAAGCTGGACCAGCACCCATTTTCGAGGGCATGAGGAAGCAAGGAGAAGGAACACAGCTACCTTAAGCTATCCCTGTAGAGAAAAGAGTCTGGTGAGAGCTCATGACCTCCAGTGGGCCATTACCTAACACGTTTTCTTTGAAGATGAAAAGTGGATGCCATTCACCTTTATTTTTCATTCTTGACCAGTGAACTCTGCAAAGACACAGTCATGATGTTTCCTTGGGTTGGAACACCACGGGCTTAGTTTAAATTAACACAAAGCATTGGGATCCTTTTTGTTTGGGGTAGGGGGAAGTTCATTCAATGACACAGTTGGCACTGTCATGTCCCAGCATTAATTACAGAACACCATTGTTCCATGCACAGAAAGGGAACACCATATGTTTTTAGGAAAACCCTTTTTTTTTTTTTTCAGACGGAGTCTCGTTCTTTCTCCCAGGCTGGAGTGCGGTGATGCGATCTCAACTCACTGCAACCTCCGCCTCCCAGGTTCAAGCGATTCTCCTGCCTCAGCCTCCCCAGTAGCTGGAACTACAGGCACGTGCCACCATGCCCGGCTAATTTTTTGTATTTTTAGTAGAGATGGGGTTTCACCGTGTTAGCCAGGATGGTCTCCATCTCCTGACCTCATGATCTGCCCGCCTCGGACTCACAAAGTGAACCACCGCGCCTGGCCTGGTTGTCTTTTATAAAGTTTTTTAATAAAGTTTATAAAGCAGCATTACCTGCTCAGGTGAACATGTTGATCCAGATCGGCGGTCCCCCTCCCCCACACCGACATGCTTAGTCATGTTGTGCTTTTCATTCGCATTGGTAATCACTCTTTCCTTTTGCATTTCTTGTTCTCTCCTGCTCTCTGCATTTAGCCATTCTTCTCTTTACTTACAGGAGGCTGCCTTAACACTCCCCATAATCGTACTTAATACTCTGCAAATTAATAGCTGTTTTTTTCACAATCTGCCTCTCTCTAGATACATATATAGTTTTTGGCACCACTCATTGCCTCTCCCAATTCTGCACATCCAATGTACAAGGTACGCTCACTGAATTTAAGATCTCAGTTCATAAAAGTACAATGCATGGAGAAAGCATCAGTGACAGCAAAACAAGGTCCCTCAAGCCCCGTAGCTCGAGGCTCAGTAACAGATGAGAGCACAACATATCTTCGGGATAGAGTATTTACAAAACTACTTTAAAAGAATTGCGTGTCATTAATCACAAGTTCTTAAAAATCAGTCTTTTCTTATTTGTTCTAATCTAGCTAAATGGCCCTGGAAATACAGTCCTTGGTTTGCTCGATAAATGCAAGTAGAAAATCATAATGTTCTCATCCAATTTCCAACTCATACATCGTGTTATGGATTTTTTTTTCTGCTAGCATTTCTCCAGTCCACTAAATATTCCAGACATACAAGAGTCTTCATTTGATTCATTCTAATAACTTTTTTCATCAATATGACTTTTGAGAATGCATTGGTATAGCAAATTAAATATTATTTATGACTTTAATTTGTGTCCTATTTGGATTTTACATTCACAGGGCCAACTTGGCTATCATCATTATCATATTGTTTTAGCCTACTCCTAAAATTAAAATCCACTCTCGTCTTTAAATGTTTTATTGTGCTTGTCGTTCTTGTTTTGTGCCGTACCGAACATGATTAATTCTGTTAGCCAAGTGCATATGGCCTGCCTGGCCACCATCCATTTCCTTCATCACGGCTGCCTGTGAGTGAGTACTTTATTATTACTTTTTTCATCTTTTCAATTACCAGATGTGCTTCCCCGTTCTCGGAGCTTCAGCACTGTCCAAATCCAAGCCTTTGCTATGGCTTTTGAGTCCAGTGCAATCGGCCCTGGCCCCAGCCTCCTCCCATGCCTCCCTTCCCCTTACCCACCATGCCAACCTCCCAGCTTCCTGTTAGTTGCTGGAACACACCAAGCTCTTCCCCGCCTCTGGGCATTCCCACCTCCCCTTCCCTCTGCTGGTAACACTCTTCCTTCACTTTTCCCGTGACCAACTCCTTTTCCTCTTGCAGGTTTCCTCTTTAAGAGGTTTTCCTGGACCCTTCTCCAAATGAAGCACCATCACCATCACCACCTCCCCCATTCTTCTGCATAAGGGCCCCACCCTTTCTCCTCCTAGCATGTATCTCTGTTTGTAATATTTGTTCATTCATTACTTGTGTATTGTCTATCTCTCTGCTGTACTAGAGCAAAGATTTTGTCTACCTTGTTCACTTCTGTGTGCCAGGGACTAGGACATACAGAAAGCTTAGGTGCCCTAAGAAGAGAGGGGAAGGGGTGGGGAGGAAAGGAGTTGGCAGCAAAACATTCCAAATCAGAGGATGTCAGGACCCAGATATTCTTCAGAAATCTCCTCTGCTTCCCCATTCCCTTCCAGAATGTCTAGGGTAAGTAGAGAATGACAAACACTTGCCCAGACACTCTGGCAACTCCTGAACAGGTAAACGTTAGTACCAAGGGAATAAGGGGGTCTTGGGGCTTCATGGCTCCTTTGGGGGATTTTTCTGGTGATAGAGTTAAAATGACACTGCACTAAGGGCCGACAACACCAGAAAGGGTTGTGGTCTCTCAATTTCCCATGACGTACTTAGAAATAATCACGTGTAGATCTTGGCTTCTAAATACCATTCTGCACTAAAACGAACCAAGGTTCCTTAGAAAAATGGCTGACCTCAGGGCTTGGACAGGAAAAAAATATAAGATGAGCCAGGAATATTTTTCATGCCAAAAAAATAAGAAAGCATTCAAAGGATGATGGAAAGATCTTCAAAAATATAGATGCCAATGTGAAAGAGTTCCCACTGGCCAAATCTGGGACTGGTAAGCAATGAAGTAAATAATAATCATAACAGATTACGACCCACTGAATAAAATAAATTCTAATCCTTGGGTGCATTCTGATATAAAATAAATAAATAAATAAAACAGACTAGAAGTAAAAGACGGAATCACCTGGTGATCAGAAATCCCAGGCACACTTGCCTTTAAAGGCCAGCTCTGCTGAGCAGGAGCTGGACCTCCTGATGAGGAGTTGCAGCAGCTCTCTACCCATCTGTGCATGAGACAACACCGGCACCTTGTTCACAGGCTGCCTTGAGAAGTAAATGAGTGGATCACCATAATGGAAGCACTAAGCACAGTGCTTAGCACCCGGGAAACACACCTGACCGTCGCCAGTCTTGTCGTTATCATGATTATTCTTTTTACTGCCCTGGACACTGACAGAAAATAACTAAATCACCCACACGAACCATCTCACTCCATTCCAAACAATTTGCATTATTACTATTATACAAATAATTCAGTAGAGGCCACAGCTGAGGCATTCACAACACAACTTCTGAGGTGTTCTAAGAAGCTCTGTTCTAGGGTTCTAGGAGAATCTTCAGCTCTCGCCTGCATTCTTCTATGTCTCCCTACAGTAAAATGCAATGTCAGCCCAGTGCCTAGGGGACTGACTTATTGTTCCTATAAATCCTTTCCTTCCAAATTGGGCCCTCTCAGGGTCAGCAGCCAGGAGCCTCATAACCAGCTAAATGAGGCAGGAACAGAGCTAAGCCTGAAGTCTCCATGCCCCTCAAAAGCAATGGTTCCTGGTAGTTGCCTGGCACTTCCACCCAACAAGGAACCATCTCCCCTTGGTTTTGTTTACCTCATTAAAGAGTGTGCAGGGAACTTCAGAGAAGGAAGCTGTGGCTTCTGAGAGTTTCATAACTTGCCCAAAATCACACAGTGGACCAGAAACAAGTTCAGTTCCCCTCTTAGAAAATCCTGCCTTTGATATGATTAAGTCCTTACAGAAACTGTACACACCAAGGACTATGTTTGGGTCCTTTGAAGAGAGCACTGGGCTTGCCCTGAGCCATACAGAGTATAGGTGGCAACACCAGCTGTGTTGAGCCTGGGGTCCTCCAAAACACGGGAGAGCCCAGAGGGGCCTTGACAGAGAAGCAGGTGCAGGATGGAGGCAAACCCAGGGTATTGGCTTATGGAGACAAGGAAAAGCAAAGTGACTGAGCAGGTTGCATGGGGCCAGGACTTTTGGCTAAATGAAAAGAATTTTCCTTTTTGAAGAATAACTTGAATTCTGATGGACCTGGGTTAAACTAATAGTTCCTACATTTAGGATTCTATTACCTTGGACAAGCTACTTAACCTCAGTTAGCCTGTGTTTCTCCATTCATCAAATGGGCTTGTATTAATCTCACCAACTTGGTGAGTGTTACCCTGTCCCTTCTTGTGCTTTGCACTAAAGACCACAGTTAGACATGGAGAAAATAACTAAATCACCTACACGAACCATTTCACTCCATTCCAAACAATTTGCATTATTACTATTATACAAATAATTCAGTAGAGGCCACAGAGGTTGCAGGTTGCAGCCAATAAGAACAATAATGAGATTATTATGTTCTAAATTACTTATTTATTTTAGCTTCTTTGGAAATCAGAATGCATCTTAGAGCTGACATTCTTACAATCAAGTGGCAGAATTTTTTTCTTTCTTGGTGCATAAAATAAGCAACACAGCTAACAATAGATGATACCTTAGATATGAGAAAATATGGTAATGATTATTAAAATTTTCTAACTTAATACTTTCTATGTGCAAGGTACTATGCTGAGTGTTTAATGGGCTTCATCTAATTTGATGGTCTATGAGATAAATTCAATTAGAGTCACTTTATCAATTGATATGGTTTGGCTCTGCGTCCCCACCCAAATCTCATCTTGAGTCATAATCCCTATGTGTCAAGGGAGGGATCTGGTGGGAGATGACTGGATCATAGGGGCAGTTTCCCCCATGCTGTTCTTGTGATAGTGAGTGAGTTCTCATAAGAGCTGATGGTTTTAAGGCTTCCTTGCTCTCTCTGTCTCTTTCTCTCTCTCTCTCTCATCTGCCACTGTGTGAGACATGCCTTGCTCCCCCTTTGTCTTCCACCATGATTGTAAGTTTCCTGAGGTCTCCCTAGCCATGCAGAACTGTGAGTCAATTAAACCTCTTTTCTTTATAAATTGCCCAGTCTCAAGTAGTTCTTTACAACTGTGTGAAATGGACTAATATATTGATGAAGAAGCTAAAGGACAAAATTATTAAGTAGCTTACACAAAGTCACAGACCTAGTGTGTCGGTCAGGATTGTTCAGAGAATCAGAACCAATTAGATAGATAGATAGATAGATAGATAGATAGATAGATAGATAGATAATAGATAGTGATTTTACATAATCTATTTAAAAATCTATATATTAGATATACCTTATATATATATACATAGACACCTGTATTAGCCCATTCTCATGCTGCTACAAAGAACTGCCCATGTCTGGATAAGTTATTTTTAAAAAGAGGTTTAACTGACTCACAGTTCTACAGGGCTGGGGAAGCTTCTGGAAACTTAAAATCGTGGTGGAAGGGGAAGCAAACATATCCTTCTTCACATGGCGACAAGAAGAAGAATGAGAGACAAGCAAATGCGGAAGCCCCTTATAAACCATCAGACCTCGTGAGAATTTACTCACTGTCACAAGAATAAAAGCACAGGGGAAGCTGCCCTGTGATGCAATTACCTTCCACCAGGTCCCACCCACAACACCCGGGGCTTATAGGAACTAGAATTCAAGATGAGATTTGGGTGAGGACACAGCCAAACCATATCAATACCCCAAAATACGTACATAGATTTATTATTTATCAAGATATTTGTTATATATAAAGAGATTTATTTTACATATAAAATAAATATATGCAGTATAAATTACATATATACCTCTCCAGTTCCAAAAACATGTTATGAACTCTCTCTCACTCTCACTCTCTCTCTAGATCTTTCTGGATCTCTCTCTACAGATACATCTATAGATCTAGAGAGAGTGTGTGTGCTTGATAGAGAGAGAGTACATAGCATGTTTTTGGAACTAGAGAGGTAAATATCAGAAGAAACTAGCAAAATAGTTGAAAGTGTTTGCTTTGTGGATCAGGAATCAAGAGAAGGAAGTTCAAACACAGGGCTGGTGTTTTTCACTATGTAGAACATATAGAACAATTTGATTTTAAACTGCATATATGTATCACAACAATAAAAATTAAATTAGCATTAAAAAATGAAAACAAGCTTCCAGCACGGCGAGAATCTGGGGGACTGACCACCAGTTTACCTTCTCTAACTCTTCCTTCAAAATCTCTCTGCTCCAGTTTAACAAGCCTCTTCCACCCTGGTGCCTCTCTCTTCTCACGTAGAGAATGGGACTGCAGAGCTGCCTGGAATGCCAGCAAGTGGACCCACGAGGCAAAGTACTTTCTGATCTTTCTCTCCCTTATAGACTATCATAGTGAATGTGTTGTGCCCTAATCAGACTTGAAGGATACACAAAACCAGGTATGATGTGGCCCCTGCTGGCCTCTCTAAGAACATTTCAATCCACTCTCCCCAACCCTGATGCCAGCCGGCCAAGCTCTTTCCCACCTCAGGGCCTTGGCAGGCTCTTCCCACTGCTTTGGACATCGTCCCCATTCCCACATTCCCTGTAGCTGGTTTTGCCTCCTGCTGCAAATTTAATTTGCAGGTATGGCCTTCCTGCAGAGGTGTGGCCATCCCTAACCAAACTAATTAGGCCCTCATTCCATGTTCTCCTCTCCCTTCTCAAAACATAGCAGTATCACATTTTAAATGTGATACTGGTTTACTTGTTTGTTGTCTATTGTTACTCAATAGATTGTAAGCCCCATGTGGGATAGGAGCAAGTTCATTTTATTTTTAAATTTTGCATAGCACCTGGCAAACAGCAGGCCCTCAATTGAATGGATGAGAGGAGAATGGTGGCAGCTAAATGTCACAAGAGGCCACTGTGTTTACACCAAGCCCCTATATGCCTTAGTTAGTTTTGACCAGGTCTCCACTTGACTGAGTCCCCAGGCATAAAAGTCTCTAGTTTAGGCATTAACGTGGAAGCATGACATCAATTATTTGCAGTGTCCTGGAGTTCATAGCAGTTAACACTTTACATACAGCATGGCTATGGTCTGATGCCTGTGTCCTCCCAAAATCCATATGTTGAAATCCTAACTCACAAGGTGGCATTAGCAGGTGGAATCTTTGTGAGGTGATTAGGTCTTGAGGGTAGAGCCCTCACGACTGGAATTAGTGCTCTTATAAAAGACCCCAGACAGCTTGCTTGCCTCTTCGACGATGGGACACAGCAAGAAGGTGCCGTCTATGTATGAACTGGGAAGCAGGACCTCACCAGACACCAAATCTGACCAGTGCCTTGACCTTGGACTTCCCAGCCTCCTGAACTGTGAGAAGTAAATGCCTGTTGTTTATAAGTCACCCAGCCTATGATATTTTGTCATAGCAGGGCCCACGTGAACCAAAACAAGTACTCACTCTAGGCCAGATCCCGTTCCAAGCAATTTACACACAGAAACTCACTGGATTCTCATCACAGCTCTACTAAGTGGGTGGATTTTTTAATCCCCATTTTACAGATGAGAAAACTGAGACAAAAGAGAGCCTAAGCAAGTTTCCCAATCCACGCAGTTGGTATGGCAGGATGCAGACCCAGGGACTAGCTCCGGAGTCTACAGTCAACCACTGCACGACGCCCACGAGAACAAAGTCAGGTACAAAACATGATGTAGCTTGCCTTGTGAAACGCACTTACTGCCATTACAAGCCCTCACTGTGTGCTAGACACACTCCTGGGCACTTTTCATATTTGTCTCCTTAGTCCTTTAATGCTGCCATCAGATCAAACAATCATTCCCGCTTATAGCTGCCAAAATCCCCGGAGTCTCTTGGCAGGTGAGTTGAGAGCTGCCATTTGAACCCAGGATTCCCTGCCTTGAAAGCCTGTATGCATTTTCTGCTGCTTCTTGTGCTTTTGTGCCGGAAGAAGAGGAGTTGGAGGGTTGAGCAGAGTGAAAGAAAAAGAAAAATCAGCCAGTGTCTCCACTAAACATTTCTAATGGCAGGGAGTTAAATAATGCAGTACATCCCACACATAATGACAGTCACTCCAGCTTGGAAGGGGAAAGCCATTATACCTCCTTCTAAGAATAGATGTCAGCATAATTGAAACGACAATTCTTGTAATCCTCAGATAATGAAGATTATTTTGAAATGAAAATCTTTTTCCGTTTTTCTTTTCTTTTCTTTTTCTTTTTTTTTATTTACCTACTTGCAAGGACATTTTTCTTTTCAAAGGAAGGTCATTGAGGTCTCCCTCGACGGAAGCCCCACATTCTTTCTGAGCGAGTAAGTCCGCCTTGATCGTCCATGCTCTGATGCTGGGCGGCTTTGATTCCAAGTGTCGCAAGGGTGTGGCTGGAGGGTGGATATAGGATTCGGAGCCATGCTGATAACATGGCAAGTTTTCCAGGAACGAGGGACGAAGTGACCTACTGGGTCTCTCTCCATCACCCTCAGAGCCCATGGGCAGTGGTGGAGGAGAAGGAAATTCATCTCTGGAAACTGCCCTCCCGGAGGCCACCTGAAGTCGAAGACAAGAAGTGAGATTCAGAAGCCACTCCAGGGTCACACTGTCTGTCTCTGGATCTTAGGGAAGGAGCTGCCCCTCACAGTCTCACCTGCGAATCCACTCTATCTATCTTCTGTCAGCTGTGTGGCTTGTACTCACCTTCCTGAAATTTCTTTCCCCTTCCCCTGACTAGAATTTTCTGCTTCTATCAATATCTGGGAACTTGAGGGAAGGGGTCATATATTTTTACCTTCTGTTACCAGTAGAATTGTGCCGCCACCAAAAAGACGTTTAAGTCCTAACTCCCAGCACCTGCGAATGTGACTACATTTGTAAATAAGGTCCTTGCAGATATAAATAGTTACGATGCGGTCCTACTGGACTAGGCTAGGAGCTAATCCAATAAGACTGCTGTCAGAATAAAAGGGGATATCTGGACACAGTCGGGCACACAGGGAACATACCCTGTGAAGAGCAGAGTTCTGCAGCCACAAGCCAAGGAGCTACCAGAAGCTCAGAGGGAGGCCTGGAACGGAGCCTCCCCAATGCCTTCAGAAGGAGCACAACCTTGCCCACACACTGACTCAGGCTTCCAGACTGCAGCCCTGGGAGGCAAGAAACCTGCTGTTTAAGCTGCTGTTTTGCAGCCCTGTGTTATGACAGGCCTGGGAAACTAATACAATGGGTCATGTTATTTTTCTCAATTTCACAGATGGATAAGTTGAGGCTCCAACAAAGGGAGCCACCCAAGATCTCATGGCAGGTAAGAGAGAGTGGGACTGAACTCAGCTCAGGCTGACCCAGGGCCCTAGGGACTGAGGCTGTGGGAACCTGGTTTCTGGCTAGGACTTCACGAAGGGTCTCAGGGGCACAGCTCGGAGACTCCCTGCAGCTGAGCCCCTCCGGGGAAGAAGAGGCCGTGGAGCTGCTGGCCTCTCTGATGGATGGGAAATAAGCCTCAGGGCCAGCCTCCCGCTTCCCGTGATCTGGTGCTCTTCACCTGCCTTGCTCAGGAGAGCTAGGGCCCATCTTTTAATTCCTCCTGTTAGACTAGTCCCCATTATAAACATGAACCCAAATGTGGGACTTTCTCATCTTTGCGGGACACTTCAGGGTCTGCTAAGAAGCAGGCCCCTCTCTGCAGTCACACATAGCAGCAATGAGAGCAAGACCTGGGGGTGGGTTTTCTTCCAACCTGGGGGCGAGTTTTCTTCCATGTGGTTGAAAACAGTTCCATCCCAGTGGCTGGGGCAGCCAGGGCTAGGCAGAACTAGAGGACCTCTCTCCAAGACACAGATGGAGGGCTGGGGGAACCCGTTTCAAGAACCGTAAAGTCCTATCCAGGCACTGGTGCCTGCCTTGGCTTTAAAACAGCCTCCTCCTTGTCACGTCCGACCTGCACAAATAGCACCATGGACCCAACGTGTCCCCGCCCCTCACACACCAGCCCTGCACACTCCCCCCACATCTCTACGCCATCCTGAAGAGATGTCATCTTGTCCTCTCATGGTTCCTAGCTGAGCCAAGTCACAATGGCGTTCAGAAGGCAGTTCCAGCCTCACAAGGAGAAAGGAGACACTTGGTGGGGTAGAATGAGCACAGGGCAAGCAGCCCAGAAAGCCACATTCCCATCCTGTCCCCACCTGCCACGATTTAGCTCTGTGAGCCTTGCCTCCACCCCACCTCTTCTTCTGACCAACATCTAAACCTCCTTCAAGATTTAGCTCAAGCCTTGCCCTTGCAAAACCTTCCAGGCCTCGCCATCATGCACAGCCTGGGCAGGCTGCCCACAGGTCCCACGTGCCCTTGGCACACTTACCCCCTGTATTATCAGTGTCTTGGTGCTGTTTGCCAACCTGACTGTGGGCTGCTGAGTTGGGGCGGGGGGGGGGGCACTGCATACTGCCAGTCTATGTCGATGTATTAGAAGTGACCCAAGGGGCAGTCCACGAGCTGGCAGAGGACTTTGCCTGCATGGTGGCCTGAACTCCATCCCTCATTATTCGGTACTTGGGTAGGGTTGGGCAGTACCTGGGAGAGTCACATTATAGTTGGGGGCACTGGCCATAGGGCAGGCTGCCCGGGTTCAAACTGTGGCTCTGATACTTAGTCGTTGTATAGAATCTTGAGTATGCTGCTTAAAACCCTGTGCCTCAGCTTCCTTGTCCATAAAATGGGAAGACTACAAGTGACTCTTACAGAAATTATGTGGGTCAAATCCACATAAAGCACTTGGAAAAAGGTCAGGCACACAGTGAGTGCTCAGTAAATGGCAACTTGTCTTCTCATTGTTGACTCATCTCTCTTTCCAACATCTGGTACATAAGTCAAAGGCAATTGATCTTACCACAGCAGAAGAGTCCCCTTATTTATAAAACAAGGGGATTAAATGAACCGATCATCAACCTCTCTTCCATTCTGTTTTCTGATTCGGGGTGCATTTCAGACTGCCTATGCAAAGTCCTCCTCCAGTCCCCAGGATTGTCCCCTTCCGGCATCCAAACCAATACACCAGCATGCAGAGGCAGGGAGGCCACAGTGCAGGAAGGGACAACTCCTGCCAGCAGACAAGCAGAAGCATTTGTGCTGAGGTTTACAATGGTTCGTAGAAGCCTTGCAGGCTGGTCTGTTTCACGACATCCAGGTAGGCATTTTGTTAATGCCCAGAAACCTGAATGGTGACAATTAGTTTCCAGCTCTGTAACACTGTCCCCTTCAACCAGTCAGGTCCCACCCTCCCTGCTCATTAGGGTGAAACTCTTGTTAGTGGCTTTGCAAGTTGGGGGACAGGAAATCATCAGAAGCGGGTGGGTGAGCTCCCATAAGTGTAGACGTCTCACTTCCTCCCAAGGCAGCCCACGGCCCCCTCCTCTCCACCTCTCTCATGCCAAGCTTACCTCCTATCCCTGGGCAGGTGGGGCAAATGCTTATCATCTGCCTAATTGTGGAACACGATAATATGCTAGATTTCAAAATAATTAGGCTGATGGTAATGAGGGTTTGATGGTTTCTGCGCAATTAGACGGATGGACACAAACACTTTGTTTTTAACCTATGCTGGGGCTAATGACCTCAAGTGGGAATATGGCAGTGCTGCATTTTAAAAGGAGGAAAAAAATACCCTGGGAACCTCAAAGAAAATAAATCACAGGGCGGGCTCCTTCCCACAGACTCGTTGCTCTGGATACCTGAGCAGATGTTCCCCAGACATCCATAACGAGGGATTTCAGGCCGAGGGGGGCGTGGCGTCAGAGGAGCTAGCTCGCTCTGGGTTTGAGTCCTTTCTGCTGTACCTGTTGACTCTGCAACATGGTGCGAGCCACTTATCTTTGCTGGGTTTCAGGTTTTCATCCATAAAATGGGGATGATAACATCTACTGTGCAGGGCTCTTGTGAGTTCCTGGCACCCAGTAAATGTGTGATAAAGATTTGGTGGAGGCTAGGCACGGTGGCTCACGCCTGTAATCCCAGCACCTTGGGGGGCGGATCATGAAGTTGAGAGTTCGAGACCAGCCTGGCCAACATGGTGAAACCCTCTCTCTACTAAAGATACAAAAAATTAGCTGAGTGTTGTGGCACACACCTATAATCCCAGCTACTGGGGAGGCTGAGGCAGGAGAATCACTTGAACCCAGGAGGCGGAGGTTGCAGTGAGCTGAGATTGTGCCATTGCATTCCAGTCTGGGCGACAGGACAAGACTCTGTCTCCAAAACAAAAACAAAACAAACAGACAAACAAACAAACAAACAAAACAGTGGAATAAGGGCAAGTTCAGAGCAAAAGAATCAAGAGGCCAGAGCATGGCAGAGGCCAGATATGTGCAGTGAGAACTTTTCAATGGCTGAGTAGAATTGGCATCATCAAAGGTTCAGGTAACATTGGCTGTTTAGAAATTCCCTTTAAAAAAAAAAAAAAAGGAAGGAAAAAAAAAACCAGAAACAACCAGTTTAATTGAGGCTTAGATTAGAGTCACAGCTCCACCATTACAGAACCATGGGGCTTGAGAAAACTCCCTTCCTCTCTGTGAGCCTCAGCTGCCCTGTGCATTCAGCTGAAGCCTATATCCATCTCACCTGTCAATGCATGGGGACCAAGGTCTGCAAGGTCAGACTAGGGGGTAACGCCCTAGAAACCCCATGAATGCGTCAGAGCCATCAGACAATGTGGCAGTTATGAGTGGGTACCCATGGACTGTTATCTTCAAGGCAGGTGACAGAGCAGGTTGGGAGAAAATGACCTCAGGGCATGGGCAGGTGGACGGTATTTAGTGGGGGGAGTTACTCACTCAATACACTTTTCTGGGCTGTTGGTCTATTCAGGACCCAGCATTCATGCTTGAAAGAAAGAAATAACGTTCAGCTCCTGCCAGGTGAGTCGTCACAGCACAAAGTGACAGGCCATTTAAGTGAAGTTTGGAGGGGGCATAAAGGACAGAATGACCAACTCTGCCTGGACAAGCCAGGGAGGGCTTCCTAGAAAGACTCAGCCTAGGCCTTGAAGGATGGATTGATGTGGCCTTGCACCAAGCTTGGGGAGTCAAGATTAAAATTCCAATGTACCGTGCATGTGAGTGACCCAGGGAAATACATTTCTCCCTAATTCCTGGAGAGAAAACTAAAAACTTTCTTGACAACTGCAATTGAGGCAGTTTTCTCTGCCTCACAATTTTGTATGGCTAGGCTGCTCTGGCAACCTCTACCAAGTTGTCTACCTGTCCTCACCCTCCTTCACTGCCACTCTGTCACCAAGCTAAGTCTGGTCGGGAGTCACCAACACCAAGAGGGAAGGCACAGCACCCGAGGAGTGTGGTTGGTCAGCACCAGGGACAGAGACACAGCCGTCGCACGCGTCAGTCACCCAGCATGCAGCTCGTACCTAGACCCTCACTGGGGCTTTTATGACCTGTCCTCCGAATCCACATTCAGGGCCACTTTCTCCTCTTATGACATTTTGTGGCACTATTAGCAAACCAGGTGCCAAGTTTTGCTGGATTCAATTCAATGTTTCAGCACTGCACTTGGAGACTTTTTCCAGGTGCCATTTTCCTCCAAACTGACAGGAGCCCCACAGACGCCGGGTATTGTGACACCCTCTGTGAGTGTGGGAGTAGGAGGCTGGAGCCCACTGGGCTCTGATCCTGGGGCCAGAGAGAGAAGAAGGGCAGATGTTTAATTGAATGCAAGGTTCTCAGGACTCCCATGGGCCTCACCTGAGTCCCAGGCTGATGCTTCCTGTAATCCCCCCTTATAGGAGAGAAGCCCACAGGGCCTTGCTCTGATTGGCTCTCACTCCTCTCTGGCCCTGGGGAGCTACCCCGCTCCCCTAGGAAGCTAGTCCAAATAGCAGAAAAGAGGCTCTGCTCACATTTCAGTAAATGGGAGCGAGGGGAATCCTGGTGATGATGAAAAATGTCCATCAGTCCAGTCCAGTCCAGTTTGGTCTCCCAGCCCAAAAGTCAGAGCCTGTGGTGCTCAGCCTGTTGGTGCCACTTTCCTGGTTAGCCACTGTCACTCCATGAGCCACACCGAACAAAGACTTATGCACCGGGCTCATGACACCTGCATGTTTCACAGGGTGGTTGGGCAGATCATGGAACCTTACTGGCCCTCCACCCACACTTCTTCATCCCTGTATGCCCTGCTGGACAGAGCAGCCTCATGACATTCCTGAAGTGTCCACTCATTTTAAATTTGGGGCACTTTGCTTTGCTGTCAGTAATTACTCAGTGCATGTTAGCCACTCGTATTGTCATTAGGGCACCTGCTATGCACCAGGCGCTGTGCTAAACATTGGAACTTTAATGGTGGACACGACACGGGAATCGCACTGTCAGCTATCAAATGCCTATATTTTATGATAAGTATTTGCTGACCCATGGTTTCACCCAATAGACAATGGCTTCTCAATGTGCCAGCACCACAGTGCAGCACCACAGCTCACCCACAGGAGGTGCTCCATCTTAGCCAAGTGAATAAAGGCAATGGAAAATATTGTGAAAATACCGTAAAGTGCCAAAAGAATGTGAATTGTTATTAACAGGAGAAACACAAAATGTCCTAGCCATTCTGCCACAGATATAAAAATCAGAAGAAACAGCAGAAAGATGGAAAATCCACTTATGTTTCCGTGAATAGAGTGGTGCCCAACCTTTTCGGCTCCAGGGAACAGTTTCATGCAAGACAATTTTTCCATGGACCAGTGAGGCGATGGGGGAGGGGATGGTTTCAGGATGAAACTGTTCCACCTCAAATTATCAGGCATTAGTTAGATTTTTATAAGGAGCATGCAACCTAGATCCCTCACATGCACTGTTCACAATAGGGTTTGTGCTCCTAGGAGAATTTTTTTTTTTTTTTTTGAGACCGAGTCTCGCACTGTCACTCAGGCTGGAGTGCAATGATGCGATCTTGGCTCACTGGAACTTCTGCCTCCCAGGTTCAAGCAATTCTCCTGCCTCAGCCTCTCCAGTAGCTGGGATTACAGGCACCTGCCACCACATCTGGCTAATTTTTTGTATTTTTAGTAGGGACGGGATTTCAGTATGTTGGTCAGGTTGGTCTCAAATCCCTGACCTTGTGATCTGCCCGCCTCTGCCTTGCAAAGTGCTGGGGTACAGGCATGAGCCACCACACCAGGCCAGCTCCTATGAGAATCTTCTGCCGCTGCTGATCTGACAGGAGGCGAAGCTCAGGCATTAATCCCCTGCCACTCACTTCCTGCTGTGCAGCCTGGTTCTTAACAGGGCATCCACCAGTACCAGTCCATGGCCCAGGGGTTGAGGACCCCCCGAGTTAATGGAAGCCAGGGGAATCCTGGTAATGATGAAAAGTGTAATCCAATAAGATTGTAAGGGTTGTGAGAGCTCAGAGAAGGAAGAGGTCCTTTTTTAGCTGGGCTGGTTAGAGCCTCTTATGGTAGAGGGGATATTACAGCTTGGACATGGAGAGATGGGCCAGAGGGGTAGTGGCACTGGCAGGGCTGAAGGAACGGATGAGAGGCAAGGACTGGTTGGGTTTGACCAGATCAGATCTTCAACACATTGGCTGAATTTCTAACATTGGCTGTTCAGAAATTCCCTTTAAAAAAAAAAAAAGAAGAAGAAGGAAAAAAAAACAAACAGAAACAACCAGTTTAATTGAGGCTTAGATTAGAGTCACAGTTCCACCATTACAGAACCTGCTGTCCCCATGGTACTGACAAGGCCACTGAGGCTCAGAAGACCCATAACAGCCCAGGAAGTGGGTACAGGACCCACACCCCATCCATCTGAGCCCAAAGCCTCCGCCCTTCACCCTTTTCCCAGGACCTTCTGGAATGAGAAGCTACAAAGGAACACAGGAATCTCTCTTTAACCAGTTCCTGAACAAGATTCAGGTGCAGAAGCAGAGCTCTGGGTGGACCCACACATTTCAAATGGGGAGGGAGGATGAGGTTATACGCAAAGGACAGACCACAGTGGCCCTTGGATGATGAACTTTAATCTGAAGGGAGCCACAGAAGGCTTTAGAGTGGAAAAGTGGCACCATCATTGCCGTGAAGGTAAGATGAAGGATAGATTGGAGAAGGAGAGAAACTGGAGGCAAGAAGCCCTCCTGGGAAACTGCTGGAATCATCCGGCCATTGAGTAATGACAGCCTAAACCAGGGCAGAGGGAGCAGTGATAGAAACTGTTGGAATCATCCAGTCATTGAGTAATGACAGCCTAAACCAGGGCAGAGGGAGCAGTGATAGAAACTGTTGGAATCATCCGGTCATTGAGTAATGACAGCCTAAACCAGGGCAGAGGGAGCAGTGATAGAAAGAGGGGGATGGAACTGAAAAATATGATGGAATAGAATTGGCAGGACTCACAACTGATTGGATGTGGGGGAATGAAGCCAGTCAAAGATGTTTTATTCAAGACGCCGTTGGTGTTTTTAATATAAAATATAAATATGAACACACACGATCATATATTCTTTAATACTTATCTGATTTGAAGAAATAGCCCCCTATCTCAGCACCCAAAGACTTAGGATGACTCAAGACAATATTAATAATGATGTATTTTATAGTATATGAACTTTGCCATCTGTGGTAGAGGCATCAAAAAGTCAATATGAGTAAATTGACAAGCTTGTCAATGAATGAAATTAATTTTCTTTTTCTGCTGCATCGCTAAACATAATTTCGGAATGTCATGGTAATATTCACTGTCCATTATCATGGCTGTGCGACAGAGACAGTCAAGTTAAAATATGCAAAGAAATGGCTTTATCATAGCATCTAATGCACAAGAAGCACATGCACCCACTGAAACAGGCATTTGCTCCAGTGAGTACACAGCCCCTAATTTCTTGTCTCAGAATTTGTCAGATTTGCAGCTGAGAGACCTCTGCCCTTTGAACGTGAGAAAATGGATTTTAACATGTTGCCCAGTTTTAACCTACACCCAAATGTTCTCTAGTAGAACAGATGGTCAAGCCTAGGATGAGACCTTAGGGATCAGAAAGTCTAGCCTCCTAGTTTGAAAAACAGGGAGAAAGAGGCTTACAGAGGATGCCACACAGCAGAGCTGGGATTTGAACCCAGGCTTCCCAATTCTGGAATCTGGTCAGCATCAGCAGGCCCTTCTGTTGAGGAGGAGATGGGAGAAGGGCTGCCTAGAGGGTGTGGCCACTGGCTATGGAAAGAAAGCAGAGATCAGCTTGATTAGCCTGGAAGAACATGTGGGCAAGAATGCCAGCTCATTGGTGCAGTCAACCAGTCATTGAGCAGGTGCTAGGGACAAACAGTGGTTTAAGCTTTGGGGGCTCAGCAGAGAACCAAACATACAAAGCCTCTGCCCTCACAGAGTTTACAGTCCAGTGGGGGGAGACCAAAGTGTGTAGTGAATAAGTAAATAATCAAGGAAAATGTGGATTGTGATGAATGCTCTGAAGGAAATGAACAGGGTGACGAGGGAGAAGGACGCTGGGAGGTGGCCTAGTGTGGATGAAAGGGACCTCCCTGAGGAAGGGACTCCCAGTGTCTGATCCTCTGAGCCACTCTTTGCAAACAAACAGAAAAGGAACAACAGGGGCCATTTCAGCTCCTTCCTGTGTCCCCTTTGCGGAGTGTGAGCTTGTTTAGACCTCTCAGCAGCCCAACGGGGTAAGCCCTGCTCTCCCCATGGTACTGACAAGGCCACTGAGGCTCAGAAGACCCATAACAGCCCAGGAAGTGGGTACAGGACCCACACCCCATCCGTCTGAGCCCAAAGCCTCCGCCTTTAACCCTGCATCACATGCAGTTTTGTTCAGTTCAGCATCTCTTGTTTGGGTTCTGCTTCTGTCTCTACTTGGAACTTTCCAGAAGGCAGGCCTCCTAAAACCTGTGACAGCTATGAGGGTTGATGGATTCCCTCAGGAGCCCACATTGCATCAGAATCAATGTGGGCCGCAGAGCCTGGCAAAAGCCACCATGGGGCCTTGCGATGTCATGAAAAAAAGGCTGAAGGTCAAGGCTTCAGTAAACCAGCAGCCACTGCTGGGCCTCACTTCCATCATCTCTAAAATGAGAAAAAAAACACTTACCCTGCCTACACCGCAGGCTCTTGGGATAATGGAATAAATGAGAAAACGAATGAAAAACACCAGTTTACACATCGCCTTCGCCACAGCACACTCTTGGGGGCAGGTGTATCAACACCTGCAAATATACCAAGAACTTTACTGCATCAGTGTCCTTATTCTGAAGATGGCCACATGGAGACTCGGAACAGTTAATTGATTCATCAGTGCTACGGGGAAAGCTAGAAATCGGGTCTTTCTGAAGTTAAAGCCCATGCTCCACCACCCAAGGAGAAATATCTTCATCCTTGGCCAAGGCAAACTCGCTCCATGTCGCCTCTCTGCTGTAGCCGCTCACGGGGAATGGAGTCACAGAGCCTTCCCATGGGGGCTTCCTCGGGGTGCCCAAGCAGAACAAAGAGCGGCAGTCGCTGAAGAGTGGACACTTTAGATGAGGTACTTTATTCCAAAACTGGAATCCCGCAGCTTCACACGCTCACACAGAGAGTTCGTTCCCCACTTCTGGGCCACACCTAAATGGCTTTTTCTTTCCTTGCCGACAGAGGAAATTGCTTCGTGAAAGCCAGTGGCCTTTTTTATTTTCTCTCAATGGTTGGAAGGGTTTTTTGCCTTCCAGTTGACAACGTGGATGACAAAGATGGATTTTCTGAGCAAATATTTGTGTTGTTTGTGACCGTGTTTATGAGGCACAGAGCAGGCAGCTGGATAATGGAGCCCCTTTGGGAGAGGAGCTGAGGACCGAGTTTTTTTGCACCTTGGTCCTTTTGGGCCATGCCACTAATTGGAACTTACTGTCCCATTAATGAGTTTTCTCTCTGGAGATTCGTGTGACCATTTCGACTCTAAAGTCCCTGCCTAATGGACTATTGAACAACAGAGAGCGCACACGCTTCATCTCAGAGGCTCCCTGTTCAACATACAGCAGTCCCCAATTAACCCTGGGGCTTAAAAAACAGAGTGGCAAAGTGACTCCCAGGCCAGCCCCTGGAAAAAGGCCTAAATTGGTATGATGCAATTGCTCTCCCACCCTGAAGAAGGCCAGTGTGGCCACCATCTGAGCAGTGGATGCTGAGCCCCTTGGTGGCCAAGAATCCATTTTTATCCTCAACAGGCCACACTTCCATTTCTACTCATTAGGAGACTGATGATGACCCCAGTGAGTGAGGCTCAGAGGACCAGAGACTTCAAGCAGCTGCCTGGAAAATGGGTCTATGATAAAAGTGGGGTCAGCCAGAAAGTTCAGTCCCCAAGATGCCCAAGGGGGAGGCAGACAAACATGCTCTTCCCAGCTGGAATGGGACAAGGATTTCTTCTTCTCCAGAACCTCCTTGTTTCACCTTGACTATAGCCTGCTGAGATTTGCAACACCTCCTATTCTACGTAAAATGTAAATCTGATTGCCAATGGCCCCTCCCTGCTCACAACCCTTCAATGGCTCCCTATTACCCTCTGAGTAAAATCCAAGCTTCTTAGGGTGTAATATAAGACCTCAATCTGCCTCTCCAGTCTTACCTTCCTCCCCCATGTGCCTCCTCAGACTTGATCCCTAGAAATACCCAGTTGCTATGGGTTAGGGTTAGGATCCATGCGCCTTTGTTGTTTTGCACCCTGAGCCCTACTGCAGCTGCACCCCCTTCCCAAAAGTCCTTCTGCTCACTGCTTTCTGTCCTCCAGGCCTGACTGCAGATTTATTCCCTTGAAGAAAACTCGGGTTGGGACCTCCACGCACCCCCATGGCTCTTATTTAAGTTCCCTCACTCTGTTCCCATAACAGCCTATGTTGACCACAAACACGGCATTCATTGCAGAGAACTGAAATTATTTGTATGGGTGTCTTTCCCTGCTAGAACAGGGTTTTCCAACCTTGGTACTACCGATGTTCGGGGTCTGAAGTTGTTTGTTGTGAAGAGACTTTCTGTGCATTGTAACAACTAAACATTTCTCCAGACATTGCCAGCAGAATGGCCCCCAGTTAAGCACGTATGGGGCAGACCATAAGCTCCTGAGGATACACAGAGCAAGAGCCTATGGAGGTCAGAGATTCCTGAGAATGATCCCCACTGCCCTCCTCCCCAGCTGAGGTGTCCAGGAGCAAGGTGCCTCCCCTCCCTGAACCTGAGTTTCCTCACCCATTGAGTGGGGATAATGACATGTGGCTTAGGGCTGCTGAGAGTAGCAGCCACGGGTAATGCTGACAGTCAATAGGCATTGCTCTATCATGCAACTGCACGTCTTACTTTTTTTTTTTTTTTTTTTTTGCTTTTGAGACAGAGTCTTGCTCTGTTACCCAGTCTGGAGTGTAGTGGCATGATCTTGGCTCACTGCAACCTCCACCTCCTGGGTTCAAGTAATTCTCTTGCCTCAGCCTCCCCAGTAGCTAGGATTACAGATGTGCACCACCATGCCCAGCTAATTTTTGTATTTTTAGTAGAGACAGGGTTTTGCCATGTTGGCCAGTCTGGTCTCGAATTCTGACCTCAAGTAATCTGCCTGCCTCAGCCACCCAAAGTGCTGGGATTATAGATGTCTTACTTTAAATACGCAGGAAACAGTGCTAGATTCAGATTCACCTGACCCTTGTTGAGCCCTGCCATGTCCCAGACTTTCATGAGTATCATCCCATTCAGTGCTCACCATGATTACTGTCAACATTTACAGGTAAGGAAACTGATGCCCCGGCATCAGCTGACTCATCCGAGACCTAAAGTCGTCACCTGTTGAAGCTTAGGTTGGAACCCCATCTTCCAGATCCTAGACTGCTGGGGTCTCTTTCCTTTCCAGAACCTGGCAGATGCCCTCCCTCTTATGCCCAGCTCTCATCCCACCTTGTCTGGTGGCTCCTGTCCATCCTCAGGCCATGTCTTCATGCCAGTTCCTGCAGGAGTCTGTGCGCATGGCACCTGCATTTCTCATGATCCTGTCCCCCATCCCTACTAAGCCATAACCTCCAGGAGGGCTGAGATAGAGATGAGTTTTGCCAGTTTGTCCAGAGCATGACGCAGCGACACAAACCATGTATTGAATGCATGAATGAGTGAGTAATGAATAAAGAAAGGTAAGCTAATGGGACTGAACTCTAACCAGGACCATGGCACTCAGCATGCCAGAGAGAGTTTCCACGGCTCTCAGAAGGTCTTTTCTATGCAGGGGATTCCAACCTCTTCCAGAGACACTGCCTCCTTACAGAAGCCCAACACACAACATTAAACAGGGATGATTATATAGCAGTTGACACTCAAAGCTGCATTTTTGTAGAAGGTGGCTCAAGCTCAGTGATGCATGGTCAAGCAGAGGCTGAGGCAAAGCTGTCATAGCCTAGCAGTCAGTGGATGTGGAGGGACTTCACCTGAACGTTTGGGCCCCTGACTTCGTCAAGTTCCTCCACTTCCCTGTGCACTCTGAACACCAGCTCTCCTACTGTTCCAGCGTCCCCCAGACAATGCTGGGCCCTGACCGCTGCTTTCAAACCACTTGTCTGCTCCTCCCTATGGTTTCAGCCTCTGTCTAGATGTGGTGTTCTGGGAAGGCCATCCTTCCCTCCCACTTGGACAAGCCCCCATCATGCCTGCATTTCCCCAGCACCCTTCTCCAGCTGCATCCCTGTCAAAAACCATCAAACCTATCTGGGCACACCCACCACCCAGGCGGTGGCGCACTCCCGTTATCCGAACACTGGGAGGCTGAAGCGGGTGGATCACCTGAGGTCAGGAGTTCTCGATCAGCCTGACTAACATGGTGAAACCCCGTCTCTACTAAATACAAAAACATTAGCCAGGCATGGTGGCGCATGCTTGTAATCCGAGCTACTTAGGAGGCTGAGACAGGAGAATCGCTTGTACCTGGGAGGCAGAGGTTGCAGTGAGCTGAGATCGTGCCATTGCACTCCAGCCTGGGCAACAAGAGAGAAACTCCGTCTCAAAAAACAAACAAACAAACAAACACCCATCAATGCTTAGCTCTTCTGCTGCAGCACCCCTAGTGCCTGGCACGTCACAGGTGCTCAGTAAACTCATCCAAGACGGAGGAATGAATGCATTTTGCACAGGTACTCACATCTGGGATGTGGTGGCCTGGTTCCCCTGAACGCTGAGTCTCTGTAAGTCCCCTGCTTATTCCATAATCACCAGGCAACCCCGTGATGAGGACTCCACATCTCTCCTGAGGCCCACCCATAGGAGAGAACATCTCGGTCATAACCCAGGAATTCTGAATGACACACTGTTTATAATTCTCACTGGAATTGAGCACATTGATTCTGGCTTCATTAAAATAAAACCAAGTACCATGGTGACTCCTTGCAAGGAACTGCCCACACATTTGCCCACTACCACCCTCTTTCCCAGGACAAATATTGAAATGGTCCCCCCTTTGTCTCCTCCCACCTCCCAAAAAAGAAGGGGGGTGGAGAGAAGAGAGGAAAAATCGACAGTAATCTTGCATCTGTCTCATCTCTTTGTAAAAGAAAAGCAGTATTTACTGAAAAATATTGTACAAAAGAATCTCTCCCCACAAGAAAAAAGATGTAATCATCTATTTAGTGAAAAAAAAAAAATGCAGTTTCTTAAAAACACAGCCGTACTCTGCATATGGTCTGTTTAAATGCATTTTATTAAGAGTTATACTACTTAATGATGGCTTAAAGAATTGCTACATAAACAATACCATTTTAGCATAAGAGGGTTTGAATATTTGTAATTCAAGCCAGTAAAAACTCACTCTTCAGTGGTTTATGAAACTTGAATACGTTGATGTGGCAGCACTCAATTAATGTCAGGCCGTATGGATTTCAATCTGGCTTGAAATATATTTAAACAAATGAAATAGATACAAATGTTGGCTCTTTGGCCAGCCAGGGCTAAAAAATCCATTTTCTATCCCATTTATAATAAGAACTAATTTGAATGTAATTTATCTAAAGCACAATGTTTCCTAATTTTTACATGCAACCATTACTTATAGTTTAAGTAATAGTTATATCCATGGATCTTAGTGCACTTAATTGAAAATGCATGTTATTAAAATCCAAGACTTAATCCTTCAAAAATAAAAGCATTATCCTAAAGAATAATTGAATACTCAGACTCAGAGCAAGGGGAGGGGGCGGTCAAAGCTTTCTTTAAAAAAAAAAAAAAAAAAAAAAAAAAAAAACTCCCCTTTAAATACTGCACTTCTCTCTCTTTACGTGGTATTAGAATTATGTCAGAGTGAAATTAGCCACTCTCGACCCGTTATTTCAATTCAGATTACAACTGCCTCTCATCCAAGTGTCAGACTTGGCACCAGAGTCAAATCCGTCTGCCGAGGAATGACATGTCAAGGGTGACAGTGACAAATTGTCACTAAGTGAGGAATAACACATGACAGGGCATGTGTCCGTAATGAGGCATATGCATGCCAGTAAGCCTCAGGACGCGTGGGGCTGAGGGCGGAATGCTGGAAGCGCTCCGGATGCTGCGAGTTCTCATTAGGGCTCCGCGCCTCCTTGGATGGGAGTTTCCATCATTAAAATAAATAAATAATAAATAAGCTCCTAAGTGAACAACACATGGACAAAGGCCTATTCTGGTAAAAGAACAAAAACAGAAAAGAAAAAAAGAAATCCAAATGTTTGTAAATTTCTTCCTGAGGGCTTAAAATAAAATAAAGCTTTTCTTCCTGACCTCATCTTACATCTTCATGATTTGTTTCATCCTTTCTTCCTTTAACTTCATCAAGATCAAGGAAACACAAACTCCAGAATGAAATAATTATTTCTCTGTGTGTTTGTACAAATATTTCCATGAGCACTTTGAGAGATGGTCCCATTTGCTAAGCGGAGGCTGTCACAGAGACATTTCACAAAGGCACCCCAAAAGTGAATTTCTCATTGGTCTCTAATGAAAATAATGGCATTTTCACCCCAAGCAAAGAGCCAGCAACTGGGAGGAGGGTGTAGAGGCAGGTGAGATATACCATCATGAAAAATTAACTCAAGGCCACAAAATAGGCAGCATTTAGAAAGGAAGATAGAATCACCTATTGTTCTGTTTTGCTGTGCTTTGCTTTGTTTCATTTTGTTGTCTTTAATTTCCTGTGTGGGACCTCTGGAATTGTTGTTTGTCCCAATGAAGAAAAATATTTTTATACCCAAGTCACATGGATGCATAATGGAGTGCTGTTGGGTTTTATTGGATAGATGGATAGCTGGATGAATGAATGGACAGATAGGTAGACGGATGGGGGAAGGGATAGCTGGATGGATGGGTGAATGGATAGGTAGTTGGATGGGGAATAGATAGGTAGATGGATGAAGGATGGTTAGGTAGATGGATGGGGGATGGATAGGACAATGGATGGGGGAATTATAGATGAACAGGTGAAGGGATAGTTGGATGGATGGGTGGATGGATAGGGGGATGGATGGATGGATGGATGGATGGATGGATGGATGGGTGGGTGGATGGATGGATGGATGGATCGATGGATGGATGGATGGATGGATGGATGGATGGATGGATGGATGGATACATGGATGGGAGGATGGGTAGATGGATGGATGGGTGGAGGGATAGTTGGTTGGATAGGTGGATGGACAGATGGAGGGATAGTTAGATGGATAGGTGGATGGTAAGGGTAATGGATGGATGGATGGATGGATAAATGGATGGCTATGTAGATGGATAGGGAATGGGTGGGTAGATAGACTGGGGGATGAATAGATGGATGTATAGGTGGATAAATAGTTGGATGTTATGGGTGGATGGATAGGGGGATGTATGGGGGAATTGGATGGATGGAACAAGAAGTTGGGAACGACATGGCCAGGTCTGTCTGCATGGTAGAAAGATTGCTCTGGCTTCAGTGTGTGCAAGCAAAGAGGAAGCAAGGTGATGAGATAATGGAAGCAAGGTGATGAGAGAGGCGTCTGCTGCAAACTCCCACCTTTGAAATAATACAGCCCAAGAGAAAGTGCTGAAAGAGATCAGAAGTAAACAGGTTTAACGGATGTTAGAAAGCAATAATCAACAGAAATTTGTTAACTAGCTGGATTTGTAAAGTGGAGAGAGAAATCCTAAATGATTCCCAAGTTTCTGGTAGAATAGTAGAACTACTGACTACTACAGCAACACAAAGAGCAGGTTTTAGAAGCCAGTGATAAACTGACCATTTGGAAAACGCTGAAATCTTGAGAAGAAATCTAGATTTGGGAGCCCTCAGCACATTGATAGGAATTCAAGCTGCAAGGGTAGAAGAGAGAACTCTGAAATCAAAGACTTTATTTTGGCAAAATTGGAGCAGACTCAAGGGGCAACATTTACACATTTCTATAGCACATGTTTTTTATGTGCAAATCTACATCTTTTAAGTTTTAAACACTAGTTTGTAATCTGCTTCTTTTCTCAATAAAAATATCATGGACATTTTCATTTATCCTTTTTTTTCCACATCATTTAAAGGCTGTTTCAATTTATGAATATGTCATAAATTACTGAATCTATCTCTTATGGTCAGGCATTTACATTATTTCTAGGTTTTCCCTATCATATGCATCTTCCTTTGATTTTGGTTCTAAATAACTGATCTTTGCAAGGGCTCCCAAGAGCTTAACTGTGATCAAAAGGAGGGTGAAGAGGAGACGTGAGATGCAGAGAGCCAAGGTGCTCTCAGTGAACATGCTGGGAACAAGAGGTCCAATGATGAGAGGTAATTTAGGGATCACACACCATCTGGGGTGAGAGGAAAGATGAAGATATCCAAGGTGGCTCTTCTAAGAATTCCTGTCTGCCTCTGCACCTCCACAAGTTTCATGGAGCCTCTCCAGGAAATTTCTTAATAAACTACTCATTTAAAAGTCACTTATTAAATTCAAGTCACAAATATCTATGTATTGCTTCTGACTGGCCTAGATAGACCAGTTGAAGTAAGCAACCTAAATATCTAGTGACTTAACACAATGGAGTTTACTTTTGCTCCTGCTAAACATCACAATGTCCTGTGTGAATCTGCAGGAGACTCTGCTCCATAGCGTCCCTCAGGGATCCAGGCTGACAGATGCTTCACCACTGAACAGTTTCACCATCTGGAAGATTCTGCCTCTTTAGTTGCCATGGTAGAGGAAGAGAGATTAGAGAATCTCACATGGGCTTTCCACTACCCCTGCCCAGAAGTCTCAGACATCATTTCTTCTCACAGTCCATGGGCTAGAACTGACCACAGGATCCAACCTACCTGCAAGGAAGCTGAGAAATGTGGGAAGATGAATGGAATATTGAGTGAGTTTTCCTGTCTCTGTCTTAGATATAAATAGCATATCCAAGCTGCCCCAACCTGGGACAACAAAATAAAGTCACTCTTCCATTAAATGCCCACTGTACAATGGCAAAAGATTAGAAACAGCCTAAATGTCTATCAAAGGGAACTTATTAATTATATCACATCTATCATAGAATACATTTTAATCACAAAGAGAAGGCATTGATATATTTCAAAAGAGAATGTATCAATATGAAACAATTTCAAAATAAGAAATGAAGAAATTATTACACAGAACAGAATGCACAGAATACTACCATTGGGCAGAAGGGGATATATTTATGATTGAATATTTGTGAATATTGAATTTTGAATATTTGTGAAATGTCTCCGATAGGACACACAGGCAGCTGGTGACATTGGTTGTCTTTAGGCAGAGAAGGAATGGCTGAGGCATGGGAGTGGATAGGATAAGTTTCACTGCTACTCTTTCTATTTATTTATTTATTTATTTTTTTTTTTGAGATGGAGTCTCACTCTGTTACCCAGGCTGAAGTGCAATGGCACAATCTTGGCTCACTGCAACCTCCACCTCCCGGGCTCAATTCTCCTGCCTCAGCCTCCCAAGTAGCTGAGATAAGAGGTACGTGCCACCACGCCTGGCTAATCTTCTTTTTTCCTTTTTTTTTTTTTTTTTTTTTTTTGAGACGGAGTCTTGCTGTCTCCCAGGCTGGAGTGCAGTGGCGCAATTGTTGTTGTTGTTGTTTAGGTCTTCGAGTTTCAATATACCAATCCTGTACTTAGTTTGTTAAGTGCATACCTAAGTATTTCACTTTTTTCTGAAGCAGTTGTAAATGGTTTTGTGTTTTTTTTGTTCGTTTGTTTTTGTTTTTTTGAGACAGAGTCTTGCTCTGTTGTCCAGGCTGGAGTGCAGTGGTGTGATCTCAGCTCACTGCCACCTCTGCCTCCCAGGTTCAAGCAATTCACCTGCCTCAGTCTCCCGAGTTGCTGGGATTACAGGTGCCCACCACCACGCCCAGCTAATTTTTTTGTATTTTTAGTAGAGACGGGGTTTCACTGTGTTGGCCAGGCTGGTCTCAAACTCCTGACCTCAGGTGATCCACCCACCTCACCCTCCCAAAATGCTGGGATTACAAGCATGAGCCACCGTACCCAACCTATTTATTTACTTTTTTTGAGACATGGTCTCACTTTGTTACCCAGGCTGAAGTGCAGTGGTGTGGACATGGCTTACTGCAGCCTCGACTTCCTATGCTTGAGCAATCCTCCCACCTCAGCCTCCTGAGTAGCTGAGACTACAGGCAGGCACCACCGCGCTTGGCTAATTTTTTTTTTTTTGTAATTTTTTTATAGAGATGACATCTCACCATCTTGCCCAGGCCGGTTTCAAACTCCTGGGCTCAAGTGATCCTCCCCGTCTACCTCCCAAAGTGCTAGGATTACACGTGTGAGACATCACTCAGGCCTTTCCTATCTTTTAAACATTGAACTTTGACCTATTTTTAAAAATAAATGAATAACCTATTCAAAAAAAATATAAAATTATTTTGTAAAAATCTTTACTAATACTGACTTTGAGCCCCCTGCACACCCATGGAGAAACTTACACACACACCCCCCATGAGTGTGCTGGTGTTACTGAGAAGTTCCAGTCGCCTGCCTCTCTGGGCCTCCTATGAAGACACTCCATCACAGGGGTGGCTGCCAGTAGCCCCAAGGAGGCCACTTTCCTCCAGGAAGAGCCTTTCCCCCATGGTAGTGGCTGCTAACACTGCCCTCTGGCCTCAGGGAGGAGCCCCTGCCCTGATTCTCTCTGACACAGCCAAGACCAGGCTTGCATATCTTTCCATTCATCAGGGAAACCTCAAGCCTGACAAAGCAGACAGGACATTCTGCTTCTGGATAGGGGGACCCAGAGGCCACAGACCCTGCTGAACACTGCTCCCACTTTCCAGCCCAGGGACCACGCAAGCCACACCATGGGAGCCACCTCCAAGTCCAGGTCCCACATCCCATGAGACCCAGAGAGAGAAAGTCCCTTCCCAGCCTGAATTTCCTGTCCAAGGGTGGGCCTCTCTGTGGGACAACTGACAGTGAGACTAGCTGCTCCCAAGGAGGCATGGCCTTGCCCTCTGACCCCCGTAGGACAGGAGCCCCAGAATCCACGGGCCCAGCCTCTATACTTGGGCAGGTGCACAAATGCATGAAGACTTGCATGTGAGGCTCTCGCACCCAAGCAGTGGTGCAGTGGGGACGAAGCCGATGCACAGAACATCCAGGACAGTGTGCAGAATCCTGTGCCAAGCTCAGCCCTGGCAGGGGTGAGATTCCAGCAGAGAGAGAGGTTCATGGAGGCTCCAGTCCACTAATTAATTTCAAGTGTTTGGGGAAATCACAGAAAATTTGCTAAAGACAAATCCCAGACCTCCAATTGACCAACTGCTCCCCCTGCTCTTCTCCACTGAAGTCTAGTTCTCATGAAAATGTGTCTCCAGCCAGCCCAGCTCCTTCTGTCAGGCCCCCTCTCTGCACCAGCCCTCCCCAGGAGGTCATCCGGCAGCTCCAGGGAGGCTTCAGACATTAAAATCATGGTGGCCCCAGGCTGCCATTCCTCACCTCAGCAACAAGTGAGCCTTCAGAGGTTACAGATTTCTTTTATTTATGTTTTTTTTTTAAGATGGAGTCTTGCTCTTGTTGCTCAGGTTGGAGTGCAGTGGCATGATTTCGGCTCACTGTCACCTCCGACTCCTGAGTTCAAGCGATTCTCCTGCCTCAGCCTCCCAAGTAGCTGGGATTACAGGCGCCCGCCATGACACCCAGCTAATCTTTGTATTTTTAGTAGAGATGGGGTTTCACCACGTTGGCCAGGCTGGTCTCAAACTCCTGACGTCAGGTGATCCACCCGCCTCAGTCTCCCAAAGTGCTGGGATTACAGGCGTGAGCCACCACCCCCGGCCTGGTTGCAGACTTCAATTGTGTTATGGTAGGGACTGTGAGTCCTTGATCTGGCCGCTGAGACCCCAAAGTGATCACAGAGTTCCCAATCCAGAGATTCCAGGGGCAGGAGGCTAATGCTGACTATGTCCTGGGCACTGGGAAAGAGCAGTGAGCATGACAAAGTCGCTCTGTCCTGCAGTTCCTGTTGAAGACACCCACGTAGAGCAAGAAGGATAAAGAAAATGATTACAAACCAGGATACATAACACCCTAGAGTACAGATGACCAGAGCTGGCTGGGGAGAGCTTGGACAGAGCCTGAGCCCCTGGGGGAGGGGACCGGTGTGGACATAGCCTGAGCCTCTGAGGGAAGAGGACTGGTATGGACACGGTCTGAGCCCCTGGGGGAGGGGACCAGTGTGGACGCAGCCTGAGTCCTGCGGGGAGGGGACCGGTGTGGACACAGCCTGAATCCCTGGGGGAGGAGACCAGTGTGGACACAGCCTGAGTCCTGCGGGGAGGGGACCGGTGTGGACACAGCCTGAGCCCCTGGGGGAGGGGACCAGTGTAGACAGAGCCTGAGCCTCTGGGGGGAGGTGACTGAGGGCAGAAGGTAAGGAGGAGAAGAAGGGCTTGGGTGCAGGGAGAGTAGGTAGTTATTCAGGCAAAGGGAGGAGTGTGTTTTACATGGGCCACAGAGGAAAGTGAGCTAGGAGTGTTACCACTGAGTTAGTAGTGGGACCCTGCACAGCCATCTGCGGAGAGCCATGGTGGGTGTCTGGTGACCTTAGACTGCTCAGAGCGGAGCCACCGTGGGAAAGACACATCTACCCGGGGTGAGATTGAGAAAGGGCACTCTCCTGTATGTATGAGTCTGCCAGGGCTGCCGGCACACAGCACCACATGCTGAGCAGCTTCAGCAACCAAAATGCATTGCCTCACAGTTCTGGAGCCCAGATGTCTAAAATCAAGGTGTCGGCAAGGTTGGTTCCTTTTGAGTAATTTGAGGAAGAATCTTCCACTCTGCTCTCCTAGCTTCTGGTAGTCTCAGGTGTTCCTTGGCTTATAAATGACTAAATTCTCTTCTTATCTTCACATCCTCCTCCCTCTGTGTGTCCATGCCCAAATTTCCCCTTTTTACCAGGACACCAGCCATATTGGATTAGAGGCCCCTCTAATAACCTCATTTTAACATGATTGCCTCTGTAAAAACCCAATCTCCAAATAAAGGCACATTCTGAGGTATTTGGGGGACATAATTCAACTCATAAAACTCGAACAACTAACAAATGTTGATCCTGCTCTTTCTCACATCTAAGTGACTAGAGGGCACAGATCTTTCCAGAAGTCAGTCAACCATCTGTGGCTTGGGGAGCTGGAGAGGGGAATAAAGAGAAATTGGGGGTGACATTTGTTGGGTTGTCTCGGCAAGGGGGCCAGCCCTTGGCCATGCTGCCTGGGTTCAAATCTCCAGCTTTGTTCTTTGCTAGCTCTGTGGCCTTACACAATTTTTTAAAAACCCAACAAGCCTCAGTTCCTTCTTCTGCAAAATGAGAATAAAATCATAGTACCTATCCCCTAGGGTGACTGTGAGAATTAAATGGAAAGATGCACATGAAATGCCCAGGACAGTGCCAGCACACAGTGAGCCATCAGCAGAGGGTAACTGTATTAACAGGCTCTGTATCTTCAGTCTCTGACACCTCGGGAGTGTTTAATTCATGGGTGGCAAGTGAGAAAGAGAATGAGGGAATAAAATATAAACCAATAAGCTGGCGTAATTTGCACAGGCTGAGAAATGTCCACTAGTTGTACTTGTCTGTGGAAACAGACAAAGGTACATGACGAGTTGAAAAGATTGCTGATGTCATGGCCTGTTCCCACCAGTGAATCCTCCGTGGGAGAAGGTAAGTTCATGGTTGCTCCCACTGTCTACTGGTAAATGTTTTATACTATTTACGAGGCAGAGCAATTACATATAATTATTCCATAATGCAAACACATTATGAATACTTAAAGCACCATTTTTTTTTCCTCCTCCTAAGGAATCTGGTTGAACTCTGTGCTAAAGATATTTTGTGTAATTGAAATTTGGAACAGGTGTAGAAAGGAATAAAGAGCCTTTCTGACTAAGGTTAAGGAAACTGCAATAACCCTTCTTGTGAACACAGGAAAGCTGTTCTAGGAAGACCCAGGAAGGATTCTGTTGTGAAACTATCCTGCACAGCAGGGCATCAAACACAGCTGTGCATAGAGATCAAGAGCTTCAGTGAAGCGGTCCTCCAAACCCAGTCACTCTCTAACATCCCCCTTTTACATTTCCGCACCACACTTAACATTTACAGAATTATCTTTACTTGTTCACCTGTCCATGGCCTGCCTTCCCCACTAGAAAGGGAGAATTGGTGGTCTCATTCACCAGTGTGTCTCCGTAGCCATGGCATCCAGATGAGGGCCCAGCACACAGCAAGCATTCAATAAATACGTCAAAGAAGCAAGTAAATACAGGAATAATAGGTCACTCCCTGTATTAGTCTGTTCTCATGATGCTAATAAAGACACACTCAAGAGTGGGTAATTTATAAAGAATAGAGGTTTAATGGACTCCCAGTTCCACATGGTTGGGGAGGCCTCACGATCATGGCGGAAGGTGAATGAGGAGCAAAGCCACACCTTACATGGTGGCAGGTAAGAGAGCATGTGCAGGGGAACTCCCATTTGTAAAACCATCAGACCTTGTGAGACTCATTCACTATCACGAGAACAGCATGGTAAAGACCCGCCCCCATGATTCAATTACCTTCCACCAGGTCCCTCCCATGACACATGGAAATTATGGGAGCTACAATTCAAGATGAGATTTGGGTGGGGACACAGTCAAACCATATCACTCCCTGAAGGGAAGGAGTAAATGGAAAAGGAATTATCATTAAATGGGCACTTGCCATATGGATGCAGTCGCATGATCTCATTTAATCATCATAAGCCCTCTTGGGGTTCAGTATTTTACCCCAAATGCACAGATGAGGACACTGAGGCTCGGAAACATTAAATGATTTATTTGCCCAAGATCACACCAGTACAAAGTTGTAGAGACAAGATTTGCGCCCAGGCCTCAGCCCCTTTCACTCTCTGGACTGTCTTTTGCATCAAACATCAGGCACTCAGATCAAAGGAGCATTTTGAATGGGCAGCCAGATCACCATAAATCACCCAACTGGACTGTCTCACCGTAATCAGAAAGGAGCAACAGACACAAAAGCTGTTCTCAAAAAGGAAAAGGGGATCCCAGTGGCCAGGGGAGGCCATTCATTAAGGGGGCTCATTTGCCTGACAGCTGAATGGAAACTTGAACTGCAGCCTCTCATCCTGAACTTCGACTTGGCCTAATTCCATATCGAGTGACAACAGTTTGCCATCTGTTCTGGGTCTGATCCTCCGAGGACCTCAAAGGGCAGATTCAATCTCCTTCCACTTGGCCTTGACATACATACCCCATCCATTCTTACATAAGAAACAGTTTATTCTCTGGCTCCTCTCACAGATGGCTGGACAGTGGCCTGTTGCCTTATCTACCACACCACCTGAGAGAGTTAGGGGAAGGGGCGGGCACTTTACAGTGAGGATGGAGCTGATACAAGCCCTCGTAGGCAGAGTATTTCAATTGGGGTGGGACAGGTATAACCCACCCCACTTTGCTCTAAGTGTTGTCTTACAGGGCCACATGGAAAGGTTGTGGAGTTGGGAGTCAATTGCATTGTGTTTTGGATCCTGGCTCTCTCATCACTAGCTCCGTGACCTTGAGCCAGTCATTGTACTTTCTCTGCTCAGCGTCTCAGCTATAAAAATAACTCCTTCCCTGTGGAGTTCTTGTGAAGATTTAATTTAATTTAATTTAATGTATGTAAATCACTTTGGATCTGACATTGGGAACGAGCTTCTTAAGCAGCAGGTATTATTATTATTAGATTACATAGATTCTCAGCAAACATCTCTTAAATCCAAGAAGTCTCCAGGAACATGGCTGAAATTACTGTTGTTGAACTAACCTCTTCTCAAAACTCATAGAGAAAATTAGCACAACATGGAGCTACGAGGGTTGTTGGGAGTCATCTGATCTGTTCATTTTACAGATGAGGACAACAAGGCCCAGAGAAAGGGAGATGAGTAGGCCAAGGTCACCCAGCAAGTCAGTGGCAGAGCGAGGAGGTGAAGCCCAGACCCCTAAGCTTCCCCTCATAACCCCCCTCTCTCTGTTCATTTGCATCCATTACTATTGCTGTATAGCACATATCCCCAAAACATAAAATAGTAACAGTCTTTCTATTATCGGTATTAGTTTGTTAAGGCAGCCATTTATCTTTTTATGGTTCTGGAGGCTGAAAGTCCACAATCAAAGTGCCAGCAGGTTGGTTTTTCCCGAGGCCTCTCTCCTTGGCTGCAGACGCTGACTTCTTGCTGTGTCCTTGGTGGCTTCTTCCCTGCTCATGCACACTCCTAGTGTCTCTTCCTCTTCTTGTAAGGAAATCAATACTGTTGGATTAGGGCCCACACTTATGGCCCCATTTGACCTTAATTGCCTCCTTAAAGGCCCTGTTTCCAAATACACCCATATTCTAAGGCACTGGGTTTAGAACCTCAACATGTGAATTTGGGCGGTGGGTTGGTTGTGGAGGGAGACACAATTCAGCCCATAGCATGACCTCTCACTGTTTCTGTGGGTCAGGAATTCTAGAAGATTTAGCTGGACAGTTCAAGCTCAGCATCTCTTTCATGCCATTGGTTTTTCAGCTGGGGGAATGGAGATGGAACGGTGGGGGCTAGAGCACCCGGAGACTGGCCCAGCATTGCTCTCTTCACACAGTCTCAAGGTTTCTCCAGGTGGTCTCTCCATGTGGTTTAGTGTGGACTTCCTCATGGCATGGTGGCCCTCAGGCAGTCAGTCTGCTTGTACAGCAGTACAGGGTGTGACCCAAGGGGTCCAGCGAGCAAGATGGCAGGTGTACAGAGCCATGCTGTGGCACCACCTCCACCTCCTCAATTGGTTACAGTCACACCATGCTCGGCTGAGTACTGCCCCCAAAATTCATGTCCACCCAGAACCTCAGAATGCCACCTTATTTGGAAACAGCACCATTATAGACAGTGCTTAGTTAAGGTGAGGTCTTACTGGAGAAGGGCTGTATTAGTCCATTCTCGCACTGCTATAAAGATGCTACCTGAAACTGGGTAATTTATAAACAAAAGAGATTTCATTGACACAGTTCCACATGGCTGGGGAAGACTCAGAAAACTTACAATCATGGCAGAAGGCAAAGGGGAAGGAAGACACATCTTACATGGCAGCAGGAGAGAGAGTGTGAGCAACGGAGGAACTGCCAAACACTTTTAAACCATCAGCTCCCATGAGAACTCACTCACTATCACAAGAACAGCATGAGGGAAACCGTCCCCATGATCCAATCACCTTCCACCAGGCCCCTCCCCTGACACGTGGGGATTACCATTCGAGATGAGATTTGGGTGAGGACACAGAGACAAACCATATCAAGGGTGGACCCTAAATCCAATATGGCTGGTGTCCTTATAAGGAGAGGGAGGTTCAGACACAAAGGCATCACAGAGGAGGCAGGAACAAAGGTTGCATTCCTACGTTCTTGCATTGCTATAAAAAAAAATACCTGAGACTGGGTAATTTATAAAGAAAGGTTTCACTGGCTCGTGGTTCTACAGGCTGTACAGGAAGCATGGCAGCATCTGCTTCTGGGGAGACCTCAGGGAGCTTTTGTTCCTGGCAGAAGGCAAAGCAGAAGCAGGAGTCTTCATGGCTGGAGCAGGACCAAGAGAGAGACGGGGGAGGTGCTGCACACTTTTAAAACAACCAGATCTCACAAGACCTCACTCAGTGTCACAAGAATGGCACCAAGTGGGAAATGCCCTTCCAGGATCCAGTCGCCTCCCACTGGCCCCTCTTCCAACACTGGGGATTTGGGCGGGGACACAGAGCCAAACCATATCAAAGGCCATGTGAAGAGGAAGACAGATTGAATCGATGCAGCTACAAGGAACGCCAGGGATGGCTGCCAGGCACCAGGAACTAGGAAGAGGCTAGAAAGGACTCTCCCCTGGGGCCTTCAAAGGGAGTTTGGCCCGACCAACACCTTGATTTTGGATGTCTGCCTCCAGAACTGTGAGAGAATACATTTTTGTTGTTTTGTCACCCAGTTTGTGCTCATTTGTTACAGAGCCCTAGGAAACTAATGTACAAGCCCACCCACATTCAAGGGGAAGGGAATTTCCACCTCTTGATGGAAAGTGGCAGGGTTCCAGCAGAGCACATGGGACAGGAGCTACTGTACCACCCATCTTGGCAAAGCACAATCTGCCACAAACTCTGGAGTGTATACGAAGAGTGGGGCAGAAGTGTTGACTGTATGTTTAGGGCTTCAAGCACAACAGAGGTTTATTTCTCACTCATGTAAATCACAGGCCTCCAGGTCCTTCCAAGACATTCTAAGCTTTCTGAGGTTGACCATCCCCAACCTAGAAAGCTCCTAAAGGATTTCTGATGTGGCTGGACCTGGGAAAGGAATAGAAGCTGGATTGTGTGGCCAGAGAAGCTGGAGGAATGGGTATGGCTCCTGGCTCACCCCGGCCATGGGGCAGAACTCCTAAACCAACACGAAGCAAACCCACAACCACTGCCCTTGAAGCCTTAACAGGGATATTTACCAGGTAATTCTAGGAATCTGTCCGCACATTAAGGAAGTCTCATCTCTCCAGTGTGGCTGGGGCTTCAAGGGAGGGGACCTGCTGTTTGTCCCGATTCTAGATGTGCTCTGCCCACCAGGGACAGCTGTTCCAGGCTGCCAAGCCAAAGCCCACTCTTGCTGTCTTAGTCTTTTCAGCCTGTTATGACAAAATACCATAAACTTGGTGGCTTATAAACAACAGAGATTTATCTCTCACAATTCTGGAGGCTGGGAAGTCCAGGATAAGGGTGCCAGCAGATTTGGTGCCTGGTGAGGGCCTGCCTCCTTGTTTGTCCACAGCCGTCTTTCTACTGTAACCTCACACGACGGATGGGACAAACAAGCTCCCTTGGAACTCTTTTATAAGGGCATTAATCTCATTCATGAGGCCTCATGGCGCCTAATCACCATTATGACCCAATCATCTCCCAAAGGCCCCACCTCCAATTGTCATTACAAGGGGGATTAGATTTCACATATTAACGTGGTGGGGCACAAACATTGAGACCATAGCAGGGCTTCCATAAACCAAAGCTCTGGCTTAAGCTGCCTTTCTCTCAAAGGAAATGTTTTCCTTGCTAAAAATGCAAGACTAGAATTGGGGTAAACTCCAGGCACATTGTATTAGTTCGAGGATCCCTAGCAGCAAGCAAAAGCAAACTCACAGATGATTAAATACTGAGCTCCAAACACAACCGAGATTTATTTTTCACTCATGTGAAGCCTAATGCAGGGTTCTGATTAGCAGGTGTCCCTTCTCCAAGGGGTGATTGAGAGGTCTAGGCTGCTTCCATCTTGTGGCTCCCCTATCTTCAACATGTGGCTCCCAATGTCGCCATGGAAACCGCATCAAATATGCAGAAAGGGAAAAAGCACAGAGGATGGGCTGGGGGCTGCGGATGGGGAAAAAGTGTCCATCACCTCCACCTACAATTTATTGTCTAGAACCCATTCACAGGTCTGCACCTAACCACAAAAAGAGGCTGGAAAGCAGTCTGACGGCACGCCCAGGAGAAAGGGAAAGGGGCTTGGTGAGGAGCTAGCCAGCATCTGCCCACAGGAAGGAATGTCAGAGGCTCAGTGGCTCATTATGTCTTCAAGTGCCTGGGATCTCTCCCTTTCCCCCCATCTGCCCACAGAGACCACTCTGCCAGTGGTCCAGTCCACCCCTGGACTCACCCTGAACCCTTCAAGCTTTATACGCTATAGCAAATCCATTAGCAAATCCCTCTAGCTCTGCCTTGGCATCTCCAGACCCTGGCCTCTTCTCCATCACTCTGGTCCATGTCACCATCATCTCTTACCTGGGTAATCCTGGTTGCCTCCTCTCTGGGCTTGCTCCTCCTCCAGCCCTTTCTCATCACAGCAGCTTGAATAATCCTTTCAAAACGAAATTGGAGATCTGGTCTACATCAAAACTGCCCATTAGCAACACATCTCACTCAGGCCAGCGTCTTCAAAGTGACCTAGGGGTCCCTGCACAACCCATGTTCTCTTAGACCTCATCTCCTCTCCATCCCCCTTCCCCATTCACTCTGCCCCAGCCCCACCGGCCCCCTCACCGTCCCTCCAGCACGACAGGCGCAGTCCTGCCTCAGCCCTTCCATGAGCTGTTCCCTCTCCCTCCAGCACACAGCTACATCCCTCTCATTTCCTTCAACAGTCATTTCCTCAGCAAGGCCCATCCTAGCAACCCCATCTGAAACTTCAGTGTCCCTTCACTGATTTAACTTTTCTCCTCGACACTTATCACCAGCCAGCAAACTACAATCTCACTTACTTTCTGCTTCCCCTACAAGAATGTAAACTCATAAGGGCAGAACGTTCTGTCTATTTTCTTCCTTGATGTATTGCCAATGTCACAAACATCGTAGACTCTCAGTGAAGTCGTGGTTGGAGGAAGGACCAAAAAGGCTGCAGGGCGATTGAGGCTGTACGCCTCCTGACTCATGCCCACAGGGCAGGGAGAGGGGGTGTGTCAGTCCATTTTCACGCTTCTCATAAAGACATACCTGAGAGTGGGCAATTTATGAAAGAAAGAGGTTTAATGGACTTACAGTTCCACGTGGCTGGGGAGGCCTCACAATCATGGCGGAAGGCAAGGAGGAGCAAAGTCACATCTTACACAGATGGCAGCAGGCAAAGAGAGAGCTTGTGTGGGGTAACTCCTTAGAAAACCATCAGGACTCATGAGACATATTCACTATCATGAGAACGACATGGGAAAGACCTGCCCTCATGATTCAAATACCTCCCACTGGGTCCCTCCCACAACAAGTGGAAATTCAAGATGAGATTTTGGTGGGGACACAGCCAAACCATATCAGGGGGGTTTTAGAAATATTTCTTTGGCCATAAAATATAGACCCTCCTTTTCCAGCTCTTGAATCTGGGCCCATTTGGGAAGCATGTCTACCACAAAACTAAAAACCACCATCATCAGTGAGGTTGCTCTTGCTTTCATGATTCTCCCCATGGTTGCAAGATGGCTGCCATGACTCCAAGAATAACATAACACTGCAGCCCCCAAAGCAAGAGGCAAGAAGGAGCACTCCCCATATCCACCTCTCTCTTCTCATCAGAGAAGGAAATCCTTCCCAGAAGCTTTTCTATGAGTTTCATCATCCAAACACAGCACACACGACCAGGCTTAGTTTCAAGGGAGCCTGGGAAAGGGCATGTTAGGGTCTTTGGGCCTCTAGAGTAGAAGGTAGGTGAGGTTGAGGTGAGTTTTGAAGGGATGCTACCTAGGCAACTAGTAAGATTTGCCAAGAGCCTTGCTTAAACAGTCTCAGAAGTAGAGCACTGCAGAGCCTGCACAGTGGAGGCATCCAGGCCAGCCTGTGAGAGGGGCCAGGCAAGCCCAGAGTTGGCATGGTCTGCCCAAGTTTCCCTAATTAACTAGGGGAGAGACAGCCTGTACTAAAGTCTCTCATGGCCCAGTCTAGCAACCTCAATCCAGTTCCCATAAGTCCTACTCCATGAGAAGTAAGTGGGGAAGTTCTGGAAACAGGCCATGAGGCAAACATCATAGGTCACAGCTGCTCCTCCTTCAACAGAAGTGCAACAGAAGTGCAAAGACAGAGATAGAACACTTGGCTGTGAATAACAATCGCGCCTTTGATCAAGCCCTGCATTTTTTGCAATGCTTGTGGTCCTCTCTGAAGTCAGCAGCACATTGACTGAGGCAGGAAGGCTGCGGTGCCAATCACCCACCCACAATATCCACCCGGAGCGATTTTCTCCCTAGTTCATTTCCCCTCCTTTTGCCACATGATAAAATATAGTACAATATTTTTTCCTGGAAAAGACAGCTGTTTTATCAGTATTACAAAGCACCTTCAATTTGAACTCAACTTGTAACCACAGCCGAAGACTATTTTGCTTTTAGTCACTATTATGTGGAATGTTATTCATTACTTTTTTTTATTTCCAGCAATATGTTTTCTATCAATGTGTATCTTTGATAACTCTTTTTTTTTTTTTTTAACATGAATGAATTTCTCTCTACCACAATATTATGTGAGTAGACAACAGGCATGCTAAACTCGAGTGTCTTTGACTTCTTGGGAAAGAAAAAGCAAAAGATAATTGAATTAACTCTCTTTTCCCTGGGCCTATCCCTAGGATTTGCAGAAGCCTGACCTTCTCCACTTTTTCCCACCCTCATCTGCCTAATGAGAATGAAATTCCACAGGCTCAACAGGGCAGGGTGGATCTTTGTGGGCATCCCAAGCTTTGGGTGGCTGGGGTCTGGGATGGAGAATAGTCTGTAACTCTGGACAACAGCACCAAGTATCACCCCTGCTCCTGCCATGAGACTGGTTACAAGCATAAGGAACACATGGGGTCAGGCTCTAGATGCAGGCTTACATTTTTAGAATGGGTGACCTTGGAAAAGTCACAGAGCCTCAGAGATCCTGGGTGAGCCCTAGTGCCTATCTCTGCAGAGTGAAATCACCCTGCAGGCTTGGGTGAGAGCTGCAGTCTCTCCTTTTCAGTGTGCTTACCCAACTCTGAAGGACTCTCTACATGGGAACTGTGGTTGTTCTTCAACAGAAGCAGAGTCCCCCAACTTGATCACTGCTCTCAGGACCTTGCAGTTTGGGAAGGAAGGCCAGAAATCCTTCTCATCCACAAGGCCCTGGTCTCATGCTGTCTCCTCCAGGAAGCCTTCCTTGTCCCTCCATACCTGCTCTGTACTCAGGCAGCACCTGGGTCTCATGCTGCCTCCTCCAGGAAGCCTTCTTTGTCCCTCCATACCTGTTCTGTGCTTGGGCAGCACCTGGCAAGCTGCTCCCTGTTGCCCCTTTCACATTACACTTGGTGCTAGTCTGAGTGCCTCTGCTATGTCTGAGCTTCCCCCAATCGTCTCTGGAAGCCCAGAGCCTAAAAGCAACTCTGTGCTCAGAAAATACTAGCTGGCTTGATGGAGACACCTGGGGCACAGACACAGGGAGCTGTTACTAAACAAGAATGCAAAGTTAAACATGCCAGCCTGGTGCATGGCAACTGCAGAGCTGAAAGTGGGTCTCCTGAGTGGCATGAGCACTCTTTCAGAATGCAGCTCCTTCAGGAACTGCTTTAGGGGAAGGCACAGCACACTGAGGGGCCAGGTCATGGCAGGGTGCTCTTTTGGCAAAGCTAAATCTTCCCATATCCACATCACACTGAGAACCTGTAATTAACCAGTGCCCAGAAGGCACATGGCGGTTTACAAAGAGCTCTGGGGGATAGAAAAGAAAAACATATTTGAAACATCTAAGTCAGCAATAGAATAGATCTAGAATGTGCAAGAAACTCTTGCAAATAGATAAGAAAAAGCAGGCCTAATGGGAAAATGGGCAAAAGAAAAGAACAGGCAACTTACAGAGGAAGAAAACAAAAGAACCAGCAAGTACATGAAGAGACACTCAAATGTATTAGCAATTAGAGAAATGCTATTTAAAACAAAGATCACTGTACACATATTAGACTCACAAAAATTAGAAAAGATAAGTTGTGCCAAGTGCTGGTGAAGATACACCCTGGCACAACTTAGCCAAACCAGATACCCTGTGCCACAAACAATTCCACGTACAGGTTTACAGTCCACAGGAATTCCCACAGTGGCCTACATGTGACTTAGAAAGCCATTCTGCAGGATGACTGCATTCCCTTCAAACCAAGGCTCATTCCATTGTGAGACACACCAGTATTTTATGTAACACTAAGAAAGGAAAAACAATGAAAAAATACTCTCTTGTCAGAGACTTTTTATACAATTGGAATTCAAAATGCTTATTTTGAAACTTTTAATCTTATTGATCTTTTTTTCAAATCATTTTTCACCCTTAGGCATATATAGAAAGAAAAATAGAAGTAAAACAAATTGAGTCTTCTTAGCTCTCCCTCACAACCCAAGCCCAGCTCTCTAAACCACCTTCTGACCCAGAGTTGTCAGTGTCCATCTTTACCCACACAGTGCTGCCTTCAAGAGTGTGATCATGAAGCATTTCTTCAGCATGCTGCACTATCACCTCCTGATATGCTTCCAGGTTACAGTTACCCCTTAAGCCAGTTCCAACATTACTACTGATAATATTTGTGCAGGGCAGATAGTGGCAACTGTCACAACTGAAGATAGCAAGCACAAGAAGCCACCCAGCGTGAGATGTTAAAATAACCAACAATGTGCATCTTCGAATCTCTAAGACATTGTGTTTGTGGATTTGGCAGCCATCTGGGAATGACAGTGATATAGTTTTGATTTGTGTCCCCACCCAAATCTCAAGTTCAATTGTAATGCAATGTTGGAAGTGGGGCCTTGTGGGGGATGACTGGATCATGAGGGCTGATATGGTTTGGCTGTGTCCCTACCCAAATCTCAACTTGAATTGTAGCTGCCATAATATCCACGTGTCATTGGAGGTACTTGGTAGGAAGTAATTGAATCATGTGGGCAGGTTTTCCCAAGCTGTTCTCACGAGAGTGAATAAGTCTCACGAGATCTGATTGTTTTATAAAGGGCAGTTCCCCTGCATGTGTTCTCTTGCCTGACACCATGTGATGAAGGACATATTTGCTTCCCCTCACACCATAATTGTAAGTTTCCTGAGGCCTCCCCAGCCCTGTGGAACTGTGGGTCAATTGAAACTCTTTCCTTTATAAATTACCCAGTCTCAAGTATGACCTTATAACAGTGTGAGAACGGACTAATACAGGGGTGGTTTTCTCCCTTTTGTGTTGTTCTGGTGATAGAGTTCTCATGAGATTTGGTTGTTTAAAAGTGTGTGGCACCTCCCCATTGCTCTTTGTCTTCCTCCTGCTCCAGCCATGTGAAGATATGCCTCCTTCCCCTTTACCTCCCATCATGATTGTAAGTTTCCTGAGGCTTCCCCAGCCCCCATGATTCCTGTACAGCCTGCAGAACTATGAAAGAAATTAAACCCCTTTTATTTATAAATTACCCAGCCTCAGGTATTTCTTTACAGTAGGGTGAGAACAGACTAATATAGATGAGGAAAATGAAGTGGAGACACGCCATGGAGCTCTGTGTAGCAGCTAGAAGCACTGGACAGAGGGCACATACACACAACTGTTCATGTAAATCAAAACAGTAATTTCCACAAAACTTACTGGACCAGTTGCTTATATGGAGGGAGGATAAAAGGAGAAGAGAGTGGAGAGAACGTGGAGTAACTACATAAGTAATTAACAAGAACGACAATGACAAAAAGAAGAAAGAGGTCTTGCAAAAGTTGAGAGATGACATGTTATACTCTTTTAATACTCACAACTCCTACATCTGCAGTGCAAAGATGAGGAAACCAAGGATCTGAGAGAGTGGAATAAGGAACCGAGTCCAGGAGAGGGAGACCTCCCATTTATGAGCACCTACTGTGTACAGGATTAACCTCATGATACACTTAGCCTAATGACATTCTGCCAAGGCAGAGAGATTGCCCTTACTTTACAAGGGCAGACACTAAGGTTCAGAAAGGGGAACTCTCTTGCCTGGGGACCCAGAGCTCATAAGAACCAGCTGAACTGTGAGCCCAGGTGTGAGGCTACAAAACTTACGGTCTTTCCACGATGAGCCTTTTTCTCCATGTACCTATCAAAGGTTCAGGCCAGAAAAGGGCGGCAGAAGAAATACCAAGGAACTGGAACCCAAGGCCATGCCTGCAAGAAGTAGAGAGGCTCTGTATATTGGGAGAACATGGGAGGGGGTGCACCAACCAGTGGGGACAGGGGAAATCCCATCTCATGCTGTGAAGCTACATGGCAGTCAGGTGGCCTCACTGGCTGGGGGTAAATGTGTGGATGAGCAGGCATGGCTGAGGAGAGCTCAGCATAGGGGCAGGCTTGCTGGAAAGACCATCACAGGCATCTCTGCCACACCCTCATTCTGTCTGACCTCTAGGTAAGGCACAGAGCTTCTGTCCCCGAGCCACTGTCCATCTGCCCTTCCTTCCAGTCACTCTCCTAACAAACTGATTATTTTACTTATTTACTTGTTGTCTCTTTCTGCCACCAAAGACTGTAGAATCTATGAGGGCAGGGATTTTTGTGTGCTTTCTCCTTTGCCACGTTCCCGGTGCCTGCACATAGTAGACCTCAGTAAAAGCTTTGTTGAATGAATGAAATCATGAAAGGCCTTGTATCCCATGCCAAGGATATATCCCATGCCAAGCTTGCTTCCTGAGGCACTGGGTGGCCACTGGAGGGTCTGGACAGAGCTGTGACATTCTCAGACCTGCCTGACAGCAGCAGTGGGTGCAATGGTTAGGAGTGTAGACTTCATAGCCAGGCTGCCAGGTATGACCCCTGTCCCCACACAAGCCTTGTAACCTTTTGCAAGTCACTCAATCTCAGCTTCCTCATCTGCAAAATGAGGATGAAAATAGTACCTCCTTCCTAAGGTTTTGAGAAGATGAAATGAGCTCATGCGTGTGGTGTTTAGGGCAGTACATGGTACGATAGTAACATAACATCATGTATCAGTTTTTGCTGCAAAACAAGCCCACCAAAATTAGTGACTTAAAACAGCAATTTTTTATTTAACTCATGACTCAGTAGTCTGGCAATTTGGGTTCATCTTGATCAACCATGAGGTTCTTCTGCTGGTCTTGGCTGGGCTCACTCCTGCTCAAGTTGGCAATCAGTGACCTCACTGGCATATTGTATGGTTATCTGGCTGTAGCTGGAGTTACAGGGTATCTGGGCCATGTGTCTCTCTCAATGTCCAGCAGACCATTTCAAGCTTGTTCATGTGGTGGCAGTTGCAGTGTTTCCAAGTGCAAAAAGATAAAGCAACCCCAATGTACAAGCACTATACAAGCTTCTGCTTATATCATTTTGCAAATATGTCACATTGGCCAAAACATCACACGGCCAACCCAACTTCAAGGAGTAGAGAAACAGGCTCTACCCCTTAATAGGAGGGGAAGAATTTGTGACCATTTTTGCAATCTATGACTGCCCTTGCTATTTCAGAAATGGCAAAGGCATCTAAAGAGAACTCAGGAGGCCTCTGCTAAAGACCAGATTTGACAAAAGACTGGAAGCCCTACTGGGTGTGAGAAATGGGAAACCAGCCTGTCCCATCCCATATCCCTACTTGCCAGCCCTCTGTGATAAGAACTAATTATTTTGAGTGGCAAGTGGGCTATGCCATAAGTAGTTTCTGCTCTGTCTCAAATGGCCCTTGAACTCTTGGGGATGAAAGATGGAGTGCAGGCTTAGGGCAGATCTTCTTTCAGAGAGTGGTCAGAGCTGTCCGCCTGTAGCACCCTCTGAGGGTGGCATTCCCAAGCCTCAGCCTCCGCAATCCAGTCTGTAAAAGCCTGATCTCACTTAGCTCCTTCTCAAACAATAATTTGAAATCAACGAATCCTGTGCTGACATACTCCTCCCCTATGATTACTGAGCTCTAGACATGAGGAAACAGGCATTTCTCAACCAAGCCCTCCATCAGTGATTACCATTATTGCATAATTGGGGACCTCGGAAGCAACAGAGTGCCGTGAGCTGCCAGGCCCAAGCTCCTACTCAAATGACACTCTGAGTTCAGCTGCTAGAAGACAGGAAAATGTGGCTAATTGAGACTAAAGACTGCTCTGAGTAGCTGTCTAATTTTCCACAGTTAGTTCCTTTTTATTCTGCAGTGGTATCCTTTTGGTAATTGACTTTCAAATAATACTTGTTACATATCACACTTAAACAGGAGTATTTCTGGCAGGGTTGAGCTATACAATGGATCTAGAAGTGGATTTCATTAAGGGAACCAGCTCTACAGATCTGAGGCACTCCCACAGTGCCAGCCACACACTAATGTTCAAGAAACATGGTCCATGAGATACGTCCACGCAGTTATCAGTGTACAGAAATCGCGGCATAATTTGAGTGTTCATGCAGCAACCACGCAGATGATCACAGAATTCTCACATCTTTTCTCTCATTTTTCAAGACCCTGTGAGTTTAAAAGAACAAGGAACAAATGAGGACACTGAGGTTCATCAAAATTGGATCACGAAGCATGTTACCACACATCTACTATATGCCAAGCGTTGGAAATGCAGACATGAATATGGCAACACCTGCCTTCAAGATGTTCATAACATGGGGGTATGGATGGGGAAAACCAAAAAGCAAACAAATTATAATCATGGAGCAGGAAAGTTAACATTACAGAGATGTATACACATGCAAGATGGAGCACAGAGGACAGTAACTCTCTGAGGATTGAGAAACTGAAAGTCAAGTTGAGTCCTGAAGGATGCCTAGAAGTCAACCTGGTGAGGAGGAGGCTAAGACATCCCAGTTAGAGCAGTAAACAAATGCTGCCTATTGCAGGAAAGGAAGAGGTTTTCCAGGACCCATGTGCCAAGGGTATATAGCAGAGTGTGGCCTAACCTCAAGTTCCCAGCCTTGACTCAGCATCCATAGTTTTCATGCTTGTGTGCTGTCCAGTTGTTTGGCAAATATGTCTACTTCCATGCTTCCATGGAAGCTTTCATGATATCTTCTTGGGAAACCACATACTCATTTCACTGGGGCTGTCATTACTCCAACCTCACTTGGATTCTTATTTTAGAATTGCCACTGGAGTCCATTTGTAAGCCATATAATGCTTTTGTTTTTACAGCAATACATTGTTTTTGATCCCAGGTGCTATATTCCTTGGCACGACTATCCATTTTGTTGCTAAATTTGGCTCTAAAGAATTTGGAACCATTTCCAAACATTAAACGTACCCTCAAAGGTTGATGATGGCCACTGCACTGAGCGTGTTCAAAGAAATGTGCTCTTGTAGGAAGAGAGTACATCTCAGTCTGCCATCTTTCTCATCCCTGCCCAGGGGAAAGGAATCTCCATCTTCAGCTACTCTGGGCAGGGTGCCTGGTACTGGAAGTATAAGGACTATGTCTGTGGGTGGCACTTGACCTCCATTCAGTGTGATTATTAAGCTGATCCTGTCACCACCTCCGCCTTGAGGACTCAGCCAACTTATTCACTCTCATCTCAACATGCTCATTTTCACTTCAGATTCTTGTAGCATAAGGCCTGCCAGAGCAGCCTAAAATCCCACAGTTTGGATTGGGAGTTAGGGAGCAATAGAAGACTCTGTTTACTTTGACAGACCACATACTGATTAAGATGCAAGCAACGTGGAATGTGTGTTTTGAAAAGTCTGATCATTCATTAAAAGCCACACCTTATATATGGTCAGTGCCAGGGAGAGGAACAAAGCACTTTCCATTAAAAATGTGTGCGAAATCCTTTTTAAGGAGGGAGCAAGATTCTGAACCCAGATAGACAATGGGGACCAAGAGCCCATTTCTAAACCAGCATACTAGTCACAAGCTTCTCCTCCTTCAATGCATTGAGCACCTGCCTTCATGTACAGAGGAGCCTCCCCTACCACCATGCTACCTCTCTGATACTGGTCTGTAAGCCCCAGTCCAGAACCCTCACCTCAAGGAGGAAACGATGGTTCTACAATGTCCACTTCGGCTCTCAAAATTACATGCTGTGAACTATTGAAAACAAAACCCCAGAATCACACAGGGCATCACAGAAAAAGACTGGCATTTCCAAGCTGGGGACTGCAGATTGAGGCGCCTTGGTGAGGTCTACAGTTCCTGCTCCCGAGGGCAACCAGGGCAGCTGGCTGCCCTGCTTTCCACAGGAGCCGGCGAGCAGTGTGACACTGTCACTCACCAAGAAAAGTCACTTCCCAAAATACCACACGCTGCAGGTAAACGGAAGAAAGGTCAGAATGATGTAGGTGTGCGTGCTATAAACCATCTCGTACATAAAAATTGCCTAATTACTGGGGAGATATGAAAAAGCATATATTACTCCTCAGAGCGGCTAACCCTCGGGGAAGGAATAGGAAGCGGGGCACCTCTCAGAGCAGCTCAAATACATCAGACCTCGGGCCTCCTCTAGTTGCAGAGAAAATACCAAAATTTTTTATGCCCCCACCCCTGCCACGTGACTACATATGAAGCAATCTGTGAAAACAGCATGAAAACATCATATACACTTGAATCTTTGTATTCATTTCATACTTAAATAATGTGACTAATCATTGTTTTTTTACCCTTTGTCTTTGAATTTTCATTACGAAGATTGAAAAGATATAAATTTCATCCATTAGGTTTGGAAGTATACATAGCATGCTATTTGAATGAATTAAATTTTGTTGACTTCTGTCTGTTCAGTCAGATTTTGAAATAAGGTGAGTGAAAATCACTTCCTCCATCGTCTCTTGTTCTTGTTCTTTTGCTTGGTATCTAATCTATGCCCCCGCCCCGACTCTGCAAATATGGGTGCTTTATCATTCAAAGATCAAATCCATTTTGAAGTGATACAGTTCTTTTAAAATCATTTTGTTATTCATTTGTACCGCCCTCCAAAAAAAAAAAAATCATGTGTTGAGTGTCCACTATGTTCTAGCCACTGAGCATCGAAGACGAAGTCAGCAGACAATTATTGTTCCAGTATTTCCATGAGTTTGTTGGGGCAAAATAACATATATCATTATAAAAACAGTTGTAAAAGAGGGAGCAGGTAGGAGAGACTCCTCACCCAGAGCGATAGGATTGGGTAAGGCTTCCCAGAGGAAGTGATACCAGACTCTTAAGGAATTAGTAGGAATTAGTTAAATGGAAAAGAGGAGAAAGGGATTTGGGGACAAAGATTGTGCCATGTGCAAGGACTCAGAGGCTTGATAGAGAGAGCAGCTCATTTGAAAACCGCAATTCGTATCTTTAAGATGCATCACATCGATATGAACCATGAGTGGCAAATCCCTTGTTTCTAGTTGGTTTTCTGTGCAATAAATAGAGGTCCTCCTTGAAATCTTCCTCCTTTTTCCCCTTAAGTTATGTGTGTGAATCAATGTCCCTAAGTTTATTGTATCTTTGTTTTGGAAGATAGGCAATATTAGAAAGAACACATATGCCAGGGTAACAGAGGCTTCTAGAGAGATGAATGGGAGTTAAAGGACTTATGGGAGCAGAGAAGCTCCTGGCAAAAGGAGGATCAAAGGCCTTAGGAAGTGACTCTGACTATCACAGAGATTTTCAGTAGATGCAAAATCCATCAGAGGGCTTGAATTCTACAGTCCCATCTCCCTGAACACGTGTTTGTGTGTGTGCAAACACACACAACTAGGGGACACTGGGGGAGGCTCTTGGGTCATTTACGCAGGCAGAGGGCTCACTAGACCAGTGATAGCTGTTGCATGGCCTGGGAAGAAAGCCCAGGAATAAGGGCCACTTCATCAAAAACAAGTAATTGCAGACTGGAGGCTGAGTTGTCTACATAACAAGCATTGCCAGGATGCTGGTCACAGAAGCAAGGGCATCCCCACGATTCCACCTGCCCCCTCAGGAGAGGAAGTGTCTGTAACTATGCGGGAGGGGCGTGACTTTGCCCTCTTGAGGTCTTCCAGAAGTGTTGCTTCTTTGTGGTGCCCACCCACATAATGTGTAATGCAACTATCATCTAGCACTTTCCATTCACTGGAATTTTTCTTTTTCTTTTTTTGTTTTTGAGACAGAGTCTCACTCTGTTGCCCAAACTGGAGCACAGTGGCACAATCTCGGCTCACTGCAACCTCCACCTCCAGGGTTCAAGCAATTCTCCTGCCTCAGCATCCTGAGTAGCTGGGACTACAGACGCATGCCACCACGCCCAGCTAATTTGTTGTATTTTAGTAGAGACGGGGTTTTACCACGTTGCCCAGGATGGTCTCAAACTCCTGAGCACAGGCAATCCGCCTGCCTTGTCCTCCCAATGTGCTGGGATTACAGGCGTGAACCACCGTGCCTGGCCCTGGAATTTCTAAATTTGTAGTAACTGCATTGTTTTCTTGATTTCTTGATTTCCAGTATTTCCACTTCCCCAAAGAAAAGGGAAATACAGCAACTGGAATGCTTCCAAACTCTTCCAAAAAGTCAATTACCCAAGGAAATTCCTTATCAAATTTATTGATTATGCCAACGCACGAGCTCCACACTCAACCAGTCTCTCTTAAAAATGAGTGAGCTAGGCTAGCTGCTTTGTGATCACAGAAGAAATGGAAGGCATGGGCCCTAGGCAAATGAACTCTTGGTCTCAGGTGGGAAAATGAGATTTCACAAAGGAAATAAGAGCACACAACAGAATATAGCCAAAAGCCTGAAATGTATGAATTGAGATCCAGATCTTTATTGACCATTTATTTAATCACTGGTTCATCCATCTCTCTCCCTCCCAATGTTTACCAAGTGCCTTCTAGGTTCCAAAAAACATGGGGAATACAAAGGTGAAACAGAAGCAAAGTGTTTCTTGCTTAGGAAGAGCAAGAAGTGGAGACATGACTGCAATGTTAGAGTGGCACTTCAGAGGGCTGCATATATGGTGCTATGGGAATTTAGAGGAAGGAAAGCACCATCCACCCTCACCTTAAACAGGGTAGATGTTATGTGGGTGAAGTATTCCTTCCAGACCTTGAAGGATAGGGAGGAACTGCAGAGACCCCTGATTCTCAGGACAAATCCTGGAATCTTACCAGTCCCCGATCTAGGCATACATGGTCCTATGGCAGCTTCACACTGGAGACGTCCATGACATGCTTGGCAATGACTCGAACATCTACGGGATCTGTGTGTGTAGTGAAAAGAGCAGTCTTGGACTTGCTCAGAAGGACCTGGTTGGATTCCAGACCTACTGCTGGCTTGCCAGGAGGCCAAGATGCAGTGATGTATCACCCCAATGCCCCTGCAGGACTGACGTGTCTTCCTCCAGCTTTTGGGAATATGGGCACTGACTGCTGAGAGTTGCTCAAGAACTGCCCTTGGTGGAAGAGAGCTGCTTTACTTTGGGGCAGCCCATATCTTAAAAACAGTCCATATGGGGAAAGGGGGCATAAAGGTTCTATCCTTTGCCTCAATTTGGGACTTCGCCAAAGGACCATCCCAGTTCAAGCTTCCTGGGATTGGCCAAGGCCTTTCTTGTGACTGCCCTATGATTTAATTTCTCCCTCTGCACAGCCCGGCTTCCCTCACCCACCCCACAGGCAGTGGTGTGCTGGTACTGATGGCACCAGCTGGTGAGAGCCAATTCCATGCACCTCTTCCCAACACCCATTCAGTGACGTCGAGTTGGTAGCTTAGAAATAGGCCATGGTGGGAGAATTTACACTAAAATTGATGAACTCCACAAATCAAGACCCCCAACCCCCATGCCAGAGGACTGTTAATCATTCAGCAGCACACGGCTGTCCATACTGCGAATCCCAAGGCTCCTCAGCAAACTCCGATGCAAGACTCCTTCCCATCTCAGGGTCTGTTTCTTGGGGACCCAACTTAAGACACCAGATGACCTTAGGTGAGATGTATCTGCAAATCAGTATCATCACAACCACTGTGACTTTGGACATTTTACCTCATCTCAATGAGCCTCAGTTTTCTCATCTCAAAGTGAGAGATGGGGCCTGGATCTATGTGTTTTGGGGCTATGCTAAGTGGATGCTGAGTGCCCAGGGCATCTCGAAGTTCGTGGAAAGGATAACGAATCTCCATGTGGCCTGAGAAGAAAGCATTAGAGGCCACATCTATCAAACAGGGATAAACCTCTCAGGTGGTTCTGAGGAGTAAATGAGACCCAGGAACAGAAAGCTTCTACTTCAGTGCCTAGCCCAGTAAACCCTCCCTACAAATGAATGCAAAATACTGTGATACATCAAATGCTCCTGGACTGTGGTCCCAAGAGGGGAGGATTCATTACTCACCCAGAACCTAATGGCTCAAAAATGTGTCAAATGATTCGATGAAACAGCTCAAGTCTGTCTCTTTGCATAGCAGAACACAGCGCGGAGAGAAACGATGACCAACCAATTCAAACGTAAGATTTTTCACTCCCATTTTTAATCTGTTGTCCCCAGAAACACAAGGACAGGTTTTAATGGCCAAAGAGTTGAATGAAACCACCTCTTTAGAAGCATCCTGTTTTGCCTCCCACCGTTAGGTTACTGGCTCATGTACAGAAAAGGCTCTGCCTTGGGTTTTGGCATCACTCTCTTGCTTCATGGAGCAGATTAGTCTTACCCCTATCTACCTCCGTCCAGCTACAGTTGAGGGCTAATTGTTACCTTGGAGTGTGTTTGCTGCTGCGGTTCTCTCCTTGTGGAGGGTAATGAAGAGGATTTCTAGTAACCCAAGACGCAGAATCATGCCTTTCTTGGAAGCAGATGAAAGGCATTGGTCTTTAGTATTCTGTTGTGCACTTTACTGATTCCCAAATTACGTGTTCGGGAATACAATCTGAGACATTGCAACCGTGTAGCTGTTTGGCGTGCACTTTCCTGAGCTCTGTCTCCTATCATTTGAAAATTAGAAGCAGTTGCATTTTAGGTGGGGCTTGGCAAGCAGAAATATAGGACACCCGGTTAAATCTGAATTTCAGATGAATAATGAACACTGGTTTTAGTATAAGGATGTCCTAGGCAATATTGGGGATATATTTATACTAAAAAATTCTTTGTTATCTGAAATTCAGATTTAGCCAGGCATCTGCTATGGTTTGACTGTTTGTGTCCCCTCCAAAATTCATGTTGAAACTTAACCCCCATTGTGGCGGTATTAAGAGGAGGGGCCTTTTGGGAAGCGATTGAGACAAGAGGGCAGAGCTTCTGTGAATGGAATTACATGCCCTTATAAAGAGGCTTTAGAGAGCTCTCTGGCCCTTTTGCCCTTCTGCCACGTGAGGACAACACAGTTGCCCCCTGCCATATGAGCACACCAGGGAGGAAGCACCATCTTGGAAGCAGAGGATAAGACCTCACCAGACACCAAATCTGCTGGCACCTTGGTCTTGAGCTTCCCAGTCTCCATCATTGTGAGAAATAAATTTCTATTATTTATAAACTACCCAGTGTCAGGTATTTTGCAGCAGAAATCAACTAAGACAGTGTTCTGTATTTTATCTGGCAACCTTAACTGTAGCAAAATTCGAGAAATCAAAAAGAGTAAGAGAAATGTGTGAGGTTCCACTTGAAGCAGCTCTGGCCATGTTCCTTATTTTGGGTTCAGAGGGATGGGCATCACTGTCAATCATGCACCCTTGCCAACCCTTGTGGTTGGTGGGGAGGGGCATATACAAGAGGAGATGAACAATGGCAACATTTTAATGACTTGAAATTACAACATCTTACCTTTGAAACATCATGAATTTTAGAGGTATTCCTGTATCCTGTAGTAGGAAAAAAAATGGAGAAAAAAGTCCCCCTAAGCTTCACATACATAGAACACAACTTCTGCCATGTGGAATGTCTTCTAACTGACCTCAATTACTGCCCCATCAGTAGTTCCTGCCACTTTATCCACCATATCTATGTTCTGAAAATGGCAGGGATCTATCAGTCAAGGTAAGAACCTCTCCCTTTTTACACATTGGTTTATTTCTGGATTTGGTGCCTAACTTTCCAAACAAGGATGGAGAATTATTTTATGAGTAAGAGTGGAGGAAGGGAGAGAGAGAATCTGGAAGTGTGTAGACACAGGAATTATCCCCTCTGCTATAGACAGAAAATGCTTGGTGGATGCCCGCCTATGTTCCCATACCAAATGCCAGACGCCAGAAGAGAGGCATGGAGAGGACCCCAAAGTTCCTATATCTCAGTTGACTATGGCAGCAGTGATAGCATAGCCCACCCTTCTACCACCAAGGCTTATTATACCCAAGGGAGCTACAAAATGAGAAAGTCCATGGGTAATTATAAAACAAGAAGATACCATTCCATAAGCCACAAGGGAATTCAAATTTTATTACTTAACATGCATGCCATTTAGGCCATGATCTAACACCAATAATTTATTACTTTACCTTCCTATTTCATAGGTGTGAAAGCCACTCGTTGGTCATCACGTATATCTGCTCTGGGAACAGAGCAGCCTAGGTCATGGGACATGGAAAAGAGACAAATCCTTGTGACTTTTTCCCCCAAAGATGTTATTTTTCCTTTTAGGGTAGTTTTAGGTTCACAGCAAAATTAAGAGAGAGGTGCCTGCCCCTCACCTCCTGCCCACACATGTGCTAGCCTCCCCCTCCTCCGCTGTTATCCACTTCGCCATCAGAGTGGTGCATTTGTTACAACTGATGAATCTCACTGATACATCATTATCACTCGAGGTCCACAGCGTACATTAGGGTTCACTATCAGCATTGTATATTTTGATGGGTTTGGACAAGTGTATAATGACATGTATTGTTCATTATAGTATCAGTCTTGTGTGGTTTTATTTTATTTTATTTTTTGAGACGGAGTCTCGCTCTGTCACCCAGGCTGGAGTGCGGTGGTGCCATCCCCACTCACTGCAAGCTCCGCCTCCCAGGTTCACACCATTCTCCTGCCTCAGCCTCCCAAGTAGCTGGGACTACAGGTGCCCGCCACCATGCCTGGCTAGTTTTTTGTATTTTTTAGTAGAGATGGGGTTTCAACATGTTTGCCAGGATGGTCTCAATATCCTGACTTCATGATCCACCCACCTCGGCCTCCCAAAGTGCTGGGATTATAGGTGTGAGCCACCGCGCCTGGCCAGCCTTGTGATTTTTAAGCCACAGGTTTTGGAATTGTTATTGCAGTAGGACTTAGCTCACAATCAGGGTCAAAAATATTTGGGGGTTACAAGGGCCACACTGCAATGGCTGTATATGGTATCAAGTCAGAGATTATGGCCACAGGGAGAGCTGTGAAGAAGGTGGCTCTGGAGCCTTAATGAGTTTGGGCTCAGATGCTACTGTACAACTTATTAGCTATGACTTCAGGCAAGTCACTTGACCTCTTTAAGCATCAGATTCCTAGAAAATCTTAGCACTCCTGTCACAGGGTTGCTAATGGAGATTAAACGACATAATGTGTATAAAATAGCACAGGGCCTGGAAAATAGCAAGCTCCCCATAAAAGTTAGTTAATATTAATGCTTCATAATTTGATTATTTAAAGATGGAGGTTCTAATATAATAACCCCCACAGCAATACATACAGCAATCTCTGCTTGAAGTTCCCAAAGGTGAGTTCACAGCATCTTAGGTCTTCTGGTTCCACTTGAACTTAACTACCTATCAGTGACACCTCTGTACTGAGACATCTCCCTTTACCTTGCACCTCACTGGGCCTAGTTCTGCCTTCTCCAGTGACTCTGAAGAGTCGTACTCTTCTCTCCCGTAACAGACTTTTGAATATCTGTAGACACTGGCCTTCTCCGCCACATTGCCCATGACCACCTCTGTGTGCCTCTCTTGAGGTCCCAGTTTTTCCATTTCCTTGTGTAACGGGTTTCTTAACCATTCTCCATGCTGCCTGCCCTCATTTGGAGCCACCTCAATTCTTCCAGGTCCATGCAAATCAGGGCACCAAGATGCGGTCCACTGGGTACAGAGAGAGCGCATGGGCTAAGCAGCCTCCACCCAGCCTAGGAGGGCGCAATCACATGGGCTAAGCAGCCTCCACCCAGCCTAGGAGGCCGCAATCGACACAAACCTCCTGCTCTTTCCCACGCCATCTGCTGCTAGGCCACGCCTCCTTCAGCCTATTCTTGGGTAATTGCTATTCTTTTTTCTTATATAAATGTTTGGCAGATTGATTTCATTTTCTAGTTTTCCTCATCTCCCAACCATTCATTCATTTATTCAACAAATATTTCTCCTGTACAGTCACGTGTAGGAGCCAGACACTGTGCTTGGTACAGAGGCTAAAAAGATCAAGAAACAAGAGGTTCACAGGTTGCTGAGGGAAACTGATTTGGAAACAGAAACATCCTCCAGAATCTTCTGACTCTTGATATCATGCAAAGTACAAACTGTTTCATTGGCAAGCATGAGCCTGACTTCAATGTTGATATGGTTTGGTTGTGTCCCCACCCAAATCTCATCTGGAATTGTAGCTCCCATAATCCCCACGTGTTGTGGGAGGGACCCGGTGGGAGATAATTGAATCATGGGGGTGGTTTCCCCAGTACTGCTCTTGTGGTAGTGAATAAGTCCCATGAGATCTGATGGTTTTACAAGGGGAAACCCCTTTCACTTTCTCATTCCCTGTTTTCCAAACCATTTAAGATGTGTCTTTTGCCTTCCTCCATGATTGTGAGGCCTCCGCAGCCACGTGGAACTGTGAGTCCATTAAACCTCTTTTTCTGTATAAATTACCCAGTCTAGTCTTGGGTATGTCTTTATCAGCAGCGTGAGAACAGACTAATGCAGGTGTCTTCACATAGAAATGTGATGAAAGTGTGAAAATAAGGACTGAGCGCCCACAGCGGAACAGCGACTCCTCTGGATGACTGTGTCCTAGCTACAACTCCGCCTGAGGCTACCACGCCAAGATTTTGCACTTTTTCCAGGCCCCTTGATCTCGTTAAAAATAAACTTTCACTCCTTTTATTCCTCCTAAGTACTAGCAAAGTAAATAAACTTTCACTCTTTTTATTCTCTCCTAAGGGAGAGAAGGAAGGAGGAAGAAAGAAAGAAAACTTAAAAGAACAGAGAAGGAGGAAAGATTTAGGTTACCATCATATATTTAAACACGCAAACCCAGAATATTATAGGGCATTGACGCTTGGAAACGAGTAGAATATTTTCCCATTTCAGGTCTCTGACATTGTTTACATTTTCTGTGATTACTCAGAAATCCCTAACAGTGTTTTGGCCATCACACACCAGCACACTCTGTCCCTGGTGTGCAACAGGCCAATGCTTGGACACTTGGGTTCTTTTCAACCGCATAACTATCCTCCTGACATCATACTTCTCTTGAGCTTTGCGCATCCCTTAAGGAAGCATTTTCCTTTTAAGAAAACGGAAACAAATTAGCAGGCAAATAGTTCTGCTGGTCTTTTCATCTACCAACGTTAACACAGTGCCTGGCAGAGTGTGAAAACCCAGGAAATGTTAGATAAGTGCATTGCGATCGGTAAGTAAATATGTTAAATAAATACATTTTTGAGAGAGGATGGAAGAGGAGTAACGGACCTAACACAGCAGAAGCAGCCCTTGGAGGGCTCTCCTGAGTGACACGGCCCTCCAGGTTCCTCTGGGAGCTGGGGAGAGGGCACAGGGTTGAAAATAAGGGGGCTCACTTGGACCCTAGCCTTCCTTCCCCACTCAGCAAGACCTAACCCTCCAAAATCTTATTAAAACATCTCTAAAAATGTCGAAGGATAAAACAAAAATGTCTCAAAAAAACAGAATGAAAAAATAAAGAGAAAAAAACAGGGGAGAAGTGCAACAAATAATTGCTGAGAGTTCTAGGAACATAGAACAGAGAAGCTGGAGGGAAGGAAATCATCAAAGAAGTAATACAAGAATATTTCCCAGAACTGAAAAGCACAGTACGCTGGTCTGAAAGGGTCACTGAGTCAAAACCCACCATAGGAAAGTCTGAAACAGCCTCCTCTGTGGTCACCCTCCTACAACTCATATTCCTCTCCAGTCTGTCCTCCCAGAGCTGTGTAAAGCAGAGCCTCTCGCCCCTGTGAGTGTCACTTTCCAAGGGCTTTTCATTTCAAACAGGATAAAATCCAAACTCCTTTCAGTAGCCCTGTGTGATACGGGTTCTGCTGGACTCTCAGACTTCCTGCCTGGCACTCCTTCCTTACCCACTCCAGGCACACGGTGCTCTCTGTTCCTCCTGCACACCAACCACAGGTCCTTTCCACCTGCTTCTGCCTCCATCCTCTATCTTCCCCAGGAGCTTCTTCTTTCTCACCTCTAGGCCTCAGCACTCACATTGTCTCCTCAGAGAGATCTTCCCTGGTCACCCTAACATAGCACCTACAGTCCAAAAAACATTCCTCAACTTCCCTTTTCTGTTTTATATTCATCGTATTTGTCACTGACTGAAATTATTGTATTTATATATTTCTTACCTTTTTTCCCTACCAGATTATAAGCTCCATAAGGTGAAAACCTTGTCTTATTCACTGCAATATCTCTGGAGTTCAGAATAGTGCCAAAGTAAGCATTCAATATTTGACAAATAATTGAGTCACCAACACAACAAATGACAGGAAGTCTCATGAAGGTGCATGGCCATGAAATGTCACAACAGAAGGACAAAGAGAAGATCTTAAGAGTTTCAAAGTGGAAAGGGCATCAGAATGCACTAAGCTTCCCCCTAGGCAACATCAAATGCTAAAACACAATGAGTAGTGCACCATCTTTCAAAAATCTGAAGGAAAACAATTTTCAAACCAGGTTGCTATACCTAGCCAAACTATCTAACAGATGTGAAGGTAACTCAGATATTTTCTGACATGCATAGATTAAAAATAATAGCCTCCCATACATCTTTTTAAAAAAGAGGCTTCTGCAGGATGTACTAGTGCAAAGCAAGAGACAAAATCAGGAAAGAAGCTACAGAAATCAGGAACGGGAGATACAATACAGCAAAGTGGTAAAGTCCAAAATGATGGTGAGGAGAAGCTTTAGGTGAAGCTCTGCACAGGAACCCCAAGACAACTTGGTGTCACGTGGAGCAAAAGGAAACACTCCAGAAGGGAGGCATCCAATTTAAAAAGAAATTGATAAATGTTCTGATATGACTGAACGTGCGAAATGAAAAGGCTACTGGCGGGTGTTATAATAGATCTGATGGAGTAACTGTAAATAATCAAACATATGTAGAAAACTTAGAAAAAAATTGAGGCAATTTTTAATTCCAAGAGAAGCAAAAAGTTTTACCAAAAAAGGAAACGATATCACAATACACTGAAGTAAGTAATATCTACCTAATCGAAACAATGTAAACACTGACTATCAATTTATCTAAAAATACCTAATTGTACGAAAGGATAGGGAGGGGCAAGAGTACAAGACAGCCAAGATCTCATCTACCATAATAAAAACTCAATATTTAAGTTTTAAAAATGATAAATAGTAAATTCATCAGTGTAAGAGCATGCAAGTTCAAAAACACAAAACTCAAAAATTGTATTTCTTTACACTAACAATGAATCTGTGGAAACTGAAATTAAAAACAATACCTGCCAGGCTCGGCGACTCACACAGGTAATCCCAGCACTTTGGGAGGCCAAGGTGGGTAGATCACGAGGTCAAGAGTTTGAGACCAGCCTGGCCAACATGGTGAAACCCCATCTCTACTAAAAATACAAAAATTAGCTGGGTCTAGTGGTGCACACCTGTAATCTCAGCTACTTGGGAGGCTGAGGCAGGAGAATTGCTTGAACCTGGAAGGCGGAGGTTGCAGTGAGCTGAGATCGCGCCATTGCACTCCAGCCTGGGTGACAGAGCGAGACGTGGTCTCAGAAAAAATAATAATAATTGTTCTGAAACAATTGGATATCCATAGGCAAAAAGCAGAATCTTGACTCAAAACTCACAACTTATAAAAAAAACAAAAATACCCTCAAAATAGATCAAAGCCTTAGATGTAGAACATAAAACTATAGAACTTTTAGGGAAAATTGAAAAATCTTCAGAATCTAGGGCCAGGCCAAGTTCTTAGACCAGACACCAAAAGCATAATCCCAAAAAGGCAAAGCTGATGAACTGGATGGTGCTCTTAACTATGGTCTTCAAAATTCAGCCTTCTGGGCAACAGATAGGACCTTCTCTAGGGAAATAGACCAGTCCGAGAGAAAAGACCTTAAGGGAATCATATGGCAGCACAAGAGGTGCCTCCTGTACTGTGTGCGGTGTCAAATCCTCACTCATTCCAGACCAAGTGACGTCAGCCAACTCTGCCCAGGCTTCTACCAGCTTCCTGAAGGACCTTCTCCTTTCCTCCTCTAGGGCTTGTATGCGATGCCTGCCAGGAACATTGCATTCCACAGGTGCAATTCAGGAGCATGGGAAAGTTAGCATCCAAAAGCAGGTTGTAAGACGCATTTCATGGGCTCCTTGGAAGGTCCTGCAGGATTTCAGTGGTTCGGCTGACTTAATGATGCCTCCCCATGCAGGCTCTCCCTTCTTACTCCTTTGTCCTTCACTTCTCCTCCCCAAGATCACATTCACAAATAAACTAACTGCACGTAAGCTTTGTCTCAGGCTCAGCTCTCTGAAGATCCCAGGTGAAAAGAGAAGTCCTTCTAAAAATGGCCCACCTGAGAAGTTAAAAAAAAAAAAAAAAAAGCTCCAAAGCCCCACCCCACCACATGTGCACACTCTTGCAACTCCCAATCACCTGTTTAATGGCTGACTCATATACAAACAGACAGCTAGAGGGTCCTCTTAAAAATCACACAGGAGGCAGAGGTTGCAGTGAGCTGAGATGGCACCACTGCACTCCAGCCTGGGCGACAGAGACTCCATCTCAAAAAAAATAAAAATAAAAATAAAATAAAATCACAGCAGGGCTGTTCCTGCTTTGTCTTCCATAGGAGAAGCCATCAAACTCATTTCTTAGAGAGTTTCTGACATGATTTTCAAAGCCAGTCTTATTTTTATTAAAGCCCAATTAGTTACATATACAATAGCATATTAATTTTACTGCATTATAATCTTAACATGGATACAATGACCTCTCTTGTCCTTTTCTATCAGCTTCTGGTATAGAATAAAAATCACCAGAGACCATCCAGCATTGCTGTTGCTTTGCTAAGACATGTGAAGCTTTCACCTAGTCAGTGAGGCCATACTTTCACTGACGTTGCCTCAGCCATCTAGCCAGAGACTGAAAAAGTAAACCTGGTTGAAAAATCCCATGTGAATGTGGGCTACTAAAATGGAAATGTAATTTTAGTAGAATTACCTCTACTCAGATTTTGTCTGCCACGTGGCTTTCAGTAAGGAAGATAGCATCATCAAAGACAAAGCTTGATCACAGTTCTGGGGGTGAGAGAGAAAGCTATCTGTGGAAGAACGGTCAAATAGAGGGAGATGGAAAGTATTTGACCCCTCTTGTGACTTTAAAAAATGTAAGATTAAATACAATGTCTAATAGCTCCTGATGGGGCGATAGAAAAAGCCATCATTTGGTGTCTTAACAAATCTGTAGATTTTTGAAACAGAAAAACTATTCTTTTCAAAATAGGACTATTGGTAAAATGGGGCAGGGTGGGGGTGGGAAGCTGTTTCAGTTGCACTCGACTGAGTAAAGGTGACAGGATGTGTTTGCCCACTAGTTTCTCTCCATGTCTTCATTCCCAGGGTACTGACGATTCAGAGATGAATGTATACTGAATGCACCCTGTACCAGTCTAATTTCTTTTGACAGCCTGCATTACAAATTATAAAAATTTTTTAAATTAATTATCTTTGAAAATGGAAAACTGAACTAACATTCCAATTTGGAGGAAGGGGGACTCAATGTAGAAATTAAAATCATGGTAAACTAATTTGCCAAGGGTGGGGGAGTGTTAGAAATGGTCTTCTGACTTTAACCATAACAACAACAAGGACTATCAATTAGGCAAAGAGTGCTCTGAGCCTATGTGCTGGCTCCACTACAATTTTTTTTTTTTAAATGTCTGGCAGCATGTTTTACAAACTAAACCCAGCGAGACTACAATTCTACCAGAAGGTGCCTCAGATGGTTCTGCTAATAATTTTGATAAGCTAAAATGGAGAAAAACATCATTTCAATTATTCACTTTTCAAAAACCATCAATTTTAAGTTACAATATTAAATGTCTCTTTCTTCCTCTCTTCATTGCCATCAACCAAATGAAACCAAACCCGGGAAAAACCCTCACCAAAAGTTAAAGGGGGTAGGTAGTGACGTTTATGAATATGTTAGCATGCTAAAAATCCTGTCATTAATTTCTTGCCATTCAGAACTTGTGTCCAGTTTACGTGTAACTTTGTTCGAGGAGAGTAAGTTCCTTTAGAGAACTCAGGGGAAGCCAGCATTGCTACTGCCGCGAAGATGTAAGTGCAAACCACCATATATTGGCTTTTGTTTTAATAGCCTTTTAACCAACTTTGTTAATGGACTGAATGTAATTTAGATATGGAACTTGGCTAAAACGTAGCTTCAATTGGCTATTAAAATTTAAGAGCCAACTAAGATAGCTAATTACAAAAAAGCTCCAGTGATAATGCTAAGCAGAATTAGTAATAGCAAATGACAGTCTGTCTAGTCTTATTCCCATAGGGAAAGAAACTCTTAACTGAGAAGTCAACCAGACAATGTGCAGCAAACCTAATTGCATTCCTGGTATTATGGCATACGAATCTGGCAGCTCCCTGGGACAAAACAGGGAATAAAATCTGCCGAACTCGAGGCAGAAAGCGACTGACCCTCTTTTACATGCCAGTTAGAGAAGATTCCAGGAAATGTTATTTCTATTCAGAGTTGATGAGTAAATGCTCTTTTACTAAGGAACATTTCTGTAAAACCCTAGTGAGGACTGAGCAGTAAGGAAACAGACCTTCCAAAAAACACAGTTTCAAAGAAATAGATCCGTCACCTATGCAGAATTAGACTTTTCCTTTAGATATTTAGGTCTTTAAAAAGGCAACAATAAATATGCGACTGCTAAAAAGTTGAGTTTAGAGGAGAAAAATGTTCTGCTTTTTGCTTCATTACAGATACCTTCATTATGGCATCAGCTGAAGTGCAGACTGGCTCTCCTGTGAAGATTTATCATGTGTGGTGGCCACTTTGAATTGGAGGTACTGTAGTCTTTAACATTCCCTAGTCAAGTGTCTCCCTGCTGTGCCTGTAAATGTCAGTCCAGTTTTTTCACGGCTGTGCGCACAGATTAGAAACAGCAGGAGAGCTTGGGAGTATGACTACAATACCAGTAAGGACACTTGTCTTCGTGGTACTGCTCAAGTGATTCTTGGAATGCAGGACCCTGCTGTTTTCTAATATTTACACACAACTGGAGTCATCAAGAGCAGTAAATGCAGTCTAAAGGAAGCTTGCTTCTTTGTGTTAGGGACTTTACATTCAAATAGGGATATCAACAATAACATCAAAAAAATTTTTTTTTAACTTTCGTATTTCCCCTCAATTTTGTTGCTACAAGACCAACCAGGTATTATCATGACTGTTCACTTAGCTTGACCCTCCCTTCCAAACACTTTCTGTGTGCATCACACAGTTCACTGGGAACAGCAGGTGTTTTAGATTCTTGACCTCAAATTGTGTTTTTGCAGGCTATGGTTTCTCTGACCTCTACAGGAACAGACAGGGCCTTGGAAACCATTCTGATGTCATTTCAACCACCTTTGCTTTCTGAACACTTTGCAGGACATATCAAAGACTTATTTTGGAGCTGCAGCACCTGGAATACAGACGGCTTCTCTTTCAAAAGTCTAGTTAGAAACAAAAAAAGGAAAAAACCCCATTGCAACTGTATGCATATCTTAAGAAATGTCTAAATAACCCTACTTAAAATTATGAATGCTAGGACACACTGTATTAAAAAAAAAAAAATGGCAAAAACTGCAACTACTTTTGCACCAACCTAATACTTTGCCATAACTGCTTAATTATCTGTCAAGGATTTCTGGACTAGAAACTTGGGGTGGGGAGGTACACAGGGACTAAATCATATACTTCTGCAATTACAATGTCAAGCAGATTGGAATGTACCTATTACTTCTTCAGTTAAACTGACTCACATGTTTGCACCAAAATGTTCTATAATAGTTAATTAAATAAATGAAGACGTGAGAACAAAGTTAGGAAGTCTGTGTTGGGGCGGGGGAAGGAGTAGGGAAGAACTAAAATATCCACATCAAAGGTCTTCCTAAGAAACTTGAAGGCACATTTCTCAACCTAGATAAGTTCAAGAAATGTGCTCTTTTCTCTCTTCACCAGGCAATCTAATAGAATCACTTCCCAATTTTAACTTTCCCTGCAATGTACTGTCTAGAACTTTCCAGTCTTCAGGTTTAGCAGACCCTTCAGTGGCTCTACTTTAAGTACTAATACATATTGGTCTCTTATGGGGAAAGTCTACAAAAATGTGCAGGGACCCTTCTCACATCTGAGAATTTTACCAAGGACCACCACCATGAACTTCTGAACTATGATTTTTGTGTCAAGGCCAGAGAGAATATTGAATACAGCAATTTTTCCATTTTTAAAGAAACTGTTGTCCAGGTATTATACAGTGCTCATTTTAAATAACTGTGATGGGTTTTCACTGGTTTCTATAGGATATCAGAAGCAGAAAACCAACACACAGGAAAGTGGAAACAGCATTCAGACGACTGTTCCACCCTCTCCCCAAACTCTGGATTCACTCCTCCCTGCTGCATCCCAGGCACAAAGATTACATTATCATCTCCACTCACATGGCTGCCATCTCAGAACAACATTCTAACATTGGACTTCACTTAGTGTAAGAACACGGTTTTTTGAAGATCATCTGCAGTGGTTTACAAATGAAACTGAATTTTCTCAATGCAGAAGTTTTGCAGAGAACTTCATGACAAGCCAAACTACAAAAATTCAAGAATGCTATTCATAAGTTGCAAAATGCTATGCCATCATAAACTCACCATTGCATGTACAAACGCATCCTCAATACAGTGGAAATGGTAAGCATTTTATTTGTGTAACACACAAGTGATAAAAGTCGTCTAAGGCCGGGCGCAGTGGCTCAAGCCTGTAATCCCAGCACTTTGGGAGGCCGAGATGGGTGAATCACGAGGTCAGGAGATCGAGACCATCCTGGCTAACACGGTGAAACCCCATCTCTACTAAAAAATACAAAAAACTAGCCGGGCGAGGTGGCGGGCGCCTGTAGTCCCAGCTACTGGGGAGTCTGAGGCAGGAGAATGGCGTAAACCCGGGAGGTGGAGCTTGCAGTGAGCTGAGATGCGGCCACTGCACTCCAGCCTGGGGGACGGAGCGAGACTCCGTCTCAAAAAAAAAAAAAGAGTTGTCTAAACTATCTGGTCAGCAGTAGACTGCATACAATTACTAATATAGTGTATAAGGCTATCTGCATGTCAAGACCCTTTTATAATATTAATCCTTTAATGTGACTTGTACTTTATCCGTAGAATTTAATAAGTTAGAAGATTACAGAATAACCTGTGGAACTTTTAAAAAAACTAAAAAATTTTATCCATGCAACTGTTATAACTAAAAAATTAAGCAGGCAAGAAGTAGGACTAAGAATAACACAGCCAAAGGATAAGAGTTAGATTTCTGTAGTGGCGGTGGGATCATAAGTGAATTTTGATTTCTGTTAACGTGGTTTGGGCACTAAATTAGAATTAATAAGTAAAATGGCATTAATTAAGTCAGTGTGGTGCTGGCATAAGAACAGACAGATCAATGAAATCGAACATAGTCTAGAAACAAGAGCATGTAATCAAGCAAGCATCCCAAACCAGGGTGGAGGAAAGGTGGGGGAGATCATTTATTTAATAAATGGTACTGAAGTTACTGGCTAGTTGCTTAGGAAAAAAAATCCTTGTGATCCTCACCTCATGGCATACATTTACCAAAATAAATCCCATATGGATTGAAAATTTAGAAGCATTAAAACAAAAAAGCCTAGAAAAAGTCATGGTAAATATTTCTAATTGCTGGATGAAAAACATTTTAAAACAGTGACAGAAATTACAATGAAAGATCAATAGATTAAAGCGATAAAAGCTAAACTTCATAAAAATTAAAAACATATCATACACAAAAAATAAACAGGAAAAAGTCAGCAACAAAAATGGCCAAGAGTTAAGGTCATTACTGTATAAACAGTACTTACCAACACACCAAAAAGAAAAGAGTGATTAGTTTACAAATAAAGGTTTGGGTGCACTAGCGATTAAAAAAAAAAAAACCTAATCAAATTATAAAAATAAAATTTAATGTGTTAGTCTGGGTGGCTTAAATAGCAAACATTTATTTCCCACAGTTCTGGAGGCTGGTTTGCAGATGGTCACATGACAGAGACAGACATCATCTCTCCCCTGTCTCTTACAAAGGCATTAATCCCATTCATGAAGGCTTCACCCTCATGACCTAATCACCTCCCAAAGGTCCACCTCCAAGGACCATCATCTTAGGGGTTAAACACAGGAACAATGCGGGCCACACCAACTTTCAGTCTATAACCCTCAAGGATGACAAAAATGCAGGTTGGGCACTCAGATCTACTGGGCAAAGTGTTAACTGATAGATTTTTGCAAAGCAATCTGATAAGTATCCACAACTTTTCATTTCATAGTCTTTGCCCCAGTGGCTCCCTTTTGAAAATCTAAGAATATTCACATGTCAGCGAAGATTACTGCCCAATTTTGTTCAAGAACATTGTTTATAATATCCCAATACTGAAAACAACTTAAATTAATGCCCAATAATACAAAATGGTCATGAAAGTATCATAAATTCATTTTAAAAAGAAAACATGTTATATTCATGAAGTATTTATAATAATGTAAAAAGTATTTCATGTTAACTTTAAAAAGAAGAATGTAAAGCTGTATATGAACTGTAACTGTTTAAAAATAAAAGTGCATAGAAATGACTGAAGAAAATGTGTCAAAACATTAATAGTGGTTGCCTGTGGGTAGTAGTATTATGGCTGGTTTGTCTGTTGACACTTTTCTGTATGTTCTAAATTATATCAAATGGCCATGTATTATTAATACACCCTTATAATCCAAAGGATATAGAGCATATTAAAACAGAATTTTAAAGAATTAACAAAAATATAATGTTCAACTGTGGACATATATATCTCCCCACACAAATACAAATAAATTGTTTATATTTCCACCACTACTTTATTGCTATGCAACTTGGGTCTTTCTATGCATACTTAATGTAGTAATTCAAAGCAATAATCAGGGTTTTATAACTGGCTTATTAGTGTTTGATTTGTCTTAGATCCCTATTGAAGAACACCTAGAAGCTATTTAACTTCAGGGCTTAGTTACCAAAGACTTATCAGTTGCTTTCCAGAAAATGTAGAGCGCATATACATTTCTAGAAAATGTAGAGCACATTCATCCTCTTGTGTGAAGGACAAGAGCCTGGCAGTGGTGTTGATCCTCAACAGATTAGAAAACCTCAGCTCAATGAGGACCTAAGGAAAATGGCAGAGAAGGCAAGAGAAAATGGAATCAAGAACATGTTAAAATATGGAAGCTGGATTGTGAAAGGAGAACCAAAAATGGCAAATCCACTCCATTCAGGGATTGGAAAGAAAATAAAAACAATGCAAGATAAAAATACTAAATATAGAACTGAAAAGGACAAGAAAAAAAAATTACTCTGAATGATGAGGTTGCTTAATCACTTCTTAAAAGGGGAGTAAAAAAAAAAAAACAGTACGAGATAGGGAATAAAACAGAACGAGGGATGCAGCAAACGAATCAAACTGGATTCTATGGCCAGTAGTTTTTCATTAATTTCTGTAGCCTTGCCAATACAGTAACATTCAAGAAAATGCCAGTACTTACTTAAAACAATATGGGAGGAAATATCTGTTTTCTTAATATTTAACCAAGTTTTCCATGTTTTTATATTGTGAAAAATAAGGAGGCTGAGGCATACACAGAAAAACGCATCACACACAGTTTACTCTATTTTAGGCATTAATGTGTTTAAAACAGAACTTGAGAGTTGATTTAGGTGTTACAAATAAACTTGGGGGCATTAACTAAATAAGTACTAAAACCTAACATTCTACAGAAAGCAGGAGGACCCTCTGCCCAAAGTCAAATTTTCTAATCTGTAAAGCTATGTTGCTCTAGAACTTCAGGAGGCATTAAAAGGTTAATCTTCAAAGGAAAGTCTGTAGATGTTTTGCATTTTTCAGTATCTAACCATTGCAGTGATAAATGCTTCACATGATCACTAAATATCCACATAAGAAAGCCAAAAGTTATAGTCTTTGTACTGGTTCATAGGTTCTCAAACTTGGTACAACCTTGACAATTTCTGGTATGTCCATATCCCACCTGTACATTTACTTCTTTCCTCAAATTGACTTGCTTTTAAAAATTGAAATACCTACTTTAGGTTTGTCCTAAGTAGTAGACAAATCACCAGTTTAATGTGATAGCTGTATTTTGAATACATATTAAAATACTTAAATATTTAAGTGAAACTATGTCCATATACCTTCTAAACACACTGTGCATGTTATTAAATGGTAAGGCACACCATCCATCAGAAAATAGAGTCCAATCCCGATTTCTCTGACCAAGAAAACTTTGAGGAATGAATCACGAAATTGTTCATAAATGTGTTAAAATTACAAGCTTTTGTTCCCAAGGCAACTAAAAAAATTCCAGATCTTAAACTTTCTGATTACTGAAACTGAAGTGCTTGGTTTACTATATAAATATCACATACTATGAAAGTGAAACTTTTAAGAAAAATAAACTGAACGAATAGGCTCTATCTATTAATATCTAGTTCATAGGTCTTCCGTAGACAAAGCTAGTCTTTACACAATCTTTAATTACACCACCACTTCATCATTTGTCACTTGTTTTCTTGTCATACAGCTTGCACAGACATAATTCTTATGTAATCTTTCATTTATGTAGATTTTCTCTCTCATGGATACACTTCCTCCACTTTTTATTTCATATTCCTTTTCCATCTTTGTACGTCCTGTCTCATACAGCAGGTGCTTAATAAAAGATTTTGGAACAAAATCAATACAAACCAAACCAAACCTTACAGCCACAACATACTGTCCGTTTGTATCAAACAAAAGAGATTTTTATTTTAAGCTTTGCATTTCCTAAAAAGTGAGGACTCTGTCAAACATTTTTATCCACTCTGAGAAATGTACAGTGATTAGAAAAGTGCATGTCATAATAATTTTCATATATATGTACTCCAAAACATCACAAACACATGGCTTTGGAATAACTTAAGGAGTATAATCTGAAGATTTTGAAATTTCATAAATTAGCCTTTAATGAATTGTACAAAATATTTATTTTTATAAAAAAAGTTTGTTTTCTGAACACATGGGTATTTAATTATTACTTCCACCTCGCAAGACTCACATGAAAATAAAACACTTCAAATAGAAAAGGAGAAAAAAGTCAAAAGAAAACAAAGAGAAGGAAAGCTGGTTCACAGCATCTGAATTACTTCTGGACTCTCTTTCTGGTTCTTGAACCTTGAAGATAAATCAGAGAAACTGAAATCATTAATCAATAATTGACAAAAGCAAAAGAAAAGAAATATAAATATCTCTAAAGATAGTACATTTTAAAATTGAATTGACTCTGGTGATTTGCAAAGATAAAATTGACATACAAAGGTATGACTGCTAAAACTCTGAAAATCTTAGAAAATTGGGTCATTTTTTAGTATGTCAAAAAATATGCTGACAAAACCTACCTTCTAATCTTAAGCCATATAAAAATGTTTTGACTGATAAAACGTATCTAATTTTTACTAATACTGAAATATTTCTCTCCAAAATTTAAATTTATTGTAAAATTTAAAACATTATCTCCAAATATAAACCTTAGCAATATAGATAAGCATTCACTCCTTAGGGGGAAGCGATGAGGTCATGCATGTTATGAAAAGCAAAGGAATGAGTTGCTTTTTAAAGCCTATTACCTACAGCCTTTAGGCAGGAGAGCACTGGGATATACTGAAATGGAAAGTATTTTCTGCTAGGAATTATACAGGTCCCAAATGAGTAGCCTCCTAGAAAATGATCATATGTGATACTGGTCTTAGTCCCTTATGACAGCTCCTGTCTAACTATTCTTGGTTTGGAATAAATCAGTGACTCTCTGCTGGGGGCATGGGAATTCTGCCTCACCAACGAGACATTTCACCCCACCTACTACTCCTACTTCACCTCTGGGCGCAGCAGTCAGCCTGATTACGGCTGCCTAGGGCTGGCAAAAGAAGCAGGGCCATTTCTTTCCCACTGCCGCATGCTATGCTTTGCCAGGAAAGAGCAAGGGCACCAGAGTGAGGGACAGCATGGTGCTCATAATTAATCAATGACTGCACCAAAAAAACACAAAAGATCAATACTTCTTTTCTGAAAAGTACAAAATATTCTTTGAATGTGGAACAAAATTCTACCATATGTATCTAAAGGTTTTCTCATCATGGGTTTATTTAGGTACTTAACATGGAGGTCAGTTTCAAAACTAGCATTTTTAATGTTTCCAAGTTATAGTTTCTGTTCAATCACGATACAGTTCAATGAAAGCAAATTTCAAGCTCACATGAATATCCTTTTTTCTGCCACTCATAATACATACCCTATATACTGTACTGTGACTGATTCTAAAATTTGAGTTTTTTCTTAAATTTCTGTAACATAGCCATCTATTAAAAATATCCCACAGATTTTTAGGTTTTTATTTCAAGAAATTTTATTTTTATTATTTTTTGAGAGGGAGTCTCGCTTTGTTGCCAGGCTAGAGTGCAGTGACACGATCTTGGCTCACTGCAACCTCTGCCTCCTGGGTTCGAGTGATTCTCCTGCCTCAGCCTCCAGAGTAGATGAGATTACAGCCGGCTAATTTTTGTATTTTGTTGGTCAGGCTGGTGTCGAACTCCTGACCTCAAATGATGCACCCGCCTCGGCCTCCCAAACTGCTGGGATTACAGGCATGAGTCACTGCGCCCGGCCTATTTCAAGAAATTTGAAATTAATTCTGCACAGAAAACTGAAAATGTTGTGATAGAGAGATTGGCATAAAGGGTATTATAAAATCAAGGTCAATAATCAATACTGTATCTCCCTTTCAATACATTTTAAATCTTTAACCACACTACAAAGAACACTAAACTAACAACTACAAAGCTATATTGAAATAGCATTCTTCTCATTAATGTCTTAATTTGCCATTTTACTCTGAAATTAAATATCATTGCTGCTTATCTCCTTCAATCCAAAGTTTCTCACTGCAACTAAAAGGGCTACTACTGCCTGGAATTTATTATATAATCAGTCCTACGCACCTTATTGACTTTGCTGCATAAATCAATTCAATATTTTCCCTAATAATCAATTCTAATTGTTACAAAAAAAATCTATCTTCTTATCTCTTTAATTTAAAATATAACCATTTTCATAATATACACTACTGGCAAAGGGTCCAATCATAAGACTAATGTATGCAATTTGATATTTGGACAATAGCATACGAGTTTGGGATGCTTTTCTATGACTTTATAACATAGTAGGAAAAAAAGTAGGACATTTCTTTGTAGGGTTCCCTTAAAAATATCTACTTTTTGACTAGTCATGCTTTCTCCAAAGATTCCTCAGGAATGGTCCAAAATCCAATGTTCTTAAAAATAATACCAACAAAAGTAGCCTCCATTTTATGAAAAGGAAGGGGGAAAGTACACCAGCCATAAATATCATGACTATATTAGCTAATTTTTAGCACAATTCCGAAATACTGGCATAATTTTGAAATGCCAGAATATGCATGATTTTTAAAGGCTTATTTTGTGAGGGGAAAAATTACTTGCAGCAAATAATCAAATTTTCTCAACTGGTAAAAATTATGCCTTGCATAAAAGTAAAAGGATTAGAGGCCTCTGTTCTTCTTGAAAACCATCCCATCACCTCCTCTCTTTATTTGAGAAAACCTACACAATACATTTCAGAATGTGTTCTTACACAATAGACTCCCAACTATTCAAAATGAGTTTAGGTGTATCAAGAAAATTATACACGTTTTTAAAATGGTCTAAATAGATATTAAAGGAGAGTTGCTCCCATTTTGCTAGGCACAGCATTCTGAAAGATCACACAGTGAGAAAAATCTCTTACCATATTGTAAATCATAAATTGTGTTTGAAAATAAAATTGTTAATGAAGAAACTGACATTTCTAAAGCTGCTGTTAGAGGTAACCATTCTTGAAACATGTTTATGACACAAAATCTTAAAGCCCTAAAACACAGTATTCACTGAATTGCACTATATATCTTAAAAATCAAAAAAACAAATGTAATAATGTGTCTTTTCCTTCAAGTTACTTTTACACTGATAAATTTAAAAATATACATTTACACAAACTCTTGGCTTTTTCTTTTTGCTGGAAGCAAAAGCTTTTTCTTTTTGCTGGAAGCAATAACATTTTACCATCAGATAATATTTCTCTCACTTATGATTATTTTGATAGTAAAATACCTTAACTTGCCTTGTACTTCAGGGGGAAAAAGTGAACTGTAATGGGGGAAATAAACAGCATTTTAAGAAAAGCAATTCTGAGTTTATATGAATATGGGTGAATCTGATTATTCTTTATCTTCTTAAAAAGTTACGTCAAAAAAACTGAATTGTTCTCCTTAAATTATTTATGACTTTACTATACTCTTTTGTCATTAATAAAATAACAAAAATACTAATATATTTTCTCATGGGAAAAACCATCAGTAGAAGACCTTACACTAAAAATTTAGCTTAAAAAAATTTCATAATTATACTAGAATTTAAAGACATTTATCTATCAAAACAAAAACCCTTGATGCTCATTAAGCAAAGTTCAGGTAACAAATGATGTCCAGGCAGTCAAGAGAGGGATGAGTCTTCCCGATGCACAGCTGAGACTCTGCCTTAGACTTAATGAGTGTCAATCTCACTAGAACAATGCGGGATCTTTCTGAAACTAAAATTGCCAGTTTTAAAATTTAAGGGATTGTTTTTTAAGAATACTGCTGTATCTTTATAAATACTCCTTAATTTTGTTCCCACTCACTGTCATAGCTGCTGCTGCTAGCCTCTGGCTGAGACATGCTTCGATGTATTATTGCTCCTTGGGACTCCTCACTTCCTAGTAACAAAATGAACAAGACAGGGGAAAAGCGAAAAAAGACAGTAGCGAATGCAAGACAGCAGCGGAAAAAAGAGAGGGACTACTTCAAAACCTTTCACCTTCAGTGTGAAGTTATATATTCCCTCTTCAGGTATCTCAAGTATTCTTTGGGTTAAAGCAGATTAAACCAAAGGATGTTCTAACCATAATATGGAATGAAGAACATAGTAATAAAATCAGGACAAAAATGATTCTCTTTGAAAGTTGAATACTTTGCTTTCCACAAACATGCACTGATGCCACTAGCAAAAGGAAGGTAAAATAAATTGGTGGCATTACTCAATATGGTACCTATGCTTTAAAAAAATTTTTTTTAACCAAAAATAAGCCTTTTTTGTTAGAAACCAAGAAATATTTCAGGACAAACAAAATAATTAAAATTAAAAAAAAAAAAAAAAAGGCAGACAGGAAAAATCTTTTTTAAAAAATGTATTGGGGGCCATACTGAATAGCTCTCTTTATTGAGTCAAGCACATCATCATATCATATGAATCCTGGAACATACTGGCTGGCAGTTTATTAAACATATCAGACCAAAGTCCAACCTAGTTCTGCCATTTGCAGATGTTGCCTTTGCTCATGTCATTTCTGGAACTATTGGAAGTGCCTTCAGTGCCAGTTTATAAGCCATCTCAGAAATGACTTCGTATCTTTTTTTTTTTTTTTTTTTTTGCTTCAAGAACTGTGAAAAGTGATCAGCCATAAAGTTTTAATTCTTTTCCTTTTAACTTGTTCAGAAAAAAAGAAGAGGTCGACAAACTTTATAAGAAACAATTAGGCAGCTCAGTTACAACAGACCCATGCCTGACCCCTGACACTCACTATCATACCCAGAGTTATGTGGGATCAGTGTGAGGAAGTGGAAAGATATTGGCCTGACAGTTAAGAGTTCCGGTCTCTATCACCCTTTCACAACAGCTCAGTCATTTATTTTATTTATTTTAGAGATGGGGTTTCTATGCTGCCCAGACTGGACTCAAATTCCTGGGCTCAAGTGATCCTCCTGCCTCAGCCTCCTGAGTAGCTGAGACTACAGGCACACGTCAGTCACCACGCCTGGCAGCTCTGCCATTTAATCATTCAGTGTCTTGGGCTCCAAATCTGCAAAATGAAGGAAGCTTCCCAGTCTCAACTTTATAATTATTGTGGAGAGTAAATAATCTAACGTATGTACAAAAGACACTGCAATACATACTATACAAAAATCTTGTGGCATTTTATTATAAAATCAAAAGGTCATGACCCAAATAGTTGACCCCTCATCTAATGGGAGGAAATAAAATTTGTGTTTACGTATGGAAGCAGCTAGGCAAAACTGTTCAACTTACGGGTCTGTATGGCCTCTTCTGTCTGTGTGTTCGACCATTCCATATCTTCAACACCAGATTGCTTGCTTTCTTCAATTTCTTTCTTTCGCTTCTTACATATAAAAATTAAAGAGAGAGAGAGAGAGAGAGAGAGAGAGAGAGAGATGTCTGACAGTCAAGTAAACTACAAACTCATCACTTATTTGTGTGTGTGTGTCTGTGTGTAACTGTATATAGGTGTGGGTGTGTCGAATTACACAGGAAAAATATTCTCAACTTCAGGATAGTGGTTACCTAAAGGAATGGATGAAGGATGGAAGAAAGGGGGAGTACGAGAACTTTCAACTAGACAGTTAACCCAGATGGTAGGTATATTTGTTATATCCACCTCTAACTTTTCATGCTTTATATACTTCATTATTGAAAGCTATGGTTTAACCATCAGGATTGATCATACAGAAACTCTTTTAAAACAAAATGTTTTACAAACTCACGATCACCACTCAGGCCAATGATACTCTCCACATAGTACAATGCGGGTGGGATGGAGAGAGGATAATCTATTTGATACATGGAAAAAATGTATGTCTTGTCCCATATATTACATCAGTGTTTGTACCATATAACACTGGTGGTAAAATTCTATTTATGAATCAATAACGGAAAACTTGTAATAAATGTTTCTCTTTCAGCATACTTTTTATTAAAAGTTTAAGAGGGCCATAAACCTTACTGTAAATGAATAGTCTTAAAAGTACAAAGCTCTCCTAAAATCTCAAAAACCATCCGGATTTCCCACATTCTCTTGGGCCTGTCCTATTTTTCTAGTGAAGTGTTATTTAGGAGTCAGTGCTTATATTCTGTCACTATCCATTCTTCCCAAATGTTCCTTCAATTTAATTTTATTACTTTCTACCACTACAACATTTTTTAACAGGTCCAGTCCTGCGTTAAGTTTCTAAATTCTCTAACATCTCTATACATAGGTAAAATTATAGAGGGATATTAGTAATAAATATGAAACTTTGAATTTTGTATATAACTTTATCTTGTGTACTTTCAAATTTAAACTGGTTAAAATCCAAATTTTAATCCAAAGCTTCTTTTGGTTGCCTAAAATAAGTCTGTATCATTTAGAAAACCATCTGATATGCCCCAAATCTCACAGGTTCACAATGCAACAGAATGTCCTCATTTATATTTTCTAACAATTAACAATAAGTTAAACTTCATCTGAGAATGTTCCTTGCTGCAGGCCATTTTGTGTACAGCTAGAAAAGAGGATAATGCCTGCTGACAGCACATTGTTCCTTTTCCTAATGGCAACCATGGGTTCTGTTCCAAAGAGAACTACATGGGAAAGCTGAACTCTATTCAAGCCACATTATCTTAAAACCTCCAAATGGTCAGAACTGTTATTATCTATGTATTACAATTAATCCCACTGTTTCAAAACATTCTTAAGGTGGCTGTGGAAAATTAGAACTCAGAGATACCCACCATGTTCCTAAAGAAAATGCTTCACATATACAAAAGTAACAACTTGACTGAACCTTGAGAAACTTTCAAAGGCATTCATTTAGCAGATTTGTATATGGAGGTATTGCCTCTCAAAAATAGCTGTAAGAGTGGCTATAACTTCATATAACTGATGAGAAAAGGGGAGAATGCCTTACATCTTTCTTTTCCAAAGTGTTGCTTCATGATTACCATCTAAACCCTGCTGGGCTGAACAGATTGGTTCGATAATTACATACAATAACTGCAGTGGGCAGGTAACCCTCAGCTGGCACAGGGCAGCTCCCCTGTGAGAACTTCCATATGCAAACTGCACTGATGGAGTGCATTAGGTACATCTTTCCTGCCTGTGCACAGGCCTGATTAACGCCAGCCAAGACTCCAAGGTTAGCATGTCAGCAGATTTGTGATGCATTAGGCAGGAATAAACACAGACACTTTTGTTCGTTCAGACCAAAATTAAGGAGGAATATTTCAGTACTATATTGCTTTCCATACAGCAGAGAATACATTTTCCAGTTTTTGGAGAGCAGATTTTTAAATGCTCATTATAAAGGGAGCTAGCTATCCAATACATTTTACCCAAGAACCTAAGTGCATTCATCTAGTTTTCAAGCTTATTTAATAAAAGGGGGCTTTCTTAATCTCCATGAAGGTAAATTACATAGGAAGGAAAATCAGACAGTATTCAACCAACAAAAACAACACCTGTGCTTTAAGCAGTATGCATTAGGTAAAGCACTCTACTGCATTAATCCACACTTCAGCCAGGTAACTCCTGCCCAACTTTTCTAACAATGTACATAGTCTGGATACAAAGGGCCAGTGGTCTACAGATGAATTTAAAAACCAAAATAAAACCCTTCAAGTTTAGTAGTATCTAAGTATGTTATCAGTTTTATAAGGCAATGAGTAAAATTCTAAGCAATCTGCTGCCAGCTTCTTCCTTCTGAATATTTCCAGATGCTTCATTTTGTTATTTGTCAACATCCTTAAGGCTTCAGATAGTGCATATTTTAGTTCCTTTTGAAGAGAAAAATGGCTTCACAAAGTGACTATGCTAATCTCTGATTTTTGTCACATTCTGTATGAGGTCTCACAGGTGCCTTTGTGTTTAATATGAAACCAAAATATTGTATGATATACTAACTTATAAAATAAACTTGAGTATTCTTTTAATTCAGCACAGCTAAAATATCTTCAGAAATTAGATTTCAAAGGGCACTAGAATATATATTACATATTATATTTTTGAAGTGTTTAGATATGCTAAAGTTTAGTTAATTAGCAGCTTCTCACTTCCAATTTAGAAACAGGAAGACAAATAGGCTAGATGCATTTGAACTGATACTTTACTAATAGTCTAAACACCGACTGGAGACCTGCTATTGACTTAAAGTTGTTTTAATAGAAAAGAGAAAAAAAATCTTCAGAAGCAAAAACCAAAGACCTATTCTTTGCTTCCCAAGTCAAGCATCACAAGGTCACCTCCAGATGCTTTCAACTGCTTCTAAGAAAAGCCAATCAGACTCATGGCTATCTCCAAGCGATGAGTACTCAGGCAGTGTTATTTGGGTTTTGCCCATCCCTTATGACAGAAGTCTACATGTTTACTTTAGAAACTTAAAATATACAGCCTAAAAGTTTTAAAATGCTTCATACAGCACATATGTCATAGAACAAAGAACTTTAAACACTGCATGAATCAGTCCATGTGACTGCACTAATCAGTTAATCTTATTTTATTTATTTGATTAAATTATTACATTCCCTAACTTAAGTGGTTGAAAACAGAATATTAGTAGTAACTAAAAAGATATGACACATCTTCTATGAAGGTAAAGCAAACATGTTACTATACCACAATATTTATGAAACTAATAGAGTTAGTTAAAATCTACTACATAAACAGAAAAAACTGACGCTAGGGATGGAAAACAGCCAGAGAATGTGCTCAGTATTTCTCAGCTGATGGTGATGAAAAGACTAGAACTCAGAGTTCTTTATTCTTATTGCAATTTCCTTTCCACAGCACTACGCTGTCTCCCTATGTGAGCTTTCAGTAGGAAGCAGCAGTTTCTAGTTGCTGTGTTCTTAATGTATTTTTTCTAGAGTTATATTATAGTACAAAAATTTGTGTATTTCATCTAAACTATTTCCATAACCTCCTCTATTTCTCTCCTACTATGTATGCTCCCTGAGGGCAAGGACTATGGTTTTCCTCATTTTTCTAACCCTTAATGAGCTTGGCATAGTGTTTTGCACATATACAGATGTGCACCTGTGGAGGAACTATTAAACTATTCTTGTAATAAAGAGATAATTTCATATCTTCCTCTAAGTCTCTCAAAAACTGTAATATTTGAATGGACATTAATTACAGATATGTTTCAAGAAAATGCAGAAAAAGGTCAAACATAATTACAGGGAGAAGAAATAAAAAGATGGAGAGTTAGGAAATGAACAGATGACTTGAAAAGAGACAGACAAATTTGAGGGATAATCTAAAAATATCCTGCTAGAGGCCTGGCGCAGTAGCTCATGCCTACAATCCCAGCACTTTGGGAGGCCTAGGTGGGCAGATCACTTGAGGTCAGGAGTTTGAGACCAGGTTGGCCACATGGTGAAACCCCGTCTCTACTGAAAATACAAAAATTAGCCAGGTGTGGTGGCAGGCACCAGTCCCAGCTGAGGCAGAAGAATTGCTTGAACCCAGAAGGTGGAGGTTGCAGTGAGCCAAGATCACACCAATGCACTCCAGCCTGGGTGACAGAGCGAGACTCCATCTCAAAAAAATAAAATAAAATAAAAATAAAAATTTGCTAGAATTTATTCAAGTGATTTACTATTTTCAATGAGTTTCAGAGATGAAGACTGTAATAAAAATAATGACTATTGCAATTTCCTTCCACAACAGCATTGACCTCCATCTGAAAAGAGGTGAAGATCACCATCACATACTTACTAAGCATCTACTGTGTGCCTGGCACTGTCATTTTCAAGCTGAAAAATAGACACTATAAAATAGTTAAAGCAAAAGAGAACCATCATCTTTTATAAAAACATTAAATACACACGTTTAATTTCTGCAACTATTTGTTTTGATGTAAACACTAAGAAATCCTTTTAGGGTTCCATAAATGAGTGTTCTTACGTAAGTGTCCAGTGTAATCCCACTAACATGGAAATTCATTCTATGAAGTATCAATCCACATGTAAATGTAACACACACATTACCTCACAGTCCACCCTGGATTTTGTTGTTGTTGTCTACTTGTTTAAATTTAGATCTCTTCTGTCAACATTTTTAGTCACCTACTCTGGAGATAGGAAGTACAACTCAAGCAATTTTGCTAATTATTATTAACAGGTCTGAAGGAACGAGGTTAGCAAAACAATATGATTAAATATATGGCACACGAAGTTTGGAATATCTACGTTCTTCACTAGTTCAAGCTATCTCACCCTTACTTACAAAACCATGAAAAATTAAGGATTTACTGTAACTATCCAAATATAGTTACAAAAATTGCAGGTAATTTATATGAATGTGCCAGGAAATACTGATACAATGGTAGACTTCGTCAGAATAAATGGGGGAAAAAACTATCTGGTTGGCTATCAGGGCTCCATGCGCACCACATTTTTTTCAGCAAAAGCACTGCTTTCATAAAGTCAGCATAATTTGTCTATTCACTTATTTTAGAGCACATGGATGTCCCTTCAGCTTGGCTTACTACAGAACTAGGGAAAGCTGCCTTCAAGCTCTACTGTCATCCTTTCTCCTAGAAAAAACACTCAGCTAATGAGCAGACAAGCTGTGGAACAAGCTAACCCTTGATTACATGATCTACAGGAGTACTACATGCTTCAGAACTTTCATCAAAATGTCGCACAATAACAGCAAGCACAACCTAGAAAAATCTCCCAATGACGCTTCTGAAAACAGTAAATTCAACTTCCAACTTGTTGGCAGCAATGGCTTTTAATTGGCAGAATGGATTCTAACATCATTCATATTACAAGGAGATCATGAAACTTTAATATGATCAAATGTATAGTCACTTAACAAGATGAAAGCTGTTTCCAGAGATTCAATGAACTACGGTCTAGAAGACTAATATGTCAGTGTATTCTATTCTGGATTAAAGTCAACGTGACACCACTTCACTCATGTTTTCCTTTGACGGTTCCATGACATGCACCATTAAGGTCAAAAACTTTTGGCAAAGTTAAGATGTTTCAAAAGTACAATTTATGGGTAAAGGCAAATAAGTGGCCAGGTCATGCTTTGTCTTTAACATTTTATGCCTAAAATCACTAGGATGCCTTGAACTTTCTGTATAAATGCATAATAATAATGATTTCGTGGCCCTGAACAAGTCACCCAGCCTCTTCTGAGTTTTAGTCCCATCATTTATGAACAAATGAATTTCACAGGCATGCTGCAAAAGTTATAAAAAATAATGTAAAGGTCCTGAAAGAATACAGAAACTACAAAAATGCTCAGTGATAACCTAAAGTTTAAAGGGTCAATATCCTATTACCTGTACTTAGCACAATCAAGTCTTCTGAGGATTCTCAATAATTAAAAACGTAAGATTTTAAAAACCATTTAATATAATACTATAAACTAAGGAGGCTAATCTTTATAAATACATCAATGAAAACCAAAACCTATATATATACTGGTGGGGAGTTAACTAACCTCAAGGCAACACACGAACAAGTGTATTACAGAACAAACTGGGCTACATTAGAGTTACTATTAAAAACATACTACCTGATCTTCCCTCAATAAACTTATGTCCCAAAACACCTAATTCCTAAACACACAGGCAGAAAATAGCAGACACAGAATTCTCTGGTGGTCAGGAATCCTCTGCTTTATGTCAACTACCTATTATCCTTTAGTATCAATTATTTAGCTTAAGAAAAAAAAAGGTTAACTACAAACTGATTAATTTGACTTATATGTTCTTAATAAAAGTTATAGAGCTACATTTTACTTATTTTAAAAATTTGTTTATATTCTGCCTTAACAAGATGGAGTTACATTTTAGTCTTCATTTCACAGTAATTAACATCTTGTCTTTCACTGCAAAATCAACTTTTACCAATTCATAATCATTTACTATTCCAAACAATCCATTTTAACACACATACTCACTAAGTGAAATATAACCGACTCTTCACTCACATGTGCCTAATAACCTGTTTAATAAACTGAACTTTTAAAGATATAAGATCTTAGTTTATTAGAAGGTTCAAATGAAAACAGATTCAAATGAAAATGTTCCATGTTATTTTCTTATCATCAATAAACTAGAAAGATGGGAAAAGTTAAATAGTGGATGAAATAACAGCATTAACAATAATATTGCAGTTAACATTTACTGGTCACTTGCTATGTGCCTGCCACTGTTCTAAGCACTTTATATCTTTTAATTCTCACAACAATCTTATAAGCAAGGCAGATAACATTCTTATTTCAACAGAAAGAACTTTTTAAAAAACTTCATCCATTATTAAAAAGAAATGCACAGAGGCCGGGCATGGTGGTTCACGCCTGTAATCCCAGCACTTAGGGAGGCTGAGGCAGACGGATCACCTGAGGTCAGGAGTTTGAGATCAGTCTGACCAACACGGAGAAACCCTGTCTCTACTAAAAATACAAAATTAGCCAAGTGTTGTGGTGCATGCCTGTAATCCCAGCTACTTGGGAGGCTGAGGCTGGAGAATCGCTTGAACCCGGAGGTTGCAGTGAGTCAAGATCGACCCATTGCACTCCAGCCTGGGCAACAAGAGCAAAACTCTGTCTCTCAAAAACAAACAAACAAAACAAAACAAAACAAAACAAAACAAAACAAAAAAACATGCACAGAAATGTTTAACATTTCCAAAGAACTGGTCATTATATCAGAAAAATAAATCTAATAGTATCCTTTGAGATCTCAATTTTGAGTACTTCTTATAAGCATGTCCTTTCATTACTTCAAGAAATTCTTCTGGGCACCATTCAAGACATTTATATGATACCAAATTTCCTTCTGTATCACTTATAGTAAGGTACTTACATATACAGAGATCAAAAAATAGTAAGTGTGCATCACTGCCCACATGCAAAAGTTGGTCATGGGGTTGATAGATGCTACAATGCAAAGTCTAAAATGCCCGATATTTGCTATGCCTATTTGCAGAAGGGCTGTTTTCTGCATAGAGGCTATTCAGACATGCAAATTTTAATATGCAGTGGTTCTTAACTATGTCTGCAAAATGAAATCACCTAAGAAATTTTTTAAAAATCCTGATGGTCCCACCCTTATAGCTTTTGATTTACTTGGTCTAGGGTACAGCCCAGATAGTGGGATACTTAAAAGCTCCCAGGTGAATCTATTATAATATGCAACTAAGGATGCCACCCACAGCCTCACAAGCACCTCCATTAAAATGATCTGAGGTACTTATGTGTTAACGGACCCTCCCAGACCAGAAAAAGAAACTGGAGAAGCAGGGAGTCCTGGCACCCAAAAAACAAGCTATCTGGTCACAAATTTCACTCATTTCTGAAATCACTGGAAGTAGATGTCTGTAATGAAAATTCTATTAAACTAACAGGAAAACAGGTATTACAACTTGGACTGAGGTATACACTATTAAAATCAGTCAAACAACAACAAAAAAAATGACTAGATAATAAACATTGAAAAAAATCTAAGCAATATCACAGAACCAAAACAGAAAGAAATTAAACTCAAAAAGAACAATCCCTCTGCCAAAACAGTTAATATAAAAAAGTCTCATAATTACTATTCTCAAAGGATTTAAGAGGCTATCTTACCGATAAAACAAGAATATGCTGGCATATTAAAAAAAGAACTAGTACCCTTAAAATATGACCAAAAAACAAAACAGATGTAACAAATGAGCAACCAGAAGCCCACAGATCTATACAGAACAGTGTTAAGGACAGAAAATGAACATGTGATTGAAGAGTTAGGAGACATGGAGAAAAGAAGCCAGGTTCCAGAGTTCCCAGATTCATGTGGTAGGAGTTCCGGAGGGACAGAAGAGAGAAGGAAAGAAAAGGAAATCCTCACGTATACAGAAAATAAATTTTTCAAGTGTTTAATACAGGCATTAAGCCTTTAGATGAAAAAGGTCCACCAAATACCAAGAAAGAAAACTAAACAAAGTGTAAAGAACAAACCAGAACACACACACACTTGTGCACAGATACCTGCAGAATGCCAGGACAAAGAGAAAGGCAAGAAGCTTCAAAGCAAGAGTGGAAAAAATAGAAATCTAGTAAAAAACAAACATCAGGAAAATCAGATGTTAGAAGGCAGAAAAGCAATGTCTTCGATTAAAAACTATATAGCCACATTAGTTTTCAACTAGGGAAAGACAGATATTTTTGGACTTCTCAAGGTTTACAAGTTTATCATTCAGAAGCTTTCTTTAAAAAAAAATTTAGCATATACTCTGAAACAAAGCCAAGAGAAAGGACATGGATGACAAACAGACAAAAAACACAAAATATGTTAGACTCATGATGAACTCTAAATAACAACACATACTATATAAATGACACAAAAAACTAGAACTAAAAATTCCAGATGATTGTAGTGTGAGAGATGGTTTGTGGAGGGCTCAGAGGGTAAAAGTAAAAACAAGCTCTGTTTACTCTTGTGAGAAAAGGATATAAATTCTAATTAACTCTAAATGTTCACACACATAAACAAAATGTGTTAAAAAATGAGTGGAGACATTTTGGAGGTTAAGATTTCACAACTTCCCTCCACCTAAAATCTGAAGTAATGAACCCAAAATAACAATTAAGAAGTATTTCAGCAGCAAACAGAAGTAGCATAGCTTCGCAGCATAGCCTTTGAAAAGTGACGACCGTGAAGTCTGTCAGACACTTCAAGAATGTGAGCAAACATCATTCTGAAATTTTTCACCAGTAGTCCTCAATTTAGAAGATGTAAGTCAGGCAGCTTGGGGGAGAAAAGACTTCAGCCCGTTGAAAAGAGGAAACCCTCCCTACTCCCACAGTGACTCCCCAAAAGCAGGACCTGTAATTTTGTTTCTTCCCTGGCTGGGAAGAAACCTGGAGAAAGAGGGCAGAATAATAAAAATCACTAATTATCTTCAACAGTAAACAGGGAACTACCACAACCAGTGAGAAAAGAGAACATAAATCAGAAACATAAAGAACTAAAGCTATGGAGCTATGGAGAAGAGATCGCCAATATAGTCTTTCTTTCACTGTGGATTCACTAAGAACATCCCAAATTAATAAACTCACATTTTTGCTTCTTCTGGGTAGGCAGAGAACGGAAGCAAATACTGGAAAATGACTGATAAATTTGGCCTATGGCTCACCAGACCCCACCCCCAAATATGTATTCATAGGCGAAGAAAATGAATTGACAATATATCAAGCCCTAAAATCCAAACTATAAAGAATAACATTCTCAAAGATGGGAAAGTCAAAGATTCACAAATACAATAATCTAGTAAATTCAAATAAAGCTATCCTTATCCAATATGAATAAGATAGAATAAGCATGCCAACAAAGAATATCAGGAGACAAGAAAAGAAACTGAAAAAGAAGCTCGTAACATGCAAAAGACAGCTGAAGACTCCACCTCTGAAAGAAAACAGTCCTCCCCCAAGGAAGAAAATTTTATAAAATGCATCAGAGGCTTAAAAAAAGGCTTAAAAAATAGATTAAAAAATACTTTTTTAAAAAAATAGAGGAAATGATTTTTTAAAAGACAAAAGATAGCAAGGAAACCGCACAGCTAAACAAAACAATCATTATAGAACGTATATATATTAGGAATAGTAAAAAACAGAGCAGACATTGCTGACAACCAGATGACATAAAGGAAGGACTTTGTATAATCACAGATAATCCAATAAAAAAAACAGAATAAGAATTAAGCAGTTAGAAGAAAATAGACATGGATGTTGTGTATTATCTCTACAGACACAGAAAACTACAAACACGACTGAGATAAATGGAAGAACATCTAAGTAACTATAGGGGCCTACTATGTCTATGGAAGAGAAGATGTCAGTTCCTTCCAAATTGCTCTATAGAGTAAACGCAATTTTAGTCAAAATCCCGGAAGTATTTTTAAGGAAACTAATAAGCCAATTCTAAAATTTATATGTAAATTCAAGGAGCCAAGAAGAGCAAAGACAATGCTAAAGAAATAGAAGTTGGAGAATATATGCTATCAGATAGCATTATGAAGCCAGTAGTTCAAACAGTGTGGCACTGGCACAAAGATGGACAAGCAGGCCAATGGTACAGAATAGGGCCTCTACAAAAAAACTCAAACACCTATGGTTACCACTGCAATGCTGTAAGGACAGGATCATCTTTCTAACAAATGGTTTACATCAACTAGACATCCAAAAGAAGGAAAACAAATACTGACTCACACCATGCACAAAATCAATTTCTGTTAAACTGCAGACTTAAATGTGATGGATAAGATAAAATTTCTTGAAAATAATGTATCTTCATGATCCTAAGTAGACAAAATATTCCTTAATAGAATATAAAAAGCACTAACCAAAAACAAAAAGACTGATAAACTGAGCTTCATTAAAATGAAGAGATTCCATTCATCAAAAGATACCATATTAAGAGTAAAAAGATTAAACCACCAACTGGAAGGTAATATGTGTAACACACACATTGCATACATACAAAGTATTCAACTCTGGCAAATCAAAAGAAAGCTGACAACCTCAACTTTTTTTTTTTTTTTTTTTTTTTAACAGGCAAAAGATTTGAAGTGTACTTCACCAAAAACAGGATTATCAAGGCTGGCAGGCATACAAAAATGTTTCAAATCAGTACTTTTCAAAGAGATTAAGTTAAAACCATAAACAAATCAGTGAACATCCACCAAAATAGGTGAAATTAAATATAATGCAACAGCTAGTATCAGTGAGCAACTGGAACTCCCCTATGCTACTGATAGGAATTAAACTGAGAGATCAGCTTTGGAAAACTGACTGGCCATATCTACAAACCCTCAACGTAAGTAAGCCTTATGCTGCAGCAACCCCAGTATGTACAGACCCAATCTGAAATAAATGTATATGTTTCCCCCAAAAAATTAAAATAACATTCTTAACAGCATTATCACAACTGCCAAAAACTGGAACAATCTGAATGTCCATCAATACACAACAATTTTTGTTACATGCAACAGCATGGAAATTCAGAGATACAACTAAATGAAAGAAATAAAAGAGTATGTAATATATGATACCATTACTATAATTTCCCCAAATATGGCAAAACTAATTCTGGCAATGATCCATATCTTGATCTGGGTGATGTTTAAGTGAATATTGTGTAAAAGTGTACTTATTCATGTACTTTTCTATACATATGTAACAACTTCACTTAACAATTTAGGGCGAAAAGGTCCACTTGACCAAATTCAGCCAAATGAGAAGTTGAAAATAAAGAACTCAGTAACAGACCTAAAGAAAAAAATTGTTAGCAAACGCTGACTCTACTTAACTACAGTACTATGATCAAACCATTAGAAAACAGGAATGTACCAACTTCAACAATCTAAATTTATATAATTACAATACAGTTTATCTTTATTACTGTATCAGGCTAAAACAGCTAGATAGATTTTCACCAAATCTAAAGAGTACGTTCAGGGCAACCTGACTGAAACTACAGACTACATGATATAAAGGCTGTATGAGGTCAATCCCCTCGGAAAGAAAGGAAGAAAGCTGTCCACCAGAGCAGCTGCAGGCTACTGATTTGCAATGGAAGGGCTTTGCTCTTATTCAACTCTTTGTACCCTGTTCCAGGCTAAGTGCCAGCAAGGGTTTATTTAACAATGGTTAAATAAGAGAAACTCTAGAAAGACCAATTAGCATAATGCAGCCAGAAAAATAAAATTAAAAAATTAAAAAATTAGGAGGTAAAATAGAGAAGGAAAGAAAGGTATGTGTATATCATTCATAGGGAGCAACAATATAGGCTGTCTGAAAATGAAAAAATAAAACACAAATTGCAAGGCCATGATCTAGACCTTACTCATCGACTTTCCAGGGATGAGATTCCAGTCAACAACCCTTTTTGCTGACTTAGGCAGGCAACTTAAAACTCTAAAATAGTTCATGGAGGTGTTAATGTCCTTTTAACTTGCTGAGCTCTTTCCAGTAAATTAAGCTGTTCTTAACCCAGATGGAACAGGAAGGAATTCTTTAAGGATGGGATGACATGTCATTGATCTTCGTAGCCCTAGAGACCTAGCCTAGATCAGGTACATAAATTAGACCTTTTACATAATTGTTGAATGCTAATTTATGAGTATACACTGAATCCAGTAACTGTTGCACTGTACTGCCAGATTCTAAAAACTGAAAATGTTTAGTTCTAATCAACAATAAAAATATTTGACTTTGTACTTTTTAAGGGCAGATATATACTTAATCTCTCTGTTCTCCTTCAGGATTATGTCATCCCAAAATTCTACGCTTTAAATAAAGCTCCTTGATTATTAAGCAGAAAACATTTCCAAGTGGGTAAATTCATGTTTCACTCTAGTTTCCAAATATACTGCACCATAATCAAGCATGGCTGCAAAAAAAAAAAAAGACAAGAAACCTTGCTTCATTCCACTGTTCATCAATTCCTGTAGGTTTTTACCAAAAAGAGTATCTCTTAGGAACCTAAAGACAAACATATATTAAACTAATTAAATCTACCCCTTTCCAAAAGAGACCTGAGTCTGATACCTACACAGAAAATACACTTTCATCATAGAATCTGAAATTATATACATGCATCTACATACACTTTTTTTTCTTTGAAAAGTTTTGTCTTAATTGCATCTGCTCCAGTTTTGTGGTCAACAAGTATGCTGAACGCTGTATCCATGTTTGAAATGAAGAGGGTAAAATGGAAGCCTGAGTGGAATTTTTTAGTAAGGTATTGTAGTACACTTACTTTTTGCATACATGCATAAACAAGCAGAGTGCTTCTTATTGCTCAGGATAGATTTCTCTGCGTTAATATTTATAGCGAGCTTGTATAGTGTTTTTCTCTAAAATTTTGTTTTGTTGATTGAGAAGTAAAGATCTCTGCTGTTAAAAATTATGACAAAGGAAAAGAGAGGAAACAAATGTACTAATTATAAAAATTAACAAAATAGTAGAATTAGGCATTATGTTTAGTTTTGAGCCTCCTGACATCCAGAGCAAAAAAAGACCTCTGGGTTATAGATCTTGCTGCAAAACAGAGGCAGCAAGCTAGTATCTCAAAGGAGAAAGCTTTTCATTGTAGGGAGCCCCCAACTTCTCATCCAGCAGAGCTCTGCTTTTTTTTTTTTTTTTTTTGAGACGGAGTCTTGCTCTGTCGCCCGGGCTGGAGTGCAGTGGCCGGATCTCAGCTCACTGCAAGCTCCGCCTCCCGGGTTTATGCCATTCTCCTGCCTCAGCCTCCGGAGTAGCTGGGACTACAGGCGCCCGCCACCTCGCCCGGCTATTTTTTTGTATTTTTAGTAGAGACGGGGTTTCACCGTGTTAGCCAGGATGGTCTCGATCTCCTGACCTCGTGATCCGCCCGTCTCGGCCTCCCAAAGTGCTGGGATTACAGGCTTGAGCCACCGCGCCCGGCCGAGCTCTGCTTTTATCTGTTTTCAATGAGAGCATTTACAATTTATATGAAGAAAATGTTCTGCAGTTTAAAAGAAAAGCAAAGCTTGAAAAAAACTGGTCTGGTCCAATCCTTTCACTTTACAAAAAAAAAAAAAAAAAGAGCCAACAAAATTAATAACTCACTTCAGTTAAAAAAAAAACTGGTCTGGTCCAATCCTTTCACTTTACAAAAAAAAAAAAAAGAGCCAACAAAATTAATAACTCACTTCAGTTAAAACATGGCTATCGAGCAGCTCATGATCTTACCTAACTTTATCTTAACTTTTATTAATTTCCTTTTATACAAACAATAATCCTGTGTCAGCAAGGAGTGTACAAAAAGCAGTAAACTAATGAAGTAAACCTCCTAATAGTTCAACTTGTTCAACTTAGTATTCATTTTTTTCCCCTAAATGAAGCTTTATACATGTCAGGGATGATCCAACAGGAAATTTCCAGCCTTCTGAACTACCCAAGGACACAACAGAATTATAAGGTCACAGATGTTAGCTCTGCAGCAGACTGACCTACTCAGCTGTAAAGTCAGCCAACCTGCAGAAACTAAATTTTCTCCAGCATGTAGGTCCAAACAACAGGGATTTGCAAAGGAAGGGAGGGGCGGGGGCAAGGGGACAGGGGTTGGGAGGGGGGAGGTGGTTGCTCTGGACAAGTTCTCACATAACAGCAGAGATCTTTACTTCTCAATCAACAAAACAAAATTTTAGAGAAAAACACTATACAAGCTCGCTATAAATATTAACGCAGAGAAATCTATCCTGAGCAATAAGAAACACTGCTTGTTTATGCATGTATGCAAAAAGTAAGTTTACTACAATACTTTACTAAAAAATTCCACTCAGGCTTCCATTTTACCATCTTCATTTCAAACATGGATACAGCGTTCAGCATACTTGTTGACCACAAAACTGGAGCAGATGCAATTAAGACAAAACTTATCAAAGAAAAAAAGTGTATGTAGATGCATGTATATAATTTCAGATTCTATGATGAAATTACAGAGACCTGCTATTTGGCACAGAAAGTCAAATTTTTGGTACAATTTCAAAATTCCTATCTCCTTTGTTAATTGAAAAGATAAAAACTTTTAAACATGCTGCTTCTGATTTTAAAGAGAGAAAATTCTGTTTTAACCCTTTTTCTCAGTTTGGAATATGAGATTTCCAAAGAAATCTATTAGAATTTGTAAAGTTAATGACAGTAAAAATGGTTATTAATGTATAAAAAATTTTTCTTCTAAAAGTTTTCCTTCCTCATATAAAAATAGCTGTCACATTGTATTAAATAATTTCAGATTATAAGGGAAACCAGTAAGTTTATCAATAAGTTAACTATCAAAAATAACCAATAGCAAATCAGCAAGTTAATGCATACCTGTAAAATCTAAAGTGATGCCAGAAGTTCTTTACATGCTTGTATAATACTTCTATCATAAAGTTCATTATTTAACATTTCTCTCCAATTAATGCCCTTATATGCTGATATAAGCTTTATATAATGATACTTCTTCACAGAGCAAAATAATGTTCAAATGGTAAAATGCACCACACCAACAAACAAGGAAATTTTCAAATGGTAATTTTTCAAATACCCGTTTTCAACTGGTAAAACTATGACCATATCCACAAATAAGAAACAACCGAGACAATATGAACCCCAAGGGGTGACTTGGGAAAAAAGAACATATAAATTATGAATTCAGTGCACCATCAAAATTTCTCTGTCAGGTATCAGTATTCCAAGTTAAAATCATTTCAGAAATTTAGTAACTTGCTACCAAACATAATATATAAATAACTATTTTTCTACAACCCTCGACACATTGTTCTGTATTATAAAAAGTTTGTCTTAATTGCCATGCAATCTGTTCTTTTTCTTCATTGAACTACTGCTATACTTTCTTATAGTATTTGTTGCAATTATAAACACAAGACCAAAGAATAATTTGATAACAAAATTCACCTTTGTTACTGTTTTTGCTTTCAAACCTCCATTCTCCACAACACTGAGGTCCAATTTTCCATCATCCTTACTTCCTATAGCTTTTAGTCCTTGCAAAAGAATATCACGTAAATTTTGATAAAGAGGTTTTTCAGTGTAGTCTAGTAATTTCACTGTTTCCATGTATTTGGCAATTTCACCTAAAAGAATAACACAATCATTTTATAACTTTCAATCACAAATCTAATATATTTCTCTCTTACCTCTAAAAAACAATTCATGGTTATAGTAAAGTTAGAATGCAAACACACATCTTGTTAAGATACCTATTTTTTTCAATCACTTCAATAAAAAGTATGCTTTTGAACTCAGGAATTGTCAGATAACTGAAATTAAAAAGTATTTTGAGATAAAATATAAAACACACTTTTGTAATTGTAAGAAACAAGACAGAACTTAAAATTTAAATATTCATAAAAATAACTGTTTTAGTATTAAAGTTATAAAAAAATACAAAGGGATCTAAAGATTATGAAAGTAAAATGTCCTTAAATACAATGAATATCATAGCCAATTTGTTTTTGCCATCAAAGCCATTAGCTCTATAGCAGAGAGAGAAATAAAACACACCAAAAAGAGGTCAAAGAAAGAAGAAAGAAATAAGGTCTGGCTTTCCTATAAGAGAAAAATCAGCTTCCAAATGATAAAGGTTTACCGTACACTTAGACAGAACCACACCATAAAAAAGAAATCCTACTAGTCAAGATTAACACTTCTCAACATCAAAAATCCACTTTTGAGCTAATGACACACACAGACCTTTCCCCCGACCTCCAGACTTGTATATCTACCATTCATATATTAGTCCTTGGATGTGTAAATATCACCATTAATTCCAACAAACTCACATCTAAACTCTTGACCTATCCCTAAAACTTGAGGTTTTCTCTGTCTCAGTTACTGAGAATTTCATCCTTCTAGCTCCTCAAGCCAAAATCTGAGTTAGTCATCCTTGAATCATTTCCTCTCACACCAGTCCTTCAAGACATCTTATCAGTTCTACACACACACACACACACACACACGCACGTGCACACACATTCATTAACTCAAATATTTATTAAGCACTTCCTATGTGCCAGGCACTATTCCTAAATACTTGGAATATACTGAGAAAAAAACAGACAACAGTACCTAACTTCCAATTTCTTCATCTGATAAAGGAGATGTACAAAAAAAACTAAAACAATTATCACTATGTATGATAAAACATTGAAAATGCTCCCCCTGGGAGAGAACAATGTCCATTTTTGCCATGTCCCTTCAGTATAATAGAATAGTTATGTGTACTTTTAGCTAGTACAATAAGAAAATAAATAGAAGGCATAAAGAGTGGAACAGAAGATGTAAACCAGACTTTAGTCACAAACAACATAATACTACATGTGGAAAATCCTACAGAATCTACAAATAACTACTAGAACTAGTAGATAAATGTAGCAAGGTCATAAGATGCAAGGCAAATATATAAAAATCTATCCTATTTCTATACACTAGCAAAAAGCAATTGGAAAATAAACTATTTAGAAAATACTTAAAATAGCATCAAATACTTCGCAACAAGTACAATGAAAGATGAGCACGATTTTCCTAAAGAAGACTATAAAACACACTTGAGAGAAATTGAGACAGACCAAATTTAATAAAAGATATACCATACAAGTGGACTGGAAGACTCAACAGTATAAAGATGTCCGTGCTCCCCAAATTGGTCTACAGAGTCAAATTCAATCCCAAGGTTCCAGCAAACTTGGGGGTGGGTGAGTGTGTGTGTAACTGACAAGGTGATTCTAAAATGTAAATAGAAATGCAAAGGGCAAAGAATAGCAAAGTATCAAAGTCTAGTTAAAGAAAAGCAATGCTAAAGAATTTCAACTACCAGATACCAAGCTTAAAATACAGCTACAGTAACTAAGACAGCGTGGTCCAAGAATAGGCAAAAAGAACAATTGAAAAAAGAGTCCAGAAACAGATGCACAGATCCACAAATCCACACTTGATTGATGACAAACATGACAACAAAGGAAAAGAATGGTCTTTTCAAGGAAGGCTGCTGGGTCGACTAGATATAAATATGGGGATAGGAAAGATACATGACCCCTCCTGAAATAATACCCAAAAATCAACTGCTCGTAGACTATACATCTGTATGTATAATTGGCAAGCTGCAACTGCCAAAAACTAGAGATGAACTAAGAGCAGAATAAATAATGGTATGTAACTACAGTAGAATACCTTATAGAAATGATAATGAAGAAACTACTGTTAAACATACAATACTAGGGCCAAGTGCAGTGGCTCATGCCTACAATTCCAATACTGGGAGGCTGAGGTAGGAGGACTGCTTGAGCCCAGGAATTCAAGACTAGCCTGGGCAACATAGTGAGATCACATCTCTACAAAAAAATTTTTAATTAGCCAGGTGTGGTGGCGTGTGCCTGTAGTCCCAGCTACTTCAGAGACTGAGGTGGGAAGATCTCTTAAGCTCAGGAGGTCAAGGCTGCAGTGAGCTGTGACTGTGCCACTGCGCTCTAGCCTGGGCAACAGAGTGAGACCCCCATCTCAAAAAAACGAAACAACAAAAATAACAAAAAAACCATGCGATAATGGGGATGAATTTCACAGATACATTACTGAATGAAAGAAAAGGACACTAACAGAAGTAAACAACAATTTCATGAGGACAGGGATCTTTACCTATTTCATTCACTGTATTATTCCATTTCTATAAATTTTAAACACAAATATTTGGTACTGGAAATTAAGGTACGTGACTCATTCAGCCACGAGGGAGAGGCTACTGATCGCTATGAGGTCCAAGGCATAATTCTGAGAAATCCACACTGTATTTATTGATATGGGGAATAGGTTGCAATTTTAAATAGCATAAGGTCAGGGTAGATAGACCTTCCTGAAAAGGAGACAACTGAGCAAAGGCTTAGAAAGACTTCTGAATATATGCAAACTGACCAATTCTCACTCTTTGGCTGCTACTTCTCTTGCATGGGTTATTGTAGTGGTCTCTTAACCTGCTTTCTGCCTAGGCCCATCCTTGCTCCTTCGGCAGTCCATCCCTAAGCCAGAAGCAGGAGACCTTTCTCCTCAGGATAAACAGTTCATATCACTCTTCTAATCCAAACCTCACACTCTTCCTTGAAGTAAAGGCCAAAGCCCTCATGATTACCTATAAAGACACAGTCCTCGCATCTCCTGGGCACTAGTGTCCCCTTCTGCCTAGAACTCTCTTCCCCAGACTTCTACACAGCTCCCTCCCTCCCTCATCTCCTTCCTACAACTGCTCAAATATCACCTCCTAAGTGAGGCTGTCCCTGGACAGCCTACTTAAAATTACAGTCCTCCTCACTACTTTACTACCCACCCCATCTCCACCCCCTAATTCTATACCCTGTTTTCTTCTAGTTCCACAGTACTAACCAGGGGAACATACAAATTTTGCTCATATGTTTACTATCTAACTCCTCCAACTAGAATGTTAGCTTCATGAGGGCAGGGATACTTGTTTTGTTCACTGATGTATCCCCAGTCCCTGGCGCACAATAAAACCTCAATACTTACTAGCTTAATGGATGAATGAAATTTGCTTCCTTTGCTAAAAGCACTGAATAATAATTGAATAAGGCTCAAGTATTCATTTAACAAACCATCTAATATACCTTTTTTTTTTTTTTTTTGAGACAGAGTCTCGCTCTGTCACCCAGGCTGGAGTGCAATGGTGCGATCTCAGCTCACTGCAACCTCTGCCTCCTGGGTTCAAGCGATTCTCCTGCCTCAGCCTCCTGAGCGCTGGGACTACAGGTGCATGCCACCACGCCTGACTAATTTTTTGTATTTTTAGCAGAGATGAGGTTTCACCTGTTAGCCAGGATGGTCTCGATCTCCTGGCCTCATGATCCACCCACCTAAGCATCCCAAAGTGCTGGGATTATAGGAGTGAGCCACCATGCCTGGCCACCACCTAACATCTCACATTAAGGGCTATTCCATGGATACCATGCCTTTTTATCCCCAGAAAACAAAATCCCTATTAACACTGAAGAAATGTTTTCCTACCTGGTTTGTTTTTCTCAGGAAAACATTTGTCCATCAAACTTGCAATATTTTCTCTATATCTGTTAAAAATTAAAGGATGAGTCACTGTTTGAAGCTTGATGTCATGTTATTAACATGAAATAAAAATACATAGCACATTAAGCAATATGTGCTACATCCTAAATATGCTTACAGACATTTTTCTAAATTAAACAAAAGACCAAGGAACCTTACTGGTTAACAAGTACTTTCTTATTTCTATATCAGTATCAGTTGAAACTATAGTTCCTGTCAAGAAGCTGTGACTAAAAACATTTGGCTTATTATGATTTTGCTAGAAATAACTTAAGTTTTCCTTTACCTAATTTTGGAATCTCTAACATATTTAGGATCTTTCAAATTATCCTCCCAAGGAAGATGGCCAGTAAGCCATTGGATCATGCAATAACCAAGTATTTCCAAATCACCACGTCTTGATGGGGCTACAAATGCAAGAGAAGAACATTAGGTAGACTGAAATAATTTTTAATATATAATTTAAAGTATATATAAAGTAATAAGGTAAAACAAGTCAACTCCACAGTGTTTTTCATCATAAAATTCTGACTGCATTTCACCTAGGTATTGGACAGTATAAAAGAAATAGCTTACCTCCCAATTTACTTTCAATTAATAATTTCTACTTTAAAACCCAAACTGGTAAATTTTAGGGTTTCAAGCGGAGACTGTTACTCTAGAAATAAAACAATGATAGACTCAATACTGCCTTTGGAAAACTTGAAGATATTCTTAAAATTTTTATATGCTATTAAGAGGCCCAGAGAACTGGGTGTTTGAGTTCTTCCACAGCTTTGAGCACAGAAGAAATGACTGCTGAGGAAATAAACTAACTTAACAGGTAGTAAAATAAAAGTGAGCTGTTATAAAGTTGTAGATACATAAGAAACTTGAGAAAAAATACAAAAACAAACAAACATTCCAATTAAACTAAATAAAACCAAAAAGAAATCCTCATTGCAGTTGAATGAACCACTACCACCTTCTTGGTTATCTTTGAAGGCTGCAAGGAAAAGGCAGGAGAGAAGAACACAAATGGCCCTGGAATACAATTGTAGGAGTCTCACCTCTGCCTTCTTTCCTCATGCCCCTGTGCCTCTTCAATTCTTATTTATGTATCTATTTATTTATTTACGCATAATTAAGAACTATGTAGGAATCTGGGTGAAAACATTAGCAGTCGATTTCTCACTCAAGTACTACTGACATACCCACGCCATTGTGTGCATCAATGCTCGTGAATTCAATAGTGCCATCATGACATCTTTTGGGGTCTTCTTTGTATTCTTTATGAACTCCTTCTGGGCAGTAGCGATAAGCAAGGCCATAATCTACCAAGTACACCTATAAATTTCCAAGCACCGATACAAACTAAAGTCAAAATCACTGCACATATACCCCTTTAAAGCATAGAAACAAAATACTGTCATCTGAAGGTGGGTTCATCTACAAGGTCATTCCATAACACTCCAAACAATTTAGATCCAAAATGCAAACAGCAGCAAATACTTAATTCTGAAAGGCTTTTTATTTTTAATAAAAATGTTAAATGACCACACAGCTATAGTGTAATCACCTGACTTTATATACTTTTTTAAGATAAGTATATGTTATACTTGTAATTAATCTCGTCTCTTCAATTTGAACGATAATTATACATTTTATACTTTATCTTACAGACTCTAAAATTGAGCACAGAGCAAACCATCAATACTTGTTGCGATACAACTGCGACTTCCCACACAGAAAAGCACACCCAGTAGAAGACTGCTAATGATGTTGACACAGGATATGTTAGTTACCTTCCATTCCTCTGTTTCTTCACTTGTAAAATAATCAAATCTCAATTTACTTTATAAAAATATTTCATACATCATAATAATGATCTAAAGAACTGTTAGATCGGGCTCTTATCTATATTTAAATACTATATTCTAAAGCCAAGTCTTCATGATTAAAAGTAAATTTTAATATTATATACATACTTATTCATGGGCATATACATGTGGGTCTGATTAGCATACAAAGCTAATAAACTTGGCTTTCTTCTATTCCATAGCCACACATTACATCTCTAATTCTGAGTAAATGTCACAAATGCATGCATCTGGGCACAAGAGGAAACTGAAGCAAAAATATGTAGCTAGATCTAGCACATACATCTAACACTGGAAAAATAATCCCATCCAAAGCATATGTCTGAAGGATAACAGAGCTGCAAAAATATTTCCATATAAACAAAGGCAGCATGTTTTAGTCACCTGCAAAGTGATATAAGTTGTATTTTATTATACTGTACAAGTCCAGCCTATTTCAATTAATGGAACCCTTATTGTTCAGGTTGTTAGCTGCATTTTCTTTGTTCTTGGCCTAAAAACATCCAAAAAGAAATGGCTAGAAACAGCAGAGATGAATTTGATGACTGTCTTTTTAAGATTTCTCCATTCGCACACTGGTATTAATAGTATAGTAACTTCCTTCTTTTATACTTATATAGATTCCCTTATATCCACCATAACTGACATTGGAGGAAGGGAAGCAAGCATGAGACGACAGAAAAAGCAAAGGGACCCAAAGGAAAAAGGAAAAACTAAGCAAAGGTAGTTAAAGGTACATTTGAGAGAAAGAATGAAGTACAGAGTACTGACAAATAATTATAATAATCAAAGCACCCAAACACACTTAAAATGTTTAAATCTTCCTTTTTATTTAAGATCAAGAAAGAAGTGAGAACATACATTTAAGTATGAATGTCAACTAAACCTTACTTTCACCGAAATCACAGAAACAGCTATACAGGAAAATAGTATAGATCCCTCTACTTCAACTAAACTCACCTAAATAAAGGTATAATAACATTAGCTTTTCTCCTTTCATTAGAAAGTAAAAATTACAAGGGAATGTAATAAGCTAAAAAAAAAAATGCACATTTGAATTCCAAACACTAAGGGTATACAAATTTAGACAGCTAAGATATTTCTGTAAACCAATTGATTTGAATAATCAACATGTTAAAGACCAAATTTTCCAAGTAATAGAACACTTACATTTGATGGATTTCTTGAACAAAGGAATAAAAAAAGTGACAAAGCAGACAGGCAAATATAATTCATTGGTGTACTATATAATTTTAAGCTTCCACCCCCAAATAGCTATTTGAAATTCATTTTGTATCACAAGCACTTCTTCTGAATCTTATTTAGGGCAAAATAGCCAACTTGATAAAGTGCCAACAAATCACATCAAAAACGTAGAATGTTAACTAGATCAAAGTGTCAAGAAGAAATATTATTACCAAATCTACTTCAAAAAGTAAAACTTCTACATAGGTTCAAAAGTTCAAAGCAACCATATTTATTTTCAAACAACACGTTTTAAATAGTAGAAATTAAAGTTATAAAACTACCTGATCAGGATTCTTGTAGTTCAGAAGAAGATTTGAGGCCTTGATATCTCCATGCACATACTCATGCTCGTGAATATATTCCAGAATATCCAGCTATGAAAGTACATACAGAATAAGTTAATGCAGTACCTAACACCAGCCAGCAGAGGACCAAGCTTCAACATAAACTAGGCTTTACTGTACACTAAAAACAATTTTTTAAAAACAAGAAGAATATAGCTCACATACAATTCTTAAGCTTAGCTGCAAGACAGTTTTCCGAGAAAACCTTTTGGCATTTGCTTCATATATTTTCTGAAGGTCACTCCCAAAGCGATCCATTATCATAAACCTATAACTGAAGACAAATACGAAAAGCCAATGAACAAAATACAATTCAAGAAAACCAACTTTGCAATGAGTACTCTCAAAGTAATCTTTTCAAGACAATGTTTAGTAAATACTTTTTTTAAAAAAAGAAATACAAACATTGGCAACAATTTCTCCCAACTAGAAATCTCAAGAGTTCAGAGTGCTTTCAGGTCCTGCTTTTTACGTGGAGGGCCTCTTCCTGGTCTCAGCTAGTTTTAGGAGATTATTCAATTTAAGATAATGCTCACAGAGAGAACCCAACAGGTTTATTCACAGTAAAAATAAAACAAGCTAAATAAAAATGACAGCATTGATTTTTCTCATAGTTAAAATTAATTAATGTTTCTGGATATCAGCTTCCTTCCTGTGACTGTTTCTCTGTATTTTTAAGGTATATTCAGCAGTAACAACATTCTGCTAAAATCAAGATTCTCGTCAGATGCTTTAACAAGAGCCAGATTCAATACCATTGTTTAAACGGCACAGAAGGATTGTACATTGAACACTCAATGGCCAAGATTTGGGGAAAAACAAATATCCTGGAAAAACGTGAAGATAATTGGTTTTGCCATAAAGCAGCGATGTCACCTTGGCTGAGTCACATTACTTCCTTGGGCCTCAATTTCCACAGAAGTGAAACGACAGAGTAGGGACTCACCCTTTCTAAGGTCACTTTCAGCACCCAAAACTCAGATTCAATAATCATGTTGTATTTCAGTATGTACAGAAAAGCATCACCTATTTGCAATAACATTGCTCAGCTTCTGCTCTGAGGACCACTTTTACCTTCAACAGTTTTCCAGATTCTAATTTGTCTGGTGAAATCATTCAGTAAATCAATAAAAACCAAAACCACACTCAGAATGTATCAGGACATCTCCAACGAGGAAGATTATGAATCATCAACACCCTAGCATCTAGCATTTACTGAACACCTGGTATAAGCACAGCACTACTGTAAGTACTTAAAATGTTATTAATGCCTTTAAACTTCACATCACTCTACAAGGTAGGTAATTCCTACTATCCCCATTTTACAGCAGAAGAAAACTGATAATTTGTCCTCTAGTATGTGGCAAAATCATGCTTTTAACCACTGCACTATATATACTGAAATAAATGTCAGTAGGATACAAAAACCCCATTTATATGTTGTAGGCTTCTATGATAACAATATGACAAGTTCAATAGGGAAGGAAGAGTTGACTAACACTAAAAGACAAGATGTTGAACAAGTAACTCAGAATTCTATTCATTTTTGAACTGGAAGAAAATTAGAAAATCATCTTGTCTAAACATCTTTTAATAAATAAAATAACTAAGGTCTTCAGAGGTAAAGTGATTTGTCCAAGATTATAAAATTAGTCAGTGGTGGTCGGGCGCAGTAGTTCACGCCTGTATTCCTAGCACTCTGGGAGGCCAAGGCTGGTGGATCACCTGAGGTCAGCAATTCAAGACCAGCCTGGCCAACATGGTGAAACCCCGTCTCTACTAAAAATACAAAAAGTAGCCGGGCATGGTGGCAGGTGCCTGTAATCCCAGCAACTCAGGAGGCTAAGACAAGAGAATTGCTTGAACCTGGGAGGCAGAGATTGCAGTGAGCCAAGACTGAGCAACTGTACTCCAGCTGGGCAACAAGAGTGAAACTCCATCTTGGGAAAAAAAAAAGTGACAAAATGTATTCATTCATGTAGGATTTCCTAGCACCTTGGCTTGTAAGATAATAAAGTGAAAATGGTAACTTTGACTTCCTGGTTTCCTTTGTATAACAGGTTTTGAAAGGTTGAGAGATGAAACCAGAGCACATATACATGTTGGCTTTTACTAAATAGGTGATGTGTGTAATGATTATAATATAGGATGAGCATCTCAAATCTGAAAATCTGCAATCAGAACTGCTCCAAAATTAGAAAGTTTTTTTTAGTGCCAACATGATGCTCAAAGGAAATGCTCATTGGAGCATTTTGGATTTCCCATTTTCGGATTTGGGATGCTCAACCAGTAGGTATTAATGCAAATATTCCAAAATCCTTAAGAAATCCCAAATCTAAAATACTTCTGGTGCCAACATTTCAGATAAAGGATACTTAAGGCCTGTAATACACAGGTAACAAAAATACAACCTCTGTAACAGCCTGAAAGATGACTAAAACACAACTGCTTAATTCAACATGGGGTCTATTAATAAATTCTACTACATCAAGCCTGTAATCCCAGCACTTTGGGAGGCCGAGACGGGCGGATCACGAGGTAGGAGATCGAGACCATCCTGGCTAACACGGTGAAACCCCGTCTCTACTAAAAAAATACAAAAAACTAGCCGGGCGAGGTGGCGAGCGCCTGTAGTCCCAGCTACTCGGGAGGCTGAGGCAGGAGAATGGCGTAAACCCGAGAGGAGGAGCTTGCAGTGAGCTGAGATCCGGCCACTGCACTCCAGCCTGGGTGACAGAGCAAGACTCCATCTCAAAAAAAAAAAAAAATTCTATTACATAGGTCTTTGTTTTTATTCACAAATTACCCTACCATCATTCTTATTAAGCCCTTAATCTTGTCACCATACTGAAATCATAAACATCAACTGAAACATGATTCCACAAATTTCATAGAAACCATTACCACATTCTTCTGGAAAGACAGCGCTACCATTGAGTAGTAAAATGGAAGTTATTCCTAAGTAACTCCTCTAAAGTAAAACCTTTGATGTATACTTTTCTGGAGACTTGGATAAAAATGTGCAAGTAAAAGAAAAATATATACCAGTATAAATAATTTAATAATGGTAGCAGCTAACATTGTTCTAAGCCCCACATACATATTAATTCAAAGGAGTTACAAGAAAAACTAAGGATGTCTGGTACGGCAGGGGGCTGGAAGAATAATCTACTTTCTATTTCTTTACTTTCTAAGACTTACGATGATTCTTTTTAAGAGCTTCAACCTAAAAAGCAAATCAATGCCTGATATATGACTGATGCCACCTTTTAAAGGAGACATTTCTAGCAACCTCATTTTATAGAAGAAACGGGCTAGGAGGTAAAGTCATCACTAATAAATGTTGAGTTAAGACTTAGACTGTGTTCTCATTTGTCACCACATTCTAAGGCACTTCTGATCCACACCAGAGAAGTTCTTTCCAGCAGTACCCTCGTCAGTCAGCTTACAGTGTCAACCTTGGACCCAGTTAGCCCCCGGTCACCTCACAGGAGTTATACAAACAAAAGCCCTGTGTAACTGTTTCCAAACTTTATCATAAAATGGGTGATAAGAACGTATATGGTAAAATGTGATACGACAGTGTGGGTTACTTTTAAAAAGACCATCATTCTTAAGCAAAATATCACCACTGACAAACAAAAATCATAGACAAACAAATGAAACCAATTATGATAATCACGGTGATGATGACTGCAAGAAATATTTCCTGGGCACTTACTATGTGCCCCTTACAATTTACATGTTTTCATTTCATCTTCACAGTAATTCATAAAGTACTATTATCCTCATCTCACAGACAGGGAAACGAGAGAGACAGAAAGTTAACTAGCGCATGACCACACCTGATGCAGTCAAGTACAATCAATCTAGTGCTAGATTTGTTTGGTGTTTAGGTTTTGCTGCAATATACTGTACTTGGTTTTTTTTTTTTCAGACGTTTATATTGAAATTACGGAAAGAGGAAAAGGCTGTTATTCCAAGTGTAAAAATGCTCTAGCCCCAGGCACACTTTTCTTCCAATCATCTCTATGAAATGTAGTTTCCATAATGTACTGTTCCTTAGGAAAATAACTATTATATACTGGAGCACAAGTCAAACATATTTGCTTCCAGCAAGTCATCACTAAGGGTTTTTCTTGTCTTACTCCCCTTTAGACAGCCTTTAATTCACCATGTAAACCATTTCCCAAATGCCACCTTCACTACCGTGTTACCTCATCCCTTGCTCAAGAGCAAGTGATAGCTTCTGACTACCTACTAGACATTGGTTCCAAACTGTCCCTTCCTCTATGGGTCTTCATTATCTGCCACCGACTTTTTCTCCAAGTTTACTTCCTTCTCTCTTACATGCATGCCCTCTTCCTCTGCTAGAGGAAGACAGCCATTGAGTTACAGTAGAACAGAAGTCTATCCTTGTGCTCACATTAATCTCCCGCTTAAGACTGCTATTCCGCCTCCTCAATGATTTTCTAAACCAGTAGGTTTTAACATTTAAGCAATTAAAGACCCCTTTGAGAGCAAAAGCTAACATCTATGTTCTACATATACTCTTGTAGCATTATACTTAATCATCATTAAGTGGTTAGCTGTTACTCCATCTCACAGATGAGGAAATTAAAGCAAAAAATTGCCCAAAGTCACACACATTTTAAAGGGCAAAACAAGGTTTTAAAACTAGGCAGTCTAGCTCTAGAATCCTTGCTCTTAACTAATCCTTGCTCTATAGTATTTCTCAAGAAAATATTATAAAAACTGTAACATATTTTGCTATCCCAGAAAAACCATATAAAATAAAACGTTCAGCGTGACTTCAGGAATCCCACACTCCCTAAGAGAGGCATGGTTCCCAAGTAAACAACACTGGCTGCCTACCCAACTACTACCCCTCCTCTCAATCCTTTCTAACAGAGCACCAATTTGGTTCCGGCATTCCATCCTTTTCCACATGCATCACTGTGATCACTTGGTCCTTGCCAGTGAATGGTTTAAGAATAAGTACTGATAAAATTCTGACCAAGAAAACATGAGAAGAAGTCTGCCACAGGGCTCTTGGGAAAGCTTCCTTTGCCAGGAAAGTGAAACTCACAACACACGATAGATACCATTTTCTGCCCTTGGGTACTGTGCCTGCATGTGAAGCCTAGAAATGGAGCAGCCACCTGGCGACCACACAATGGAGAACTAACAGAGAACAAAACTAAGATGAGGAGGGCAAAGGTGCAAGATAAGGAACCTGGGCCCTTGATGACTGCCTGAGTCAAAGTTTTCCTTTACTTGCAGCTGAAATCATCCTAAGCAATGTATCCCCAGTTCCAAACTAAAACTACCCTTCACGTCTCAGTACCAAAGCCTTACTGCATGAAGTTCCATTGATTCATTCACATATGTATCAAGTGCTGCTTATGCACCAAAGTATTAGAGGTTTTCTCCAAATAAACTATCCCAAAGAATTTGTTTTCTCCATTCTCTGAACTCCTAAGACACACAAGTCAGTATCATACAATTTTGCACTTAATTGTTCTCTAATTGTTTCATACATATTTGCTTTCACTCACCAGCTACACTAAATCCCTCATAAAGGGTGAGCCTGATCTGGTGTGGGCAGATTACGTATCCAACATGAAATACCAAATGGAATCCTGAAGGGGTTCCCTTTTGCATAAAGAACATAGTTTGTTTATTTTTAAGGGCAAAGGAAAAAATGCAGGGTCTGTTTGGCTTTGTTCCTCCTTGTCAGTTGGGTTCCAGTCAGTTGATACTGCTCTGTAGAAGTCCCCTTACTAGAGAGGCACCCCTATTCTAATAGGGCATTATAGCCTGCTGCTATGGAAAGCAGAGGACAGAGATACCATCTTATTCCTCTCTGTCACATACACTCCACATAGTCCAGAGGGAGGCCTAGCAATATTGTAAGTGATCAGCAAACAATTACTGACTAAACCAGCTAAATAGCGAATGTTGCAAAAGGGAAGGAGAAAGACAAATCACACGTATTTTTACCTTTTTCCATTTTTGTCATGTAGACCAGACCCCCAATACTTAGGAACACCCAGGTACTTCAGCTTATGGGTACGAATCCATTTCTGAACTACAAATTCAAACAGATCTTCGTGATTTCAATTGTTACACATAAATAATAATTTTTTAAAAAATCATTAAGAGCAAAATGTATTTAAACATGCAATAAGAATTCACCTGTATTCATAAAAAGAAAATGAAGAATACAGTAATGAAAAGCATTTTACAATGAAAACATTTTTATTAACCTACAAAACTGTTATCCTGCCCTTAAAATTGTCTTTAAAATGAAAAATCTACAAAAAGCATTTTTTTTTAAATCACAACTACAGTACAGTCATTCCTTTGTTCTAGGGGCTTGGTTCCAGGAACCGCCACCCCTCAAGATACCAAAATCCAGATGCTCAAGTCCCTCATATAAAATGGTGTAATAGCTGCATATAACCTCCACACGTCCTCCTATACACTTTATCTCATCTCTAGGTTACTTATAATATGTAATACAATGAAAATGCTGTATCAATAGTTGTTATACTGTACTAGTTTTTTATTTGTATTATTTTTTACTATTGTTATTTTTTATTGTAGTGTTTTGTTTTGTTTTTTTCTGGTTTTGATCCCTGGTTGGTTGAGTCTGAGGATGTGGAATCTGAGAATACAGGGGTGGACTATCCTGAAGTTGCAGTTTATCTCTCTAATTACATAATGTTTACTTGCTTCTATAGGAAGACCTATTTTTCATACGAATCTAAGAGGTTTTTCTTCCTCAGTATAAAAGTCCTCAACCAGGAAATCAAGATCTAGGAGAGATGGAAAAAGGACAGAAGGGACTAAAGTAACTAGGAGAGGTTCTGGCTCTCTACCTTGATATCCTGTTGTAGTTCATCAATAATTCTCAATGTTTAACAATATTTCCTAAACCATAGGTCATTTATTATTAACTTTATTCTATATATCAATACAGATAAAATCTTGCTGCAACAAACCCATTAAAAGACCAGAATTCTTTCATACAAATCTCATGTAAGTGGAATTTGTAAAGCAAAAAAATAACAAGAGTCATAAAAAATAAGAGATAATGCTCTAGGTCTTGGCTTAAAAAAAAACTGGTCATTTTAAAAGTGTAAACGTATGTGTACTGTATTTCTTACTTTGCTCCGGTTTTGCAGCTCGTTGGTAGAACTTTAATTCAGTAAAAAGAGGTCCATTGTCACTGGGTTCCTTAAAATATAAGAGTTAATTAGTACTAGCAGTAGTTAAAATTACTGAGATATTTTCAATGAACCTTCAAAGAAGACCAACAAATCTATTTTTCTGTCCAATGTAATTTTGATACTTAAGTTTATAACTATGTTAAGTCAAACTCCTTAGAAATGTTCAGAGAAATATTAGTCTATATTTCTTATATTGCTCAAGTTCCATTTCTATAAGTGATAAATTATACAAAATCAGATATATAGCTCAGCCTGCAGAAGTTTAAGAAAAATGTTTAAGCTAATTTTCATCTTTATTAAGCTTTCCCTTAAGCAAAGATGAGCAACCATCTTAACTGTATCACCAAGGGGCTACAAGATATTTCTCAGATTTAATAAAATTTCAATACCTGATTTAACCAATTAATGCCAAAATCCCATTCCTTTCCTGTTTTCATTACAGTTATATCTACTTTATCAGGACTGGCAAAAACAGACCTTACCACAAAGAAGAGTGCATATTCTGCATCTCCTTAACAAGCATGCACTGTCCACTAACCTGCATCCTTCCTTTCTGGCATGGATTTCTACGTTTGTCAAACCAAAGAGCCATTCAACTTATTTCCCACATGATTTAAAGTCAAGAAAAACATGGGGCTCATTAACAATTGTTTTCTACCAACATTATGGACTACATTCATTTTATAGTTTTAGAGATATTAACAATCAAAATTATTACTAAAGAAACATACATTCACAAAAAGGTATTTGCACAAACAAGAAATGACAGCCTGTCAGCAGTTTTGTCTTGTTAAGTAAATATATAAGAGTGGAAAAGATCTTATAATTCTGTGGACTTTTTAAATAGTAAATTTCATCTGATTAAAATTAGTATTTCTTTAATGTTTGGTATTTTGTGTTAGTCATTATTTATTGGGAATCAGAAAAAAGTATTTAAAGCAGTGAAAACTTCAAATGAGGAAACTAACATTTTTAAACTAATTTGGGGTTGCTTTTCTTTTTAGGAGGTATGAGAAAAAAATTATTTTGGGCAGAATATCCTTGCGTAGCTGGAGTTCAAAGTTAAATAGAGCATTGGGGGAAGTGAGTAATGAGGCCTACTATCTTAAATGAGAGATAATTTATAGTTTTGGGTTACTAGAGATGACTTTTGCAAGCACTTAAAATATGTTCACCTTTTCTTCACTGAAGACATCCTCAACTGTAGAAAACCACTCCATACTCTCTGCTTTAATTATCTCAGATTTCTTATAATTCAGAAACTAGGAATCCCCAATTAAAGTACTTAGAGGAAGGCTGGGCATGGTGGCTCATGCCTGTCATCCCAGCAGTTTGGGAGGCCAAGGCGGGTGAATTACTTGAGGTCAGGAGTTCAAGAGAAGCCTCGCCAACATGCTGAAATCCCATCTCTACTAAAAATACAAAAATTAGCTGGCTGTGGTGGCAGGCACCTGTAATCCCAGCTACTTAGGAGGCTGAGGGAGGAGAATCACTTGAACCCAATAGGTGGAGGTTGCAGTAAGCTGAGATTGTGCCACTGCACTCCACCCTAGGAGACAAAGCAAGACTTCGTCTCAAAAAGAAAGTACTTAGAGGAAAACTGATTTAACAGCATTTAACAGCAAATGGGCAACACACGTTAACACTTGGATCACAACCTGAAAATAAGCTTGCCTTATTTGTTACAGGTAAGTATACTTTTCACCCTAACCTAGTATCATGGCTTGGCATGCATCAACTCCTTAAGAAGCAGGAACTAACCAACATACTGAAAGTATGAGTGCTGATTCCTTAATTTATGGACTCAGCACCCAAGTTTCTCTATAACCTGTGGCTCCTTTCCTAGCAGCAACAATAGCTTGACACTTGCAAGCATCAGCAAGAGAAACTTGCAATGTTTCCAGCCAATGGCTAAGAATAGGTCTTCGGTAGGAATCACAGAATCAGTGTAAGAAACAGAAATTCAAAAAGAGGAATTCTGGTAAAGTTCCTCTCCAAAGCTTACCTTTGGAATAGTTCATTTATATAATTCAGGTTTGAAAGAGGTTTTCCTAAGACAAATCAGTATAAAATTCTGATTTATTCAGTTTCAGCCTATGTCATATCAACTTTAACTTTCAAGTTTTCCTTCAGGCAATAATTTATTAAACTTATAATAATGAGAATCAACCATCTAAATCAGGCTATTATAATGAAAGCCCACTACAAGAAGGCTCTCCGGGCTCATTTCATACTTCTTCTAATCCAATAAACTTCCATTATCACAAAATAAAGGAGCTACTTCCTTGGCATTGCACTCTAGCCAAAGCTAGCTATTCCTGTTGAAGAAAATACCTTAACTCATAACTAAAATTTTATTAACATATTTCAAATCTAAAATACTCTGCCAACTCTATAATAGCCAAGATTTAGAAAAGAAATTGGGACTGACATTTTAACTAGAATATCACTAAACGTTTCTTTAAGACTTCTAAGTGTCAAAATGAAGATGACAACAGAAAAAAAATTAAAATGTGATACATTTCAATGGCACCAGCTAAAAGCAACTGGCTGCCATTTAAAAATGAAGCTGTACAAAATTTCTCCTTCCTACCAAAAAATTATGATATATGAATTAAAAATTCAGGTCACTTCTCATAACATCAGTGAGGAAAATGAAACATCAGTCTGCAAACTTCTTTCCAAGCACCTGTGAAATATAGATTCGGATCAGTTCACATCAGAAAAGGACCACGATACAATGACCTGTTAGGATACCATCCAAAAGCCTGACCTCTGCCTCTAGTTCTGCTACTGAAATGACTAAGGGTAAGTGCAATTCAAAGAACTACTAATTTCATATTAAGCCTGTCAGCAAGAGAACACAAAAGAAAATTTCTTTCTCCGTGCATTATCCAACTTATTATCAATTTAACTTTTCTCTCTGCACAGTTACTTTCAGAAATAAAATACAGTGTTTCTCCTGTAAGTCAAGAATTAAGGCCCCCAAACAAAACCAGAGACCATCATTTGGTACATGGGAGAACATTTTTAATATGTGCCTAACATCTACCTTGAATGGGTGTGTCTTAACTTCACTCCAATGCCAAATAAGAAATTTGTGGGTTAACTATCTGGAGCTGTTTCATAAGGCAGATACATGTATTATCAGCAATAACCAATTTCTTGACAAAGTGTCCACATTAAGTTAGAAACCCTTACCAGCAGCACAGGGTACCTGCAAACCCCTACTGAAAACAAGGATAAAAATGTGCCTGCACACATGATTCCATTTAAAATAATTAAGGTGCTCTGTGTGCCAGATTCTACCAGTGGCTCTCAATCTTGATGCACAAAAGAATCACCTGGGAAGCTTTACTAAAAATACCAATAACCAGGCCCTGCACCCAGATTCTGATTATACTCTACAACCAGGATTGAGAATCACTGTTTGATATGCTAGTCCATTATTAAGTAAAATTTCACATTAGAAAATCAATTTGCCTTTATTTCTTAAGTAACATTTGCAAGTTTTTTTTCTAATGATAAAATACATGCTGATTTTAGAAAATATGGAAATTCTGATATATTTTCTTCATAAATAGCCATTTTATAAAACAACCTTCATACTACATATAGAACTTTGTATCCTGCTTTTTTAGAAATAACTATAAAACTTCCCCAAACAGTAGTACATGTTCTTTGAAAACATGATCTTTAATAGCCCATAATGTTTTAAATGACAAATGTTCATAAACAGTTCTGATTTTAATACCAGGAAGAACTGATACTCATTTTACATGTTTGTTATTTGGTGAAACATTTCAACTATTAATATTATAAAGTTGTGAGAAGGCAAATTATCAGTGGGCCTACTCTCTATGGCAAAGATAAGACAGGAAAGTGAATGACATCAGGAAGTTGAGAGTAAATGAAGAGAGTAGTAAAAAGGCAATGGGCAATTAATGGCTAAAAAGTATTCAAAAGAATAAATAAAACAAGCATCTAAAGACTGCACAGGGAAAATAAACTTCATTGACAAGGTCCTTATCAGATAATTTAAAATTTAGTTAGAGAGACAGAATAAACACATTCAAAAAAACTAAAAACAATTAGTGGCATAAGAAGAATAAAATTCTAAAATAAATGTTAATACAATGAGTGCTGTAGGTGTTTATTCAGGAGAGAGTGCTAGGGGAAAAGCAGCAAATAGAAGTTACAAATTTCCCCTTCAAAGGAAAGGAGAAAGTCAATATTATTTTTTGTTTTATTTTGGGGTTTTTTTTTTTTTTTTTGAGATAAGAGTCTCACTCTGTTGCCCAGGCTGGAGTGCAGCGGCGCCATCTCAGCTCACTGCAACCTCCACCTCCCAGTTTCCAGTGATTCTCCTGCCTCAGCCTCCCGAGTAGTTGGGATTACAGGCATGCACCACCACGTCCGGCTAATTTTTGTTAATTTTAGTAGAGATGGGGTTTCACCGTGTTGGCCAGGCTGGTCTTCAACTCCTGACCTCAAGTGATTTACCCGCCTCAGCCTCTCAAAGTGTTGGGTTTACAAGCGTGAGCCACTGCGCCTGGTCAGTAATATTGTTTTGTGTATTACATTCTTCTAGGATAACTACAATATCGAAAAAGTTACTGAAATATTAAATGCAAAAGAAAAATCAACTGAGTATCACTGTCCTAATTACAAAGAGAAGAAATAATAAAGGATAATGGAAATATAATTAAATTAGGAGACAGGAGATACACAGTCCTAAACTAGGTACTTGGTCTTAAACTTAAAAATATAATTTATTACCTTAAGCATATAGAAAATACCTGTTCCTGGCCATGTTTTTTCTTAACCGTGTAAGTTAAAAAGGCAGTAAAAGTCAAGTTACACTGACTAACAACAGAAATACTTCTAATTACTCACAATAAAGAACAACAGAAATATTTCTAAGTACAATAAGAAAGCACATCATTCTAAGATAAAATACAACTTAAGTTCAGAGGCCATGTGCCATAGCTCACGCCTGTAACCCCAGTACTTTAGGAGGCTGAGAGGGAAGGATCACTTGAGCTTGAGTTTGACACCAGCCTGGGCAACAAAGCAAGACCTCATCTCCACTAAAAAATCAAAAAGATCAGCCAGGCATGGTGGTGAATGCTGGTAGTCCCAGCTACTAGACAGGCTGAGGCAAGAGGATCACTTGAAACCAGGAGATCAAGGCTGCAATGAGCTATAATTGCACCAATGCACTTCAGCGCAGGCAACAGGGTGAGACCCTTTTTCAAAAAACAAAAAAAAAAGGTTCAGGCTATAGAGAACAAAAAAGACATGATTATACACCATTCCACCTACAAGATATGACACTGGCACACTTTCCTTCCAAGACACAGAAACGACTATGCCAACTAACTGCAAGGGGTCAGAGGGAACCACATCATTTGAACCTCAACATTATGAGACGTCATAAGGAGACTTGCTTTCTTCTCACAACAGAACTCTTAATGAACCTAAGAAGAAACTCATCTTACCCATAGATTTTAATATTTTAATTTGTATTATCAAAAACAAATGCACACAATATTCTGCAATTAAATACAAATGACCCAATTTAACAGTAAGAACTTAGTTCCTCTGATTTAGCAGCAGGCTGAATATTCCAAAAAGAATGTTATTTCATAAATGAAAAAGAAGAAAAATCCACAATGAAAGGCCATCATGAAAAGGGGCAGGAGAAATAAAGCACTGACACAACTTGAAAGGCATCACTTTGCTTCCACTTCCCTGCACGAGGGAATAACTGAGACCCACCCCTTCCGCTGCAAACAAAGATAAAAACGGACTTAAAAAAAAGAAAATTTCTGTTTTCAGAAATTAGATAATGGGCAGGACAGGAGCACTGTGACCCCTAAAAGACAGAAAACAAAGTGAGTCCACGGCACCTCTGGTTTTTTCCCCTAGAGGCCCTAGGAGTAAAAAGGAGGAGACTTAAGAGACCTACAGGGCAAAAAGAGGAAGACCAAACAGAGTGCCAGGTAGGGAACTCTGCTACCAAAATCAACAATGAGATTGGAAACTTCAAATTAAGAAACAGTGGGGGAAAAAATGAAAGACCAATATCCTTCATGAACAAAGACAGAAGAATCCTTAACGAAGTATTCACAAATCAGTTCTAGTAGTATGTAAAAAGTGTAAGACACCATGACTAAGTGGGGTGTATGTTAAGAATACAAAGTTTGGTTAATACTCAAATATCAATCAATGTAATTGCCACATTAACAGAATAAAGGAGAAAAATCCTGTGATTCATCTCAGATGTAGAAAAAGCATTCAAAAAATGAATAGGCAAACTACAGTAGAAAATGTTTAAAACACCTATCTGAAAAAGGAACTGCATCCAGAAAAAAACTCTCTTACTACTCAATTATAAAAAGCGAAACAACCCAGTTATTTTTAAAAGATAAAAATCAGAGGAAAGGGGCAAAAACGATGGAAGAGGCTCCACAAAGGAAATACATGAATGGTCAATAAGCACAGCAAAAGCTGCCCAAAATCGTTAGACATCAAGTAAACGCAAACTGAAGCTATAACTCACATCCACACGCCAACTGTAATGGCTAAAACAAATACACACACCTGACGATGCCAAATGTTGAAGAGGCAACAAACAGAACTGTCATATATTATTGGCCAATGTGTAAAAGAGCACAACCATTTTGGAAATCTGCCTAGTACTTTCTTATAAGTTTAAATAGACATCTTCCCTATTAACCAGCAACTCTAAGTATTTATCCAAGAAAAATAAAAACATGTGTCCATAAAAACACTTGTACAAGAATGTTTATGGAAGCTTTACTCATAATACCAAAAACTGGAAACAACCCCAATGTCTATCAAGACAGCAATAAAATGAAACAAATGATTGATACACCAACAATATGGATGAACCATTAAAACATTATGCTGAGCATAAGAAGTTACAAAACAATATATACTGTTTAATACCATTTACATAATCTTCTGGAACAGGAATAACTCATTCACGGCAAAAAAAGAAAAAAAAAAGAAAAACTCAAGACAAGTGGTTGCCTCCAACAGTGCAAGGGAGTAGGGTTTTGACTGATAAAGAACATAAGGAATCTTTTTAGTGTGATGGAAATGTTCTACATTTTAAGAGGTGAGGGATACACAGGTATATGTGCTTATCAAAAGTTTTCAAATTGTTCATTTTATATCTACGTACTTCCCTGTAAAAATTATGCCTCAATTTTTTAAAAAAAGTTTAAAAATCTCTAAAAAGGTCCAAAAAAGCTGACTCCTAACTCCTAAGAGATAAAATATAAAAGGGAGTAAAATGAAACAAAATGAAAACCTTCAGAGTAATCCTAATTCCTGAGTTCTGGCTGATACGGTTTGGCTGTGTCCCCACCCAAATCTCATCTTGGACTGTAGCTCCCATAATCCCCATGAGGTTGTGGGAGGGACCTGGTGGGAGGTAATTAAATCGTGGGGGTGTCCCCTTCATATGTACATCTATCCCATTAGTTCTGTCCCCCTAGAGAACCCTAATACATGTATCCTGTAGGAGAAAAAGTAAGGGAAGAGTTATATGTTAATTTGCCCAGATAATACATCCTATTGGTTCTTCTATTTAACCAAAACATATTCTTCATATGTATCAAATAACTTTGAAGAAGGGGAGTAACAAATGTTGGTAAGCAAAAAGGTACATAATTGACTTAAAAAAGTCTTCTAGTTTGCCAACACATAAATTGATCTGGCTGTCAGAAGTATGCTTATGTCAGACAGGATGTCGCCAATCTTTACTCATTACAAACTAATTTCAACATTATTATAGCAAAAAAGGTCCAACAATCACAATTAAATAAGTAATTTAATTTACAAAAATGGAAGGGGAAGAAAACTGGGAATAAACAAAAAACTGACCAAGTGGAAGTCCAGAAGCAAATGCAAACTAAAATACAATAAAATTATATTAAATTAGTATAGTCTTATAGGATATAAATATAAAAAGTATCTGTAAAAGTAGCTGAAATTTCTTAAATGAGCTGAATATTTTTATTCCACATCTGCATGCCTCTATGCTTTCATTCATTTACCCCCAAATACCAGAACCACTTTATTTCAAGAGAGGATATTTTCACACTCAAGTGATTTAAAACTATAAAGCTACTTTTGTGTCTTATTACATATTTTTAAAATTATTAAAAATGTGGTATCTTATGGTTTAATTCCAGTTCATCAAAAAAGGCATTTTACAAAATAAATACGACACCAAATCAACAGAAAAGAAACAAATTAGCTAAAATATTTCTTACCACTTTTACAACACAAGGTGCATCACTGCCAACTGACTCTGAAGAATTCATATCAGCTGTTTAAAAAAGTAAAATATTTAACATTAGAACAAGTAATGTTATAAATATATTAATATTTAGGTTTGTGTATCTGTAACCCTTGATAGAATACACTTCAGTTCCCATATATGTTTCTCAGAATATTACAGTACATTTCATATATTTTAAGACTTTTGTTCATGTTTTAACATATCTGAATTTAGAATACATCTTACAATTTCTGGTTTCTTCCACATGATTATCAATTACATATGGGAAACTGAGTTAAATAAAGATTTCTTTAATTCAAAAATATTAATGGCCTTTGATATGCTAACGATATTGTGAATTCCTCAGAGGATAAGTGATAGATTTCTTAAATTTAATAAACTATGAAATTCTTTTAAGAGGAGCATCTGAAGAGTAAAAAATGAGGAAGCTAAAGTTCTAAAAAGCACTAGTTTAGGAAAAACTTATCTGGACCAATAGTTCAGGATGTTGGCACTAGAACTTTCAACTGCCATCAGAATAATTTTAATGTGGCTGTCATTTTATTTCAAGCAAATAAAGAAGTACAGTTGCCCCAGAATACTGAGTTAGAAAAATAAGGTTGCCCATATTCATTAAACAAATATTTACCAAGTACATACTAAATGTCAGTTTCTAGGAAATAGAGATTTAGCAATGAACAGGAAAAAATCCTCACTTACAAAAAAAAAGAAAATCCTTACTCTTACAAAGCCATCATTTCAGTGGTAGGATGCAGACCAGAAATAAAATATGAAGTACATCTGACAGTGTGAAGTGCTGTAGAGGATAAATTAAGCAGGAAAGAAAGCTAAGCAGTGTGGCCACAAGTAACACTGACCTGGTGTTACCTGAGCAGTGGCCTGAGAGCAGGGAGGGAATAAGCCATGTACGCATCTGAGTGAAGAGCACCCCAGGGAAAGCAGCACCAAGACCCTGATGTGGGCCGGGCATAGTGGCTCACACCTGTAATCCCAGCACTTTGGGAGGCCAAGGTAGGTGGATTACCAAGGTAAAGAGTTCGAGAGCAGCCTGGCCAACATGGCAAAACCCTGTCTCTACTAAAAATACAAAAATTAGCTGGGCATGGTGGTGGCACGCACCTGTAATCCCAGCTACTTGGGAGGGTAAGGTGGGAGAATCACTTGAACCCGAAAGGCAGAGGTTACAGTGAGCCAAGATCATGCCACTGCACTCTAGTCTGGGCAAAAGAGTGAGACTCCATCTCTAAATAAACAAATAAATAAATAAGACCCTGGTACAGGAGTATGTTTGACATGTTTGGAAAACAAGCAGACAAAAGTAGCTGGGGAAAACTAAGTGAGGCATAAGAAGAGAGATCAGAAAGCAAAAGCAGCAGGGAACAAACACAATGGGTTTAACAGGTAACATATAGGTTTTGGCTGTCACTATGAATGAGATGGGGAGCCACTGGTAGAGCATCAGCAAAATCAGACTGTGGTAACAAAGACTTCTTTGGGCTGCTTTGTGGAGAATGGAGTATAGGGGCAAGGGGCAGAAGCAGGTAGATCAGTGAAGAGGCTAAACCAATAGTCTAAGTATATGGATTATACCTCAGGAAGGCTACTAAAAATTTTTCAAAGGTTTGATACAAAAACAATGTAAAATAAAATATATTAAAAAAATTTTAAAGCATCATATATAAAAATCAAGAGTCAAAGGGCAGTAAGACGGCTGAAGCACAGACTTTGAGGAGATAAAAGGGATGAAGACAAATGTTGTATATGAATGAAGGGTCTTGTAGGTCACTCTTTAAAAGTCTGGCACCTTATTTGAAGGGCACTGGGGAGCCATCAGAGAGGTTTAAACAGGATGATCATATTATCTGATCAGTGTACTTGGTCATAAAAGCCATACTGATAACAATGGTGTGCAAGGCAGCAAGACTGGGACAGAGAACATTCGGCGCTACAGTCAGAGTCCAGACAAGACATGCTAATGACCTGACCAGGACGGTGGCTGCAAAGGTGGAGAGAAATGAATGGATCTGAGAAGTCACCCAGGTAAAGCAATAAGACTAGAAAAGGAACTAGGATATTAGTGAAGGAATGCTCAAGAATGCCTTCCCAGTTTCTGGCTTCAAGGCTGTCATTCATTGAGACAATCCTCATGACAGGATCAGGAGATAAAAGATGATGACACAAGTTTTAGAAATGCCTGTGGAACATCTAAGTAGAGATTCCTTATAGGCCAGTGGCTACGGACCTGGACTCAGGAAATCAAGTCCTAGGCTACAGAAAAAACATAGGCAAATCAACAGTAAAGAGACAGTAAGAGAAGCCTGACATCACTCAGACAGAATATATAGAATAAAAAGTGAACAGAAGAAGAAAAGCTGGAACACACAGAAGTGCCTATAAAGATGACGAAGCACAGCCAGAAAAGCAGAAAGAAAACTAGGGGAAAGGTATGTTATCATAAACGATAATGGAAGCAACTGTTATGAGAAACAAAGATAAACAGTATCAAATGCTATAGAAAAAAATGCAAAGAAAATTCCAAAGCAATCTTTTTAATTCATTAACAGAAACTGCTGATGATCTTGAATCTGGCTGTTTCAGTGTATCACAGAGAGACAGACTGGAGGCGACAATACTCAAGCAAGTGCCTCTTTTTACAGATTAATCATCCCAACCTTATAAAAGTTAAGTTTTATTACAGAGGTCAAATCATTACCTATTAAAAATACTATTAGATGGCATCTTTTGATGATAAATACAGATAAAACAGAAACACACACAAGGCAAGTTTTAAATTTGCAAAAGGTTACAAAAGTAAATTAATATAAAATGAAGAACCTATTTTTTTAGAGACAGGTTTCTATTATTACATGATGGCATAAGTCCACATATCCTGTAGTAAAGACAGCTTATAAAATCTACCATCTCCCCTAAATCACAAGATCAAAAATAAATACCTGGCTAATATAGCCACTACTCTTTCATGATTTATAAGGATTTTTGCCATAAATCAGAGATACAGCCTAGTTCACTGGAATGGGTTTGGCTCTCAACAAAACCAGAGAATCAACACATATTTCACAAAAAGGGTGCCACTGACCGACAGGAATCATATGTATAAAATATGATAAAGCACTAGATTTCAAGCTATGTTTCATAAAGATAGCTACAGAAACTACAACTGACCAACGGCAGCCCACTGGTCCTGGAGCAGGTGAAGTGTTTACTCCTCTTGAGTAAGGGCAGTGGTCTTTCACCTACGTCAGTGGTTCTCACACTTTAGCATGCATCAGCATCACCCTGATCAAACACTGCTGGGCCCTCCCCCTGCAGTTTCTGATTGGTAGTCTGAGGTAAGACTCAAAAATCTGCAGGTCTAACAAGTTTCCAGGTGATACTAATCTGTCATATTATTAGTATTCTGAGTAAGATATTGCTAAAAATAAAATTTTATAAACCTCCATGGCAGAAATTAATTAATCTGAGATTAGAAGTAGAGTGAGAATATAGAATGGAAAAATTAGAAAAATCAGAAGCAAATATGAATTGCATTGTATCACTACTAATGTTTATTGGTGAAACGGCTTTAGAAGCAATCAGGTAAAATATTTTTTAAGTCCATAATTTAGTTAATATAACAGAATTTCAGGATTCCACAAGGGGTCTCCAAAAATTTCAGAATAAGTATGTTAGTTATCTGCATATTTAATCAGGCCTAATATGCAGTTTCTAGGTAATTCTCCTAGTTCCAGTATGATGGCTAAGAGGGTTGCACAGAAAGAAACAAGAAACCCACACTTGCAAAAGATCTGCAAACCTCCAAATTAGACAAGCACAGAGGGAATAAATCCCACATAGGTGGAGGTGGGAGGGGAAAGATATGTACATGGGTTTCTGTGGGTCTCAAAAGAGATTAAGATTACATAAAGTATCTTAAAAATCTAAAGTCCTAGTGCTCACTAACGATAGTATTACAGCTATTTTACCCTCTTTTTCTGTTGTGACTGCATTAGCAATTTCCACTCCTAGTTCAGAGATGCATTTTTGCTTAATCAGAAACTATTAAGTTGACTGCAGATTATTAGGAACATCCTATAATAGCTCATAATTGAGAAACCATTTTCATAAGAAAGCATATACATCTTTGGATTGACCATTAGAAGCAGTCTCACACTTACCAAGATATATACAGCCAAAGCCTCCCTGGCCAATGGGTAATCCTACTTTCCATTCCTTTTTTGCCATGTCAGTTATTATCTCCCCAACTGCAAATTGTTCTGCAAGATGTCTCTTTGCGGGGCCCTGTCTTCCAGCTTGAGCTGCTTTTACACGAGGCATTTTCACTATAACATAAAACAAGGACACGGTCAGAATTATAATCTTAGAAGTGTTCAAAACATTTTTCCCTAAGGAAAACTTCTATACGGAGATGCTGTTCAAATTCCTACTTACTCCAAAACTTAAAGGGTATCTGTTAATTCTGACTTATAATGGCTCAAATCCTATTTGATTATCTCTTTTTTTTTTTTTTTTTTTTTTTTTTTGAGACGGAGTCTCGCTCTGTCACCCAAGCTGGAGTGCACTGGCCAGATCTCAGCTCACTGCAAGCTCCGCCTCCCGGGTTCACGCCGTTCTCCTGCCTCAGCCTCCCGAGTAGCTGGGACTACAGGCGCCCGCCACCTCGCCCGGCTAGTTTTTTTTTGTATTTTTTAGTAGAGACGGGGTTTCACCGTGTTAGCCAGGATGGTCTCGATCTCCTGACCTTGTGATCCTGCCCGTCTCGGCCTCCCAAAGTGCTGGGATTACAGGCTTGAGCCACCGCGCCCGGCCTATTTGATTATCTCTTAACTTTGGAGAAGAGACAATAAAATCATACATGCAATTATTTTCAAGGAAATAATTAGGTTTAAGCTCCAATAGCATAATGATCAACTACAACTAAAAATGCTATTTAACAACAAAGAATTGCTCTATGAAGTTGAGAGGGAAAGGTGCATCCAATCAGAATGCACATTTTATAGGAACAAAATGAAGAGTTTATTAAGGTCAATACCGATATGACAGAACACAGTACAGAGATTGAAAACATAAGGCAACTGAGCACAAGGGGAAAGCGCAAAGATTCCTGAAACATGCTAGTAAATGCTTTACACAGGTTCCCATCCATCCTCATGACTCTGTGAAGATTACATCATCATCCCCATTTCGAGGAAATTAAGGCTCAGCAAGCTGGTAAGTGGTGGAATAACAGAAATTTGCACTGATGACTACCTGGCTCCAAGACCTCACCAACATGCTCCACAATTATGGAAGTCACTGCAACAAAGGAGCACAACTTTCAAGACTGACAGGAGAAACTGTGGCTTAGTCATCTGGGCAAAGCTGGTGACACCCAGCATTCCTAAGTTTCCTTTCTCATTAACTGTTCTTTAGGAGATGGATCTTGACTCACTTTTCTCAGTAACACGTAAGTTTATCATAACATTCAGAGAAAGCAGTGTTTTATTGTGAAAAGAGCACTGACTGAAATCAAAAGGCCTGGATTGCAGGTAAGACACCGGCTGGTTGGGTAATCTTGATCAAGTCACTTCACGCTGGGCTTCAAGTGCCCTCAGGTGTAACTCACTTCGTTGATTGAAGGAACTCAATTTGTACTAGTATGCATGTGTACATGTGCGTGTTGTGTGATTTCAAACTCTTGGTTCTACAAATATTAATCAAAAAAGATTTAAGACAAGTATTTGTTAGGTTGCATAGTTCCTAAAAACATACTGGAGATACAGAAAAGAAAGAAGGTTAACAAGAATCATTAAGACAGTATGCAATACTTGAAATGGCTATTCACATGAAAGAAGTCTGTAGCTCAGTTTTGAGCCTAGATATGCTACATACATACACACTACATTCAACTGGAATTTTTCAGCAACTCACCCAGTATCTCTTCAAATATACAAACTCCTTATCTGCAAATGTTCCGTATTAATTTACTGGGGATTTTTTAATTGAATTTTTCCTATAGAATACTAATGCATATTTGCTGTCTAAATCTTCTCTAAGTTAACAAAAACATCTTCAAAATAAATAAACGTATCTCTGTTATTTCTTCGTATCAATTAGTTCTCTCAATGAATGTTTTCAGTCATGGTAAAATCTTGCAAAATGGAATTTCAGTGCCAACCAAGCTAGCCTAGACTCAAACACAAAAAAAGGTTATTTTTACACCTATGGTAGTAAACCAAATAAGAGAAACAACTAAAACACATAGTACTTCCAAATATTAAAACAGATGCCCTTCTGAATTTTAACCAACTTTATCAAATCATCAAAGTAATCTCTTATTTGACTGGTTCCTTATAGTAATCAAAGTAGTTTAAAATGAGTGGACATGTTTTTTATCTTTATATATCTCAAAATAGTGACTGCACAATCTTTTGTGTTTTTCTGAAATTCCTTTCCAGAAGTGACAAAAATATCATATTTTAAATGAAATATTCTGGCTCAGCATCTACTCAATGTAAATTGTGGTCACTAAAAAGTGATTTTCCTCCAAATAAAGCTGTTTGCTTTTATTTTTAGTTTTATTTCTGTGGCCAACTAATTGAAACTAATTGTAATAATTAATTAAGGCTTGGAATGACTTTCTTTCCTAAAAATAGTCCCACAGAACAGCGTCATCACTGTCAGTCTCTTCAATACGCTTCTAAATCACAGCTCCTGAAGGTTAATGCTGCACATGGTGGAGGCAGCAGCACAGCTGTTTCATCTCCCTGAATTCCCCCATAAACCTGGACAGGACAACTGGAGAGCGAAACTCAAAACCCATGGATAACCTCTCCAACCAACCAGAGGAACAGCATCCCCTTATCTCTACAAATCCCAAAATTTGAGCAGGTGAAGACAGACCATGACAAACAGCAACAAGTTGTGTGTGGTATCAGCAACTCTAAAGAAGGAAGCAGAAGCAAGTGTGGTGCCTCTGATAAATCTGAGAATCCCAAAATTATCTATCAGGAGCCACTTGTTTTGGAAGCACACAAGACCCTGTGAGAAAAGCAACTGAAACAAGAAGGGCTCTGCCACTCCCACAGCCAGGAAGTGCAAGTGGTCCCTGGTGAGGTCTCAAGAGGCTGAAGCCTGTTGCCTCTACAAACTCTCAAAACTAACCAGTCAAGGCCCCTTCTAGGTCAAAGCCTCAGGCTAAGGAGAAACTGCTAGGGATGAAGCCAAAGTGAGCATCACAAGGATAATACAAAGAAAGGAAAAAGAAAGCTCAAATGAAAGTGGATCTGTAAGTGAGCCTCAGTATTTTGGAATACTACACAAAAACAAGTGAAGAGTGGGATCTAGAGAATGACATACACTCTCCCTGAACCATACCATCTAAAACTAATTGCAAATAAGGGAAAACTGGCTGCATACAAAACTGAGCAACAAAAAGGGATCAAAGCCTAGTCCTACACTAAGTTCGTAATTTTAAAGAGAAAAAAAAATCCCTTTAGAAAAGTACATAAGAAAACATGCCTCCCAAAAGGTGGATAGCTATAAATTAGTATTTCAAAACAAGCTAGAAAACACTTGAATACAGACTAACATCAATCAGAATTAGAAAAATTCAGAAATCAGATGACAGAACAACTGAAAATGAAAGACAAAAATCAGTTCAGAAATAAAAACTAAATTAGAAGGAACATAAGAGTAAATAAAACTTTTTAACGACAAGAGAAATAGTGAAAAGGAAAGAAACAAAAAATCAAACAGGACAAAAAAAATTGAAGAAAACACACACAAAAAAACCAACACACACAAAAAAACCAACATACATACAACAAAGAAAATCAAAGCAAGGGAACAGAACATTAAAAATCCTTTAATTCAAGAAAACTTTCCTGAATTTAATTTAAAAAAACATAAAACTATACTTTGAAAGGTCATATCACATACATTTGAAAAATCGACCCAGAATGACCATCACCAAGATACAATTTAGTTAACAGTAAATGAAAATATTTTTTGAGCATCCGCAGATATTTTATAAGGAAAATAAAATCAAATTGTCATCACTTTAACAGCAACATTTTATGCCAGGGGGGAAAAAAATAACATATTTAAGACTCAAGGAAAGAAAACATGAACCAAAGATTTTATACCCAGCTAAATTTCGAGTATAAAGACTGCTAAGTGTTATCAATATAGAAAACAGCAATAAGAATCTACTAGAGAAGAAGTCCAGTAGAAGGGGTTGGCCACTCCCACAGCAATATCCAAAATGACTAAAGAAATGTCAGTAACAGTGAGCAGAAAAAGTATACTTGTAGAACTGAAACTCAACGAGGGTTATAAAAGAGAGAAAAGAGTATATAATGGGCAAATGTACTGACACTGTAGATATAGTACAACTATCAAAAAATGGGATAACATATGCAAAAAAGGCAACTTTCCAGAACTCATATTGTGATATTTGGTTTTGTTAACTAAGACTGTTGTGTGCATACATGTGGAATGATGCAAATGAGTAAGTATGTGATATTATTATTCTATCATTCCCTTGTGTCCCTAAAAATCAGGATTCAGATATGGAAGAAAAAGAGACAAAAGACAGGAGAGGTAAAGTTCAAAATGCTGTACTTGGAAATATTTTTAGTTCAGAAAGTATCTTTAAAATAATCACATACACAGAAACACATCTTTGTATTTCCTAGCCCCATTCACTAAAAAGCTTAGAAACAATAATCAACCCAGCAGCAAAGAGCATCCCTAAGCACACAAATTGTATTCTTGAAATACCACTTCCCATGAAAAGAAACCAGGTCCCTTAACAAAATGATTATTGCTCCTATAATTAATAATCAACAAGGGATCAAAACTGGAAATTTTCTCATACTCAATGAGCCTGCCCAGTGCATTCCCACCTCCCTCTCAAAAAATATTAAAAGAAAACACTCCTAAGTAAAATCTGTATTTCATTTCCTGTAAACTATTAGTAACCTCTGCCCATTTTTCTTTCGAATTATTAGTCTTGCTTTTTATTTCCAAGCACATCTTATATGTTGCATATTAAATAGAGTACCTCTGTGTCTTGCAAAGAGTCTTCCCAATATATATATTAGTAACTATTTATTTTGGTGCACTGTTTATTTTTTGCTTTGGATTTCATGTTACCCTTAGAAAGGCCTCCTCCAGTCAAATTATATTTTTTTAATATCCCATGTTTTCTTTGGGTTATTTTATGGTTCATATTTTGCTGGTTAACATTTTGATCTGTTTACACCTATTTTGGTATAAGATATGAGGGAGAAGTCCAGCTTTTTTCAAATGGGATATCCAGCTTTGTTTTCTCTTTCTTTTCCTCAGAAATCCAGTGTTTAAAGAACTTAAATATAACACATCATACCAACCCAACTAAACCAAGTACAAAAAACATTCATATAAAGTTGTTCACACGTACATTCTAGATTACCAGTTTCTTTGCAAAAAAGAAAAATAGAAAAAAAATCAGATTTATGAACTAGCATTTGAAACTAACTTTGTGCTTAGGTTAAAACTTCCCTCACATCTAAATCTCCGCATAAACGTTAAGAAGTCACTGAAATATATTCAGTTGCTCTGCACGAGGCCACTATGACAGAAATACTTCTTCAAAATGTATCTAAATGAAACTCCCTCCTGTGGCTTCTAATGGAAAAAGATGTGAAGGATTCCCTCTTGCTCTTGCTGGCCCCTATAATCTCAGGTGGCCTCAGGCAACCAATGGCCCTGTCAGTCCTCGGGGGCTGCTTCAGTCAGGTATAAGCAGGGCCAATGGGAGTGTATTAATAAATATTTGTTCAATACTTAATCTTTTAACATCTTGAGAAACACAGAAGACTTAAATACAGCTGGTATACCACATACTCATATAGAGCTATTTAACACAACCTTCCTAGAAAAAAAAAATTGTACTTGGTGGCAGTTATAATTTTTTTAGTGTGCTGCGGAATTCTATTTGATATTTTATTTAGGAACAAGACTGATATTCAGATGAGATTGGGCGCATTCAGGGTGGTATAGCTGTAGACAAGACTGATCTTCGTAAGACTGGTCTGTAGTTTACTTTTTCTGCTACATTTATCTGTTTTAGTATCAATATTATGCTCACTTCATAACAAGATTTTGGAAGCTTTTCTTCCTTTACCACAATCTAAGGAGTTTAACCAGCAATTGATCTATTCCTTAAGGTTTTGAAGACTTCAACTGTGAAAGTCTGACACTACAAAGTGTTGGTAAGGAGGTGGAATAAGCAGAATTCTACACTGTATACTGTTTCAATCATTTTGAAAATTCGTTTGGCAGTACCTGCTAACCGACCCAGCAATTCAACTTCTATGTATGTACATGTCCACCCAAAGACAAGTACAAGAATGATAGTAACAGCTTTATTCACAACAGCCACAAACTGGAAACCTGTATGTCCATCAACAGAAAATGAATATAGTAAGACGGATGAACATACCAAACGCTGTGTTAAGAAAAAGCAGCACCAGACAGAAGAGTACATACTATATTCCATTTATATGAATTTCAATAATAAAACAAATCAATAGTGATACAAGTCAAACAGCAGATATCACTTTGGGGACTAAGAGTAGGAAAAAATGGCTAGAGGTGGAAGGTTCCTAGGGATCTGGTAGCATTCTATATCCCAATCTTGGTGTTTTAAAACAATTGGTTCATGTTATAGAAAGTAATAAAGAAGTATACTTATTATTTCATCCTGTTTATGTATGTAAAATTAACACAGTAAGTAAGGTACACAAATCACAAGTGTGTTATAACAGTGTCCATTCAAGAGCTAGAAAACACACAATCAATTAAAACAAGAAAATGTAACATAAAAAATTATTAATCTGTAAAAAGTTGTCAAGTGCTAACAGATGTAAAAGAAAACTTGAAGGAATATGGAACTAGCAAATGCAGGGAGCAGTTACTGTCTCCAAGGTTAGGGGAGAGTGCCCAAGAAAGGAAAACTTCACTGGACACACCGTGGCAGTGACCCACTGGGTGGTAGGGTAGTTCTCTGCAGGGCCAGTGGGCTAGAGCTGATCCACAGGAATCTGCTGCCCACGAGATACTGGTAGGAGCAACAAGCTGCCTACCAGGGTGCTAATGAAGCTTACAGGAGAGTAAGCAGAGCTGACAGCCACACCTTAAGAGAGTAAGAAAAACAAACAAATGAACAAAAAAACAAGCACACAGCAACGAGAAGCCCTTCCTCTGCTAAGTGTTGCAATATCCCTTCCTCACCTTCTACTGACAAAATTTAACACTGTCCAGGAAAAGAAAAAATATTTAAAAGATCTAGCTCAAGTATATAAACAGAGAAAAAAGGGGGTGAACTTGGAGGTGAGAGGCAATAAATTACTAACTTGCACAAGTGTAAAATGATAAAATTTTACAAATGTACATACACTTATGCGACCACCAGACAGAGAACATTTTCATCACACCATAAAGTTCCTTAGTGCCCCTGCCTGCCAACACCTATTCCTGTTCTCCTAGACAAAGGCTTATTAACGTGCCTCTCAGGGTGTGCCACTTTCTTTCGAGAATACAATTCTGCCAGCTTTTCTGACATCTGTGTCTCAGGTCCCCTTTCAGCATCCTCCCATACCCTATTTGACCTTCACTGCATTTGGCAGCTCCTTATTTTCTGGTTCAGGGCTACAGAAGCTTCTCAGTTTCTGAGAATATGAAATCACTGTGTTTCAATCTCCTTGTTGCTTTCAGGCAATTTCTTAAAAGAAGAGGAATTATTTAAAACCGGAAGTCCCTGCTCAAAGAAATAACATAATCACAAGTATTTGCTTCAGTAAGTTAGTGAGTTTTCTGAAGAACTTAAAATACTAATTCGAATTAAACAATTGCTTTAGTACATTATAGGTTTCTTCTAATAATGAAATCAACGCTTGCATTAAGGTTTCTATTAATGAATACACTGAAAGGCACAAACTTTAACAAAATTAAATCTTTCCACATAATTTCAGCCCCTCTGACTCTATGCAAATCTACTTTTATAGTAGCCAATGCGACAGAGAGGTTTCAAAGAAAAAAAATGTTTAGCATTACATAATCTGACCACTTCTTTTCCTTTGATATTAAATGAAATGCAGATGCAACTGAAAAGCACATCAAGATGCAAATCAATACTGCCCTTTGCTGAAATCACTCATTGGTATATTCCATATTAGCATATTCACCAAAATTTAATTGTAAACAGAGTAATTATGGTACTAAAGTTATTAAATACACAAAGCAAGCTTGGAACTATACATATTCAAATAGAATTTCAGTGGCAGATCAACTTTTATATCTGCAACAATACCCTAATTAATAGTCAGCTCTGATGATAAAATGGTCCTCTGTTTTTCAGATAACATTCCAAAAAAAGTTCTGCTATGAATATTAAAACAAAGTTTTGTGAATAGATTTTTTAAAATTTCAATAGCTATATTTATCACAATATGGTACTGTATTTAGACAACTGGCATTCTTCAAGTCCTGGATTCAAATTTGGAATTTTTTTTTTAACCTTCTGCTGAAGAGAGGAAAAAGGCTTGAATGAATCACAACAATGACACTTACACTTAATGAGCTCTATGAATTTATCATACCCAAACTGGAAAATTACAATGCCGAATAAAGCTCGTTAGACACTGAATGACTACTCATAAATTTTCCCTAAAATAGTTATGCATGTCAACTCCTTTAAGGGGTCATATGTTTTTATGAAATTTTCTTTAAAGTCATAAACTTCTTTGATATGTTTTATATTGTATAGAGACACTCTGATTCAAGGATAATTCTGGACAAACTGGACCCCACCATTCCATTAATATGGAACCAATACATTTTTATCTCCATTCTTCCCAGCACAAAGCCTTTTCTCTCATATAACCTCTCCTTACACATTGATTGACATTTTCCCCATAACTAAAGACCTATCTCTTCTGAAGTCAAATATGACCTCTGAAGTTTCAGTACTGTTTGTACCTCTTATTGAATGTGATAAATAACTGTTCCCTATAAGCTTATAAGCTCCTGGTATACGAGAAATGTCTTAGTCACAATACACTGTAGTTAGTAGGAATTCACTAAATTCATAAAATTAAACAGCAAAAAAGTTAAGTTAGTATTTTTTCCCCTACTACCAGATGTCTAACTTTATGCTTAATATATATCACCCAACTGCAAAGGACAATGTCATTCCTCAAAAGTCCAGCAACCACCCTCTACAATGACTATATCGAACTCTATTCTTCCTCAAAACTCTAATTCCCCTTCCTCAGCCATAATTATCAACAGATGACCTACTCCAGTTTAGACAGAAAACAGAAACTTCAGATGGGAATTTCCTATCTTTCTAAGAGTCACTCCTACAAACCACCTGCACCCACTTCAAGCCAATCCTAGCTTCCTTATCTCCTATCACATTGAAAGAAATTATCCTCCTCCCATCAAACATCAAGTCCTTCACCTTTGCTTTGGATCCCATCCCCTAAAACCTTGTCAAGACTTACGCTATTCATTAATCCTTCTCTCATATATTCAATGTCTCCGTCAACTAGATCCTTCCCATCAGCTTTTAAAAATGCTTATGGCTCTGTCATTTTAAAAAATTAATGTTTTTAATCCCCCTCTGCTATCATCCCTTCTTTTCCCTTTCAATCCCAAATGTTTCAATAATCGTCTGTATGTGCCAATACCTCCCTTCTCCCACTCATCCAACTCACTCCATCTGAGATCCGCCTTCATGATTCCTCTCTAACCCTTGCTAAGGTCACCAGTGACCTCCATGTTATGAAATCTAGCTGACACTGAATCATCTCATTTGCCTGCCCAGAAGTACTTAACACTGTTCATTCTTTCTTTCTTGAAACATTCTCTTCCCTTTGCTTTCAAAATACAGTAGTATCCTGGATTCCAGCCTACCATTTAGGCTACTCACAGTCCTAGGCAATTTGAGGAATACATTAAATTCTTCTTTCAAGATGAAATGAGCTTTTTCGTTCAGGCAGCTTGTTCCACTTTATCATACACAGTTTTCCAGGGTTTTATCATGTTAAAAAAGCAGACCACCTACATTTCCACGGCTTACACCAAAATACAAATTTTATTATGTGAAAATAAATTATGTATTTAAAAATGTGCTACTAAATAAAATTAAGATCTCTGGAAATTCAGGACATTTATTTGAAAAAATAATTGACATTTATTCCTTCAAGTTAACAGATCTCTAGGAAAATGTCTGTAGTCTCAAAGAGTTATCTGTACACCCATGTGCACAGCAGCACTATTCACAATAGCAAGAGGTGGAAGCAACCTGAGGTCCATTAACAGATGAAGGAATTAATGTGGCATGTATATACAATGGAACATTATTCAGCCTTGAAAAACATAAGTAAATTCTGACACACACTACACCACAGATGAATCTTGAGGACAGTTATGCTAAGTGAAATAAGCCAGTCACAAAAAGAGAAATACTGTATGATTCCATTTATACGAGGTAGCTAAAGTAGTGCAATTCATAAAAACAGAAGGTAGAACGGGTGCCAGAGGCTGGAGGGAGGGAGAAATGAGAGTTGTTGTTTAGTGGTATATAGAGTTTCAAATTTGCAAAATTAAGTTCTGGAGATCTGCTTCACAACAATATGAATACACTTAACACTACTGAACTGTATACACTTACTTAAAAATGGTTAAGATGGGAAATCTTCTGTTTCTTACCACAATTTTTTAAAGAACAGTTTCTAGATGCAGCAGATAAAAAAGGCAGAAATTAAGTTGAATCAAGATAACACCAACATGTTCCTGGTGACCACAGACACACACAATTGGAAAAGCATTACAACTGGTATTTTTTCCAGAGGTTATTCTTATAGATGCTAATTACATAAATCTACTAGTTATCACAGCAATAAACGTTAACTGTGGATCATGTAAATTCATGAAGAAGGGTAATGACATAGTCTGTTCATTCACTCACTCTACAAATAGTCACTGATAATCTACAATGTGCCAATACCTCACTTGCTATACCTCAAGAAACAAAACAAAAGTCCTCCTCTTTTGACACATTATTTCAGGAAGAGACAGATAAAAAGAAAAAATAATGCATGTTACCTAATATTTCAGAAAATGCAGTCATGTTTTAAAAACATAAAGCAGGTAAAGGGAGATAGACGATAGCGAGTAGAAGGTGGAAGGGGAAAGCTTGCAGTGTTAGAGTGGTCATGTTCAGCCTCCTCTGAAAGGACTTTGCTCATCGGAACAAGGACTTGAAGGAGTTAAGGGAGAGGACCATGTGAGTATCTGGGCAGAGAGTATAAGCAAAGACCCTAAGGTAGGAGCATACCTGGCAACCGAAGAGTAAGAATGCCAGTGTGGCTGGTGTGGCGTGAGCAAGGGGGAAGCAGGAGATCAAGTCCCAAAGATTAGTACAGGAGCAAGAGATCAAGTAGGGTCCTGAAGGCCACTGTCAGGACTCTGAATTTCACCACAGGGTAAATGTATTTCTACAAGGTTTGGAACTTGCTGTATATTTGCATTGTAATACACAACACTTCAATCAAATTAAAAATCATACGCTGAACACCTGAGTCAAGAAAAATTCTCCTGCTGACTTAATTCTCACCAAAGATTTTACATTTGTTATATTTTTTGCTAATATACTTTTGCTAAGTCCATTCTTAAAATACATTCCATCTATAAACTATATAAGTTTGATACAAACCCAAAATGTTAAATGCTTCTATAGTGCCTCTGTCACAAGTCACCTCAAGATAGGAATGGTTTTGCAATGAATCAAATTCTGTTTCTAAAAAGTAGAGAATAGGACTAGACCCTACTCTCCCTTTAATGTAAATATCAGTAATTTAGTAGTGCTATTAGAGTGAATGGTTTGCAACTTTTTGACAAGAAATATAAAAACTTTTACCATGCTACATCCTTCTTAAAGTTTAAAATAAAAACAATACTGAGTCCCATTGGAATTCTACATTATTACAACATATACTGCCTGCTTAATTTGTTTACTCAACAAATATTTATTGACAGCATACTCTGTGCAGGAACTGTTCTACAAGACAATAAAGAGTGAACAAAGCAGACAAAAACCCCTGCCTTCATGGAGCTTATATTTTATTCAGTAGAGAAAAATGATTTTTAAAAAATTAAAACATGTCATATGTCCAATGGTATAAGGGCTAAGGACAAAAAAAAAAAAGCAGGGACAGGGAGTTGGGGGCGGAAGGGAATGAAATTTAAAAAGATGGTCTGGTAAAGCCTCACAAGAAAGTGACATTTAAGCAAAAACTTGTTTAAAAAAAAAAAAAAAAAGTGAGAGAATCTAGCCACACACATGCTCTAGAGGAAGAGCATCCCACATGGAGGGAGGAGCGACTACAAAGGTGTTAAGGCAAGAACATGCCCAGCTTGTTCTAGAAACAGCAAGGGGACTGGTGCAGCTAAGGAAGAATTAGCCAGGGGAGAGCAATGGCTGGGGTCAGATGTAAAGGAGCACAGAGGTAAAGAACATGTCCAACACTCAGGCTACTGTAAGGACTTCGACTTTAACTCTGAGTGGGGAAATCTTGGAAGGTCTTGAGCAGAGGAGTCACATATTCTGACTTGCACTTTGAATGGATCACTCCGATTGACGCATCAAGAATAGATAGTAAGGGGGCAAGGCAGAAACAGCTACCAGTTACTACAATTGTATTGCTATTGGAAAAAGCAATAATTGCATTTATCTTTACTGAATAATAAGAATGTCAATGTGTTTTAGAAGACAGCAATGACTTTTTAGCCACTAAACAGAGGGGTACAGAATAACCTAAGGGTTCTGGTACTTTGTTTTTTTTTTTAACTTTACACAAGCTGCCCTCCCCCTCAAAAAAACACGTCTGCAGTGCCAAGTAGAAACAATTGGTATTAGTGACAGATGGTCTAGGAAGCATGCTAATCATCTCTTACTCTAGACTTTCTAAGCTTTCTCTTTATAGCAATTTAGTTCGCTAGGAAATTAAACACTTGAACTCCTTTTTTCCAAAGACATTTGTAAAATACCTCCAAAATATGTGCCAGGAACTGTGCTAGGGGCTGGAAATTCAAAGATGAATGAAACGCAACCTTTAGTCTCAAAAAGCTGCATTCACCTATATGCAGAAACAGCATCACACAGTCATGATGTATCAGCTTCAAACAAGGATCAATAAAAAACTTCCCAGAGAAAAAATGTTTCTGAAGCCTTTAATAAAAGTATTTATTAAAGATAGTGAACAGTTGTAGACATCTACAAAATCAAACCCTCTCAGGTTCACGGTAGGGAAAAAAGTCTCTTCCAACGATGCAAGTGTTTAAGATATCAAGAGCTATGAAACTCCCGTTACCTCTTTTGCAATGAATGCCAGGAAGTTCAGAACAAAATTATAAAGCCAAATGCGTAACGATCCATCATCTAAGGCAGTAACATCTATCTGAACTATACATTAAAATTATTAGGTTAGTGCAAAAAATAATTGTGGTTTTTGCATTGTTGGAATTTGCTGTTTGATATTGGAATACATTCTTAAACGTGGTTATGCTATATATCCTTTTAATGGGCATTTCTCGCTTTATGTTTTTTGGCTAATGACTTATTGTTTGCTGTTTATTTTGTTTATTTTAGACTATGGAAATGATGTTAGACAAAAAGCAAATTCAAGCGATTTTCTTATTCGAGTCCAAAATGGGTTGTAAAGCAGCTGAGACAACTCAAAACATCAACAACGCATTTGGCCCAGGAACTGGTAACGAACATACAGTGCAGTGTGGTTCAAGAAGTTTTTCAAAGGAAATGAGAGGCATCAAGATGAGGAGTGTAGTGGCTGGCCATTGGCAGTTGACAATGATCAACTGAGAGCAATCATCGATGCTGATCCTCTTACAACTACATGAGAAGTTGCCGAAGAACTCAACGTTGACCATTCCACAGTCATTCAGCATTTGAAGCAAATTGGAAAGGTGAAAAAGCTCCAAAAGTCAATGCCTCATGAGCTGAGCAAAAATCAAACAACAAAAATCATCATTTTGAAGTGTCATCCTGTCTTACTCTACAAACAATGAACCATTTCTCGATCAGAGAGTGATGAAGAGTGAATTTTATACAACAATCAGTGACAACAAGCTTAGTGGATGGACTGAGAAGATGCTCCAAAGCACTTCCCAAAGCCAAACCTGCACCAAAAAAAGGTCATGGTCACTGTTTGATGGTCTGCTGCCAGTCTAATCTGGTACAGCTTTGTGAATGCTGGTGAAACCATTACATCGGAGAAGTATGCTCAGCAAATCAATGAGATGCACCAAACACTGCAACACCTGCAGCCAGCATTTGTCAACAGAAAGGGCCCAATTCTTCTCCAGGACAACACCTGACTGCACGTCACACAACCAACACTCCAAAAGTTGAATGAATTGGGCTACAAAGTTTTGTCTCATCCGCTATATTCACCTGACCTCTCACCAGCCAACTACCACTTCTTCAAGCATATCAACAACTTTTTGCAGGGAAAACACTTGCACAACCAGCAGGATGCAGAAAATGCTTTCCAAGAGTTCATCAAATCCCAAAACACGGATTTTTACACTACAGGAATAAACTAACTTATTTCTCACTGGCAAAATGTGTTGATTGTAATGGTTCCTATTTTTGATAAATAAAGATGTGTTTCGGCCTAGTTATAATGATTTAAAATTCATAGTCCAAAACTGCAATTATTTCTGCACCAACCTAATTATCAGTGGAACTTTGGAACAATAAAGGCCCTACTCCGCAACAGCCCCAGCATCTTTATATTTTCATGCTACACGGGGTACTGTGATGCACAGACTGACCCACTGACCTAGATATTCTGGTGCATCTTACCTTCTTCATTAAGTCATTCATTTTCACTTTAATTGCTCTATTACATACAAGTCTATTATATTTGAGGATCTTCATAAAAGACCTTTCCAGTTCATTTTAGAAGTTGGGTAAAAAATAAATTCATGAGTGACTCAGGAGGAGCCAAAAACACCGCTTTTTTCCCATCCCATCATATCCCTAAGACAAAATGACTCATTTATATTTCAAACTTATTTGGAATTAAGAAGTAATTATATATTTTGGTATAACTGGCCTCCTGCCAAACTACAGTAAGTCAGAGTAAAATCAAACGAAAGATAATCGGTCAACAAAGCACTCCATCACCTCCTTTGCTAAATTACATCAGGAACAATTTGAAAGCAATACATCTAAAGACAATCCTCTTATAAATGAGCCAGCTAATCAGAAGTTGATTAATGCATTTGATTAGTGCTAAGAAATCATCTGAAAAATAAAATACAGAATCTTGAGTTTATAAAGACGCTTCCCAGTGCCACAGAGGGTCCTCATACATTTTCTTCATTTTGATCCCACAAATCCTATGATTGAGACAGAACTGTAAGGATATTCATTAGATACTAAAATTCACTTATGACCAAAACCACTAAACATAAAAAACCTAAGGAAACTGTCCCTGGGTTCCTGTTAGGAACACCCAATCAGTCCCCAGGTTTCACTCAGAGGAGAATTATGCATATCAATAAAAGTATAAAAAAAATTCATGGCTATATGTTGCCTTTATAACATTAAAAAAAATAAGTGTCAAAATATAACACAACAAACCATGAGAATATAGAAGTGAACCTCCAGAGATAATGATCCCATAAATTCATAGATTTATCCCTGAAAAACGTTAAGCTAAACTCAAACTGTGATACAATCTTTAGCAGCAATTGTCACACTAGTGATGTTTTCACACCTAAGCTGGAAAGAACTAGGTGAAGACTCACGTTTCTAACTCTGAAAAAGAAAGTGGCTATCTTCAGAGAAGAAAAAATTTCTTCCTAGTCAGAAATTTTTTTACTTGTATTAGAAAAGTGATTAATGTTAGGTTATAAAACGTTTTGGTATAGTGAGTAAAATGCTTAAAATATAGTATCAAATGCACTTTCTCAACTTTTATTCCTTAAAAAAAGAAAAACACTAACTGCAGAGTTAGTTTTCAACTGAGAATGCACAGTGTGGTACATTTGCAAACACAAGCCCAAGATACCTCACTGCTACCACTTTCCCCTACCAGGGAAGGATTCCATGAAGCCTTAGCTGTATTTCTGTTTCTGACTTTTGAGACAGTAGGTAGAAGGATCCATTCCTGGGTCTCAACAGGTCTCCCAGAACCAAAAGTGATGAAGACACTACAGTAACATCCATTCCTACAGAGATTAGAAAACAGAATCACTGTTCTGCCTATCCAACAGTCAGACCTAGGAGAAGAGCAAGCCAAAAGATGTCAACTTCAAAGAGGGGTGATACCTGGCTTCTTGACCCTATGGCCTATGAGAAGAGCTCAAAGGAATGCTTCTTTATATAAAGCAAACACTGAAACTTTTCTAAAATTAGAAACTGTGAACTATATAGCTAATACTTTTACATAACACTTAGCATATTTTCAAAATTTGGTAAATAGATTTCTCATTCATTCTATTTAGGGAACAAAATTAATGAGCAAACTTTTACAATTAATTCTCTGGATGTTCACTATATAAATAATCTATCAATAGATCTGATAGAACAGCTACTGAACAACATTTTTCCCTATATAGTCTTGGGGCAGGGCTCTATGGAAGAATATTTCCAAATACTCTAAGAGGAAATTAAGGTGACTAAATAAAGTATAACAGAAATGTACTGTGGTCATTTTAAAAATTCATGAAAACATGAAAGAACTTTTCAGAAACTCAGAGGCAAGAAGATTTTTCTAAACAACACACAAAACACTCAAGCCATAAAGAAAACCGATAAATTTAACAAAATAAAAATAGAAATACTCCACAGGCTAAAAAAATACCAAACACAAGTTCAAAAGACAAATTAAAATTATCTGCAAAACATATGACTAAAGGCAAATCTTCTTAGTCTTTAAAGAACCCTTTAAATTATAAGACTGAAGCCCAACAGAAAAATGGAAGAAAAGGAAGAGGCACACTCACAGAAAAAGAAATAAATATGACTTTAAAGAAAAAAACTTCTCCTTAGAAGAATTTTCAAATACATACAAAGTAGAGAAGCGATATAATGAGTACCCACCGAAACATCAGCTATTTTCAACAACTATCAACAACGCATGGCCAATTTGTTTGTTTCTACTAACCCCTTTCAAGATTATTTTAAAGCAAGCCTCAGACAACACATCATTTCATATGTAAATACTTTTAACAGGTACTTCTTAAAAATAAAGCCACCATACATTATTGCTACACCTAACAAAATTAACAGTAATTCCTTAATGTCATCTAATAAGAAGTGTTCAAATTTATCCAATAGTCTCAAAGGATGTCTTCTTACAGTTGACTTTGACTCAGGACCCAAATGCTAGTCAATGCATCTGGCTGATGTGTCTTTGAGTCTCTTTGAGTGCCACTGTCCTCTTTTTTGTCCTTCCTCTTGTCATCTGTCCTGTAAAATTTCCCATTTTGAATTTTGCTGATTGTGACCCTATACTGTCACTTAATCTGTTCCCTTGTATTTTTTGTTACTGATATTGCTCAAATTACTCTACCCTATTATCAATGCCCTTCAGCCAAGACCACCAGGAATATACCTATAATTAAACAAGACAGGCGTATTACTCATTGCAGTGAGTGAGAACACACACCACAGGGCACCATGGGGCATCTCAGTTAGAAGATGGTAAAATCTATTACACACTTTGGCCCTCAGTTTGGTAATTTGGGGGAGAGTCTTCCCCCAAATTCCCCTCTACATCCAATGTAGAGAAAGGAGGGGTTTCTCCACATTGGATGCTGTGAGGAAGTAGGGTAATTCTGTGGTTATGTATCTCAATAAATCTTACCTAAGGGAGGGGAGCTGAGAATGAAGATAAAACTGTAATGGGTAAAGAAGCAGCAGTCATTCATTTTGGCTAAGTATTTTACAGGTGGCACAGTGGCCTTGGTTTTTGTCTATGCTTTGCCTCATTTTACCATGATCTCGGAGAAACTTTGTTGGAAGTATTCTGTGAGGCCGCTCATGTTTGGTAGGACAACATGGCCTAGACGTGAGGCTCCCGAACGTCAGGGGCTGCTCATTTTTTTCCTTCCCGCTGGACAATGGGCGCCCCTTCAATTTGGCCACTGTTTGTTTCCTGATACAACCCTACTAGTCGTGGAGCTTTTCCTCGCTTTCCTAGTACAAAATGTTCCAGGTTCCTTCTGTACATTTTCCTGTCCCAAGCCTACAATCAGCCACTTCTACAAGGGGCCCTATTATTCCCTTTTAGTTGAAAATGTATTCAGAGACCAAAATCTGGGCTCTAAGATATTATTTCTAGGTTTTTTGAGTGGACAGAACAACAAGATTTTTTTTTCTTTCTTTTCAGACAGGGTCTCACTCTGTCACCCAGGCTGAATGCAATAGCAGAATCTCACTGCAGCCTCGGCCCTAAGCGATCCTCCCACCTCAACCTTCCAAGCAGCTGGGACTACAGACCAGTGCCACCATGCCCACTAATTTGTTTCATTCTGTTCTTTTTTTTAGTACAGCGAGGTCTGGCTATGTTGCCCAGGTTGGTCTCAAACTCCCGAGCTCAAGTTATCCTCCCACCTCAGCCTCCCAAAGTGTTGGGATTATAGGCACGAACCACGGCACCCGGCTTTTTTTCTCACTTGTTAAAAACCTTGGTTCCTAACAATGTCAACCTAAATATTTAACTGATATATTTTCCTCTTTTTTTTAAATGTATGAAACATTTACATTTCCAAAGCCCAAACAATATAAGGTATTTTCAGAGAATCCTAGATTCTATCCCTCCCTCTTTATGATTTTTCCCCTCAAATAACTGGTTTCATTCGTTTTGGGGTTATCCTTCCTGTTTTCTCCTTTTAAATAACAAATAAAATATATTTATCTGCATCCCTCATTTCTTAGATGAGAGATAGAATATTATACAGCTTGTTCTTCACCATGATTTCTTTCACTAACAATATATCCTGGAAATCAATAACAAATAGACTCAGCTTCATTCATTAATAAAATGCAAATTAAAATTACAATGAGACTTAATCTACAATTAAAATGACATTTTTTAGTTATCACATTAGTCAAATTCAAAAAATAAGAAAATGCACTGGGTTGGTAAGACTATGAGGAAAAGGGCATAACAATTTGGCATTATCAAAATTTTAAATGCATACTCCCTTTTGCTCACAAAGTGCACTTTCAGTAATTTATCATGTAGGTAAACTCACATACTGTCAAATATACATGGACAGTTACTGCAGCATTATATACAATAAAAGACTAGAAAGATCCTTAATTACCATTAAGAGGGGACTTTTAGGTTGGACCGCAATTACTTTTGCATCAACATAATATTAAATGAAGCATGGCATATCCACAGAATAGAATATTATGCAGTTTTAAAAATAAGGTAGATCTACATACATTGGCATGGAATATTCACCAAGACATATCATTAAGTGAGAAATACAAGGAAAGAACCTTGTATTAGAACATTCCTATTTATATAAAAGGACCATTATATATATGCTGCATATATGCTTGAATATGTATGACCACACCCCTGGGAGCTGTGCAACAATGTATCCCCAAGCGTGTACATAGGGCACATTACTAGGAGGCTATATAATCAATTAGTAGCAGAGGATGCCTTAAGGGTGTGAAGCTTAATTTTCATTCTTGGCTCTTTTATACTGTTTAAATGTATTGTTGTGTGCATGTATTAATTTTTCAATTGAGGTATTTTTTAAGAATTCTTCATGAATAACAAAAAGAACTTTAGTAAATAAAATGCCAAGTAATTCTTTCCAATATTAGTCTGGAATTTACCAGTGCTTCTAAAGCATCAGAATCAACACGGTCAGCCCTATCAACTGCCACAAGTTAAAACACTGCAATTGACCACATAGAAAAATAACTCTCAATACCTCAATCTGCAGACAGGATCATACCTTCATGTTTTAAAGATAAAGATGAGGTCAGTCTTTAAACAGCAATAGTCTCTAGTCTTTAACGTACTACAGTCTCTAAAAGACACGTAACTGAAAATGAATATTGACATCAAGTTCTTACATTAATATGATCACTTATTTTTGCTCAATTAATCCTAAATGAGTAATCCATACCACGAAGAATCAATTAACCATTAACTAGAATTTATAGCTCTTATGTATAAATGAACTAATATATTACAATTAATGCCATCAATATTCAAGCATCTATGTGGCAAGCTATATGCTGGGTAATTTAAACACATCATCTCTAATTCTTACGATAACCATAAAACAAAGGTGTAATGATACTGACTGTATCATTATATAAGGAAACCAAGGATAAGGGAAATTAAATAATTTGTCCATGGCCTTACAACCAGTAAGTTGCAAGGAAAGTGTAATTTTTGTAAAAATGCCTTTTGCTAATTAAAAGAGAGCACATACTGCAGAATAAATCATGTGCAAAACAAGAAGTCTTAAGGTGGAAAAACATTTGCTTTAGTGACTAATAACATAGCCATAAATATAAATGCCATAAAATAGTATAAAAGATCAAACCGAAACATACTTACATCTTACTATAAATACATATCCCATGGCCTAACTCTGTCAAGTGAAAAGAAATATGACTTCCAAAAATCCAAAGGACAAAAGTAATGAAATAAATCACTGATGTAAATAAAACATCTTCAGAAAAGTTTTTAGTTTTTTTTAATACACTAACACAAATTCAGTTGAAAAAAACTTGATGTATAAGCCACTGAAGAACATATGAAAAAAGCTAAAAAAAAAATACATATATAATAATGGTGCACTTAATGAGACTATCTTCTAGATTCTAGTCCAAAACCCTGAAGATTCTAAAGTCTGTTTCTTCTGTAATCTCAGGGTTCGAATGATGGCATTTGTGTTATCATTTCTTACTAATTGACCCAAACAAAATCAACTACTCAAGAATCTAATTCCGCCTATATGCAAAAGAAAGTAAGGCAAAAATCCCAGTCAGCACCGAGGAGTGTTAAGAGCACTGGACTGACTATACACCCTTGTACACAACTCACAGCAATTGTGATACTGTATAACCATTAGTTGTGTATATGTCAATCTCTTGTGACACAGTTTGTGAGGATCTCCAAATCAGGGACCCTGTCTTACCATGGTATCCCTTCATTCTGACGTATCTGCCACATGATGTGAAACCAACTGATAGTTCTTAAGAATGGGCTGAATTAAAGTCATGGTCCAGGTCTACCTGTTGGGAACTTAAGACCTTGAGACCCAACTTCTCCAGGTTTTTTTTTTCCTTACCTGTAAAATGAAAGGCTTGGATTAAAGTCAAAGCCAGGCATTTTACCCCCTGGTTTGTAGGGAAAGGAGCAGAGTTCAGTTTATTAATATAACCAGTATGAACCACAAATGATCTATTCCAATAACCAGTAGATGTACATTTTTCAGTCTAAGGTAATCCACATGTATGTATGCTGCTAATGGAACCTGTTGCCAAGAAAATGTAAAAGGGCTTGAAAACCCTCTTAACCATCCTGCTTAATACAGAAGGAAGAGTCTCTGAACAAAATGGAAGAAAAAGAAAAAACATTTTGAGTTAAAAATAAATCAGAGTGAACATTAAAAGGTTAATGAACTCAAAAAGACAACTAAGCCAATTTAAAAATGGGTAAAGGATTTGGTCAGACATTTCTCCAAAACAGATAAACAAATGGCCAACAAGCAAACAAAAAGATGTGCAACACCATTAGCTGTTAGGGAAATGAAAGTCAAGACCACAAGGAGATACCACGTCCTACCCACTAGGATGTATATAAACAAAAAGACAGTAACAAGTTTTGGTAGGATCTAGAGAGATCTGAATCCTTACATATTGTTAGTAAGAACATAAAACAGTATAGCCACTTTGGGGAAGTTTGGTAGTCCCTAAAAAACTTAAAAGAATTACCTAGGCAAACTCAAGAGAAATGAAAACACATATCCACACAACTTGTACATAAATGTCCATAGCAGCACTATTCATAACAGTCAAACAGTAAAAGCAACCCCAAAGTCTTTCAACTGATGAATGGATAAATCAAATATGGTACATCTATACAATGGAATATTATTCAGCAATAAAAAGAAACAAAGTATTAACACATGTACAACAGGGATGAACCCTGAATATATGTTAAGAAACCAGTCACAAAAGACTATATATTGTATGATTCCAGTTATGTAAAATTTCCAGAATTGATAAATTTACAGACAAAACGATTTGTGGTTTCTTAGGGATCGGATAGGGAATGGAAAATGACTGTTAATGAGTAGGGGGTTTCTTTTAGCACTGATGAAAGCATTCTAAAATTAGATTATGGTGATGGTTACAGTCCTGTGCATACACTAAAAACTACTGAATTATACCTTTTAATGAATGAATTGTATGGTACATAAATTATATCTCACTAAAGCTGTTTGATTTTTAAAAAGGGGGTTAATGAGAGGAACAATGTGATAATAAGGATAACAAAGAATAGCTACAATTGATTATAGCATTCTGTGGAAACCAAACTAGATCTTTTCAAAGAAGGGTTAAAAGCACCTCAAAGCAGGCCACTAAGAACACAAAGAAACCAGCAAATGATAGATTTTCTGTTCTGTCATGCAGGGTTGTTCCTGACTCACTCTTCTTAGAGACACAAACATATTACATAAACCTGATATAGTAATTTGGAATGTATGCCACTTTCCAAGATGGAAGACAGAATTTGCCGAGACTACAACTCACTGATCTTGAATGACTTCTGCTGATTCATGAAACTCTATGCTGTGTATGTGATTATTAAAAGTTCAAGTACAAAACTGAAGGGACAAGTAAGATGAATAGTATGTGCAGATGACTTTCAAAAATGGAATCTGCTCCTTTCTGTAGGAGATAGCTAATTTTTTTTTAAATGGAATTGGTGTCCTGTACCATGACTTACTAAAGAAAGCATGATGAGCTCCTGGCAAGGGACAGAGTATACTATACTAGTAAGATCAGAGGCCGGGCGCGGTGGCTCACGCCTGTAATCTCAGCACTTTGGGAGGCCAAGGTGGGTGGATCATTTGAGGTCAGGAGTTCAAGACCAGCCTGGCCAACATGGTGAGACCCCGTCTCTACTATAAATACAAAAAATTAGCTGGGCGTGGTGGCATGCGCCTGTAATCCCAGCTACTTGGGAGGCTGAGGTGGGAGAACTGCTTGAACCCAGGAGGCAGAGGTTGCAATGAGCTGAGATAACGCCACTGCACTCCAGCCCAGGCAACAGAGTGAGACTCCATCTCAAAAAAATAAAAAATAAAAAAATCAGAAGAACAGGTGATCTTGGACTTGCCTACGTGATCAACAAAACTATCTTTCAGCAGCAGCTAAGTTCTAGATGGCATATTCGAACTGGGGACAACATAAAGCTGGGAGATGTTATGAATATTTTAGATAACAGAATCCAGATATAAAAAGATTCTAACAAGCCTCAATACAACTACAAAAGTAGGTAGAGATCTAGCAAACCACAGTCAGAATGAAAATCAGAAAACATTCAATTTAAATCCTTCATTTCACAAATGAAGCTGAGTCAAGAGGGATTTAAGAATATGCCCAAGTGCCGAAGGCTCATTAAAGATAACCTAAGGTGGAGAATACTGGAATCCTAACTCCCAGGCTTGTGCCCACCAGACCCAATGCCACCTGCTACTACGTGTATAGATTACCATATGAAAAAAGAAAAAGAAGCCTTGATCCCTACCTCACAACACACAAACAAATTCCTGGGGACTTTGACCTAAATCTGAAAGGCAAAATACTAAAGCTTCCAGAAGATAACATAAGAAAATAGCTTCATCGCCCTGGAGTAGCAAAAACTTCTTAAACACAAAAAAACACTACCCATACAGGAAAAGATGGATACATTGGAATTGATTAAAATTTAGAATTCCAGTTCATCAAAAACACATTACAAGTGAAATGACAAGCTGTAAGACAGGAAGATATTTTTATAATTCACATATTCGACAAAGGATTCAAATCCAGATACCTTATAAACTCCACATTTCAATAAGAAAAAAGACAATCCAATCTGTTTAAAATGGACAAAAGACTTGAAGAGGAACTTTATAACAGAGGGTATCCAAATGGCCAACAAGCATATAAAGAAGTACTCAAATTATCAGTCATTAGAGACATGCCCATGAAAACCACACTGAGATCTTCTATACAGCCACTAGTGATTAATTTTTTTGTAGTATTTAACTGACAATATCAAGGGAAGCAAGGCTGCAGAGTAACTGGAACTTTCATATGTTGGTAAAAGTATAAATAGGTACAACAAGGATGAAAAACAGTTTGGCAGTGTCTATTAAAATCAGACACGTGGCCAGGTGCAGTGGTTTACGCCTGTAACCCCAGCACTTAGGGAGGCCAAAGTAAGTGGATCACTTGAGGTCAGGAGTTGGAGACCAGTCTGGGCAACATGGAGAAACCCCATCTCTACTAAAAGTACAAAAATGAGCCAGGCCTGGTGGCAGGCACCTGTAATCCCAGCTATTCATGAGACTGAGGCAGGAGAATCACTTGAACCTGGGAGGCAGAGGCTGCAGTGAGCCAAGATCACACCACTGCACTCCAGCCTGGGTGACAACGTGAGACTTCGTTTCAGAAAAAGAAAAAGAAATATAGCTACATGCATATACATTTTGACCAGGAATTCTACTCCTACATATATACCCAACCAAAATGAATATATAAGTATGCCAAAGGATACATACATATACATATGTATATGATTATAGCAACATTGTTCATAATTGCCTCAAAACAGAAACCATTCAAATACCTAAAATAGAATGAATAAATGAATTTTGCTATGTAATTTGTGGTAGTTTTAAAAAATGACCACAAATTCTTTGACACACCTCTCATAAAGATATGAGGTCTATGTCCCCTCCCCTTCAATCCAGGCAGGCTGTGTCTTTGTCAAGCAAGAGAATATGGTGGAGGTGAGATTATATGACTTCTGAAGATAAGCCACTCTCAGGAAGCTTCCTCTGGACACGCAGCCAACATGCTGTGAAAATCCAAAACCTCCTGACCCCACATATAGGTTTGGTCAATAGTATCAGATGATCCTAGCCTTCTAGACTTTCCAGTCAAGGTACCATACACGTGAGTGGAGAAGCCTCTAAATGATTCTAGACCCCAACCATTATAGGGCAGTGATAAGCCATAACCACCAAATTCCCAATCCACAGAATCCATGAGCATAATAAAATGGCTGTTATTTTATACCACTAAGTTTGGAGTGGTGTGTTATGCAATAACCAATAATCAAAACTAGTGTATTATGTAGGGATAGATAACCACAACTATAGAGCTATTTTTAAATATAACAAACTACATGCAACAACATGAATGAATCTCAGATACAACATTGAGTAAAAGAAGTCAGGCAAAAAAAAAAAAAAAAAGTCCAGAAGGCATTATTCCATTTACACATGAGTTCAAAACCAGGTAAAACTATAGTTATGTAAGTCAGAATCGTGGTTACCTTGGGTGGGAGTAACTACTGTCTGCAAGATATCCTCACATAATCTGGGCTTCTGGGGTGCTAGAAAATGAATACCTTGATCTGGGTAGTGGTGATTACAGGGTGTTCACTTTGTAAAACTTTAAAAATCATTGAGCTTGATGCTTGTGCACCTTTTTGTTACACTTCAAAAAATTTATTTTAATCAGTGGAACTTGGTAACCCAAAGAGGCAAGGATATGAGGGAGAAATAAAGGATGACTTCCAAGTCTCGAGGAATGACTGACCAGGCAGTTACACAAACTGAACAATTAAACAAAAACAGGGCAGAAAGCAGGGACCATGTCTTATTCATTTTTTATTCAAGTATCTACCACAGTATCTAACACAGAGTCACTCCAGCATTACAAGACACTCCTATTATTTTCATCCTAACTTTTTGACCACCACTTCTTGGTCTCCTTTCTTACTTCCTTTCTGTCCCAGCTGCCTCTTAATATTGGTATTACCCAGGCTTCCATACTCAATCTCTTTTCACACACACACACAGAGAGAGAGAGAGAGAGAGACTTCTTTCTCTTGTATTTCCAGTCTCGGTGCATAGCATCATCACATACATGTTCTTTTAGGCTAGAAGCTTCCAATTAAACCAAGAATTAGGATTGCAAAATATCTTTAAAAGTTGCAGTTAGCTAAATTCAATAAAAAGAAAATTAACGATACAAACATACGCTCCCATGGTTGGACCCCAAAACTAATGCATACAAACAGGATGAAAAGACATAGCTTAGATAGATGCAGGGATTTTATTCAACTTTATGTTCAATGTATGATGTGGTCACAAAATGATATAGCCAATACTAATAATATAGTATGTAGAAGAAGGAAGGTGATATCTTCCCTTAACTCACAGAAGAAAAGTGTTATATCTAGAACAAGAGATACAACTCTATTTCTCACGTATCAAGCCATGTCTGGAGCACAGAATTCAATTCAAAGCACTACAGTTTAAAATGAAATTTCTTTAAAAAGAGGAAAGCCACCAATGTGGTAAACTGACATGAAACCATGCCATGTAAGGAATAGCTAATGAACTGGAGATGTTTCAAACCAAAAAGACTGAGAATACTTGATGACTATTTTCACATATTTGAAAGGATATTACGTGGAAGAGGGATTCAGCCTGTTCTACATTTCTCCAAAAGGCAGAAGTGAGTAGAAGAAACAAGTAGACTTCCACTCAGTGTAAGAAAGAACCCTCTAACGGTCAAAACTTTAATAAAAATAGGATATGCTGTCTCTAGAGCAATGGTTCTCAACCCGAGATGATTTTGTCTCTGTAGCCAGAGATGCTACTAAACATCCCACAGTGCAGAGAACAAACAACGACCCATGTAAAATGTCAACAGTCCCATGGTTGAGAAATTCTGCCCTAGAGGTAGTGAGTTCTCTGTCATTGGAGGCATTTCATTATAGACCAGACCATGTGATGATGTCACAAGAATGGTGGGCCAGGAATGGTGGCTTGTCATTCTAGCTACTCAGGAGGAGGATCATTTGCGCCCAGGAAATCAAGGTGGCAGTGAGCTATGATCACACCACTGCACTTCAGCCTGGTTGACAGAGCGAGAAGGAAGGAAGGAAGGAAGGAAGGAAGGAGGGAGGGAGGGAGGGAGGGAGGGAGGGAGGATGATGGGAAGTGAGAGTGAATTGAAAAAAGTTTTCTGTTTCAGATACCTCTCCAGAAAAAAATATCTTCAGATATATTAAAGTGAAAATGATGATGATGACAAACATTTATTGAACACTTACTGTGGGCCAGACATTACACCAAATGACTCATGTATACATTTTGCAGTTAATTCTCTCAACAACTCTAAGATAGGTATTACTTTACCTTGATTTGATGCTAAATTGAATTGCTCTAATGTCACACAGCAGTCAATGTTTGAACTAGATCTACCTGATCCAATTTTATATGTCACTGTCCAAAGCATAAACATCAAATAACTTTCAAAGCTTTCAAACTCTGGAAAAGAAATGAGCAAGCACATATTCCACAAGTATCAGGACAATGTCTGAACAGGTTTGTACTCACTGTAAACCTAGCTGGCTAGGAGAAAGAGGAAAGGATTATTTGAAGTAGTCCTGTGATGAAGAAGAGAACAATTATCCTGATTGTCCCCAATTGCCTACTTCTGTAAGAGCCAAGAAGCTCTTATATACCCATAGAAGCTGGGATTAATGATGACATCCCTTTATCCATAGGCGTGAAAGCTCAGGATGGACAGACGTTTGAACATCCCCGACTGGGAATCCTGCCCTTAACAAATACACTAGATGCAGATACATGGTTTCTTGGCTGCCTATACTCACGCCCATCTGTCAGGATGGCAGTTTGCCTGCTCACATGTTGGTCAAACTGTCACTAGGGCATAGGTGCCAAGCAATGATAGTTTTAAATGGGCAGCTTGCACAGCACTATAAGAGCTTGCTCTTCTGCAGAAAAAAAAAAAATCTCTGTGATAATACTGAAGGGCTGCAATCACAAGTGAAATATTCTTGGTCAATCTCAACATTTCAGTGGAAAAAAGATCTAGACAAGTAGAAAAGAATCAGAATAAGGAAGTTAAATCAAACAGAAAAGGTACTTTAAAAACATTTGAGTTGTTGCATGAAAGCTTTTAACACTGCCCTTCTTTCATTAACACGTGTCAATGGTAACCTCTTACACTGTAAAATCCTTGGCCCAACAAGTCAGCAATGATTTTTTTCTTAATGGGATGATACATTTTTCCATGTTCTAATTAGGAACAGAAATGCATTGATTTCTAGTAGTTCGACACTATACAGGTTCTATTTGTCGACTGATTGTTTTTAAAATGACTTAAGTCCAATCTACAGCCATGATAATCTTTTAAATGCACAAAAGAAAGCAGAAACCAAATGAGATCCCCACAGATAAATGGTGGGGGAGGGGAAGGGTATAATTTGCCGGGAGAAAGAAACCAAGAACTGAAGCAGGCACTAACAAAATGGAAAGTGAGTACTTTCACTCATGAATTTAACAGGACTCAAGGGCAAACACACAGATCTGCCATCTTTCACATCCCCCCGACTATAAGCAAAATGTTCCTATACTACATCTAGGTTTCTAGTGTATCCTTTGATATCTCACATGAAATACATGTCCTTACTGTCTGGAAATTCTTCCCTAAGACCAAAACCTTAAAGCTGCAATTTGAGCCATTTGTTCTTATACAGTCCTCAGGATTTTGAAGAACAGCTGGTCACCATCATTTTCTGTATAGTTCTTCACATACAAGTATCAGGACATACTGATCTAATAACCCCTGAGTCTCCTCTTTGCCATGATAAATAAATCTGATCCCATTAACTTTTCCTCATTGGACAGATTTATGAACTCTTTATGTTTTTATCATTTCAGTTGCTCAACTCTTGGACTCTTTTCAGGCCTGGTAAGAAATGTCACCCACATCAACAATAAGCCAATGGAAACTACTCTTTTTCCCACATGTATAACTTAATAACAGTAGCATAAATATGAAACAGTTTGGAAGTCCTGCAGACTTCTCCATATCCATCACTGAGGACAGTAGCAAACTTTGAAATCTACCACTGCCTTCTAGAAAATACTAGGAATTTATAACATTCTGAAATAACACCACTTTTTTAGCTTTCTGGCAGATATTTGTAATACAAAGTAGTAAGTCAAGGGTCATGATTATATTCCATTCTTCCTACCAACGTATCACCGCCAAAAATCGTCCTAAAACAACTTCTCTTTAATACCATTTCTATCATACCATTTTCCTGCTTAAGAATATACAGCACCCTCCTAATGGCCAATGAAACTGACTACAAATGCTTCAATCTAGCCAGAAGTTTATACACTCTTTCTTTTTCATGAACCAATGATTCTTCCTTTACTTCTCTACTTCCCTTCACTTGCATAACTCCCCAAAATGGCCAGTTCTTACTTATTTTCTCTAGAACAGATCTTTGCCCATGTTATTCTCTAAAATGTTTGCCCACTTTTTCCAGACTCCAGCCATGTTATACCTTCAATAAACCTGTATTTATTCATACTTAATTGCTCATTCATTTCTTCCAGTCTTTGTTTTGATATCTAATTTACAGTATATGGCCAAGTGATTTTGATTTTTAAAACTTATTCAATGGAGAAAGGGTAGGCTTTTCAACAAATGGTTTTGGAACAACTGGACATCCATAGACAAAAGGAAAAGAAAAATGTACCAAGATCTAAATCTCACATCCTGTGCAAAAATGAAACCAAAAAGGATCTAAATGTAAGACATATACGGGTAAAACACTTAGAAGAAAAAGAGAACATCATCCTGACCTAGAGTTAGGCAGAGAGTTCTAAGAAAGGCACTAAAAACACGATCCATATATTGAGAAGTTAGACTTTATCAAAATTTAAAACTTTTTAGATGCTAAAGACACTAGAAGAGAATGAAAAGACAAGCCAGAGACCAAGAGAATATATTTACAAATCATATATTTGGCAAAGGATTTGTATACACAACATATAAAGAATGCTCTAAAATCAGTAAGAAAACAAACCAATCACAAAACAGGTGAAAGGTCTGAACAGACAAATCACCAAAAAAAAAAAAAAAAAAAAACATAAATGGTAAATAAGCACATGAAATCATCAGCCATTAGGATGAAAATTAAAGCCATGAGGAGATACCAGTACACACAAAAAATATCACCGATACTAAATGGTAGTAAGGATGTGGAGAAACTCTCTCTCAAATACAGTAGCCCCCACTTCATCTGTGAGGGATACATTCCAAAGCCCTCAGTGGATACCTTAAACGATGGAGAGTATGGAGAGTATCAAACCCCACATAAATATGCTTTTTCCTATATATACATTAGATATACATACGATAAAGCTTAATTTATAAATTAGAGGCAGTTAAGAGATTTACAACAATACTTAAAGTAATTATAACAATAGGCCAGCAGCCGGGCACGGTGGCTCACTCCTACAATCCTAGCACTTTGGGAGGCCGAGGCAGGCGGATCACCTGAGGTCAGGAGTTCGAGACTAGCCTGGCCAACATGGTGAAACCCTGTCTCTCCTAAAAACACAAAAATTAGCCAGGCATGGCGGCAGGCGCCTGTGATCCCAGTTACTAGGAAGGCTGAGGCAAGAGAATCGCTTGAGCCTGGGAGGCGGAGGTTGCAGTGAGCTGAGATCACACCATTGCACTCCAGCCTGGGGGACTAGATCGAGACTTGTCTCAAAAAAAAAAAAAAAAAAAAAGCCAGCATCACTAGTCTTGCACTTCGGGTCATTACTAAGTAAAATAAGGGATTCTTGAACACAAGCACCAAGATACCAGACAGTCAATCTGATAACCAAGAGTGACTAACTAGCTGGTGGGTGGTATATACAGTGTGGACACGGTGGACAAAGGGATGATTCACATCCCACCTGGGACAGAGTAAGAGGGCTCAAGATTTCATCATTATATGACCCAACAGTTGCACTTCTCGGCATTTATTCTAGAACAATTAAAACTTACAGTCACACACCAACCTGTACATTAATGTTCATAGCAGCTTTATCTGCAATCACCAAAAACCAGAAACAACCCACATGGCCTTCCATGGGTAAATGGTTAAATGTGATACAGTCAAAAAATGGACAAGCACTGTACAATTATCAAAAGCAGGAAAGTGACACTAATACAATATTCATCATTGAACTAATTATTGAAATGTCAGCTTTTACATTCTTTTGTGTGTCTAATTCTAGGACATTGTGTCATATGTACAGATTCATGTAACCATCACCACAAACAAGACACTGAACTGTTGTATCATCTCAAAGAAAGTCAGCCCTAACCCCAGCAAAACCGGTCTGTTCTCCATTTCTATAATTCTATCATTTTGAGCATGCTATATAAACGGAATCATACAACCTGAGACTGGCATTTTCCACTCAATACAATGCCCTTAAACTCCATCCAAGTTGTTGCATGTACCAAGTTTGTTTCTTTTTTTGATGGTGGTGTTCTACCGCAAGACTATCACATTTTACTTAACCATTCACCCATTGAAGGACATGTGAGTTGTTTCTGATTTTTAGCTACTATAAACAAGGCTGCTACGAGCATTCATGTACAGGTTTTTTTGTGAACGTAAGTTTTCATTTCTCTAGGATAAAGGCTCAGGAGTGCAACTGCTGGATTGTGTGTCAAGTGTATGTTTAACTTTTTGAGAAATTGCCAAACTAATTTCCAGCAATCATTTTAGATTCCTACCAGCAACATATGAAAGATAAATTTTACAATCAGCATTTCTAAAGTATTTTCTGCAAGTCTGAAAAAACAAGATTAAACTTCTTAAATGTTATAATCTGAACTTATTAAAAAATGAATCTTAGAACTTTTTTCCTGATTCCCAAATAACAGATTTGTTTTATTACCTCTAAGAAAAAAATGTATACAGCTGACCCTTGAACATGAGTGTGAACTGTGCAGGTCCACTTATACACAGATTTTCTCCTGCCTGTGCCACTCCAAGACAGCAAAACCAACCTCTCCTCTTGTTGTTCCTCCTGAACCTACTCAACACCAAGACAATGACGACGAAGACCTTTAAGATGGCCCACTTCCGCTTCATGAACAAGAAATATATTTTCTCTTTCTTAGGGTTTTCTTAATAACATTTTATTTTCTCTAGCTTATTGTATTGTAAGAATATAGCATATAGTACATATAACATACAAATATGCGTTAATCAATTGTTTATGCTATTGGTAGGGCTTCTGGTCAACAGGCTGAGTGGTTGTGCTTTTGAGGAGTCAAAGCTTATACATGGATTTTTCAACTGCGTGGGGGTCAGCACTCCCAACCCCTGAGTTGTTCCAGGGTACACTGTAATTACATATAATCTCTATGTTGATAGCTGTTGCCAAATTATATAGTAAACTGCAATAAAGTGTGAAAAAAGCAACTCTAAAGACTACAGTAGAAACGGTAAACGTTTCTTTCCCTATGTTTTCCAGACACAATCTATAAAGACTTAAGGTCTAACAGTTCTAACACTTAATATTGTGAAATGCAATCACAATGCATTAATACTTAGTGTCATCAAATGATGACTTTTCTTTAGCTGTTACTTGATAAACAGTTTAAGAAAAGCAATTAACCTGAAATAAAGCTATGGTTATCTTAGCTATGTCTAAAGTCATGGTTTAATTTTAGATATAAATGACAATTAGATAATGCAATCTCTTTTGGATTCTTAAAGCAAGTATCTAAGTCTAGAGCAGACATATCTGCCGACATACAAACACCCAGACAGACGGTCCTCAAAAAGAAAAGAAAATACACAGAAAGAAATTATAAGGTCCTCGAAACAGTAGAATGGGGCTGCTGGTGTTCCTAATGACTTTCAGTTCTCATGTTTAGTCCCCTAGAGGACCAACTATATTGTTCCTGATCTGAGCTCCACAAGACACGTGTCCTTCCATTATCAGTATAATATTTGCTTTAAAAGTGTATGACAGAACATTCCCAAATCTCAAATTACCTTGCAATTTAATTATTACTTCATCTAGTGTATCTTCCCATTTAATGAATAAGACTTACCAATAAACATTTTAGTATACACATTTAATATTCATCTTCAATATTTGCCAGTGTGAACAGTATCTACCTTAATTTTCAAATCCTAGAGCACTGGTTCCCATCCTATGGGCAAGAGACCCATAGAGAGATAGGAGTAACTGCAAAGAATCATCAAAATCCATGTACTTACCTAAAGACTAAATAAATATGATTCACAAACATATATTTTTCCAAGCTGACAAAGATGCTGTGGCTAATAAAATTCTTAATAAATTTCCTGAAGAATGTCGGTAAAAGTAGAGCAGTTTCTTCTCATTAGTATTTATTGATGAATACTAAAAATCTAACTCCTAATATGGGAGAAGGGCCATCGCTCATACCTCTCTAGATTTTCTAGAGAGCTTTTCTTTTTCAAAGTGTTGCCCATATGTCATTCAGGACAAGAGTAGTAGGATGTGCTTGAATTTGAGTGCAAAGATTTAAGACAACATTGGGAGAGATGGAGCAGGAGTAATTGGGAAAGTGCATGAAATTACTTCAAAACAGCAACTTTGGAATGCTGGGTGCTTAAATATCATTCAAGCACCAAAGGGAAAAAAACCGAAAGGACCCAGCTCTCTGCATCTTTATAACGGCAATGAGAAATAGATTCACAGGAATTTTCATCAAAGGAGCCAAACTTATCCTAGGGTAAAATTCCATCTTGGTTACAACACCTACCTAAATGTTTTATTAGGGTTCTATCACCCTTTTAAATTAATTTTGCACCTTTATTAAACATTTTCTACATTTTAACATTAATAGTACAGTTTTTCAAATGTGCCCTACACATTTATTGGATTATTCTGTGCTGGATGCTAGATAAGGTTTAAAAAAAAAACAAAACAGACGCATATTAATTTAAAACAAAGAAAACTTGCTTCAGCAAAACACTACAATAGCAAGAATAGACTTTGCACCTAGCACAATTCCTTGCAAAATAGGGGGCACGTGATCTCTGGTGAATAAATGAGTCCATTCCTTCTCCGAAAAATAACCCTGGCAAGCATGTAAAATATCCTACCAGTCTGAAAAATATTCTCCAGTCCTATTCAGTTACCAATCCATTCTCAGAACCCATCAAGAGCAATTTTCATGAAAGCCTCACTCACACGCACAAAGAGGCAGCATTTAATTCCCATTAGGCTCACTGCCTGATCTATGGAGATATAAGCATTTGCACATTTGCATAAATTCAGGAGACATCCTTCATTTGATATAAGGTAAATCTTAAAGCTTCGCTTCATTTCCAAGTAAGTTTTATTTTTCAAATCAAAATTATTTTTAAAGTTTTATTTTTCAAATCACAATCCTAATCATAGTACATTATATCTTATTAGGGATGCTTTTAAGAAAAAAACTATAGCTGTCAAAATTAAAATCTTGTTTTTTCATTTCTAGACATCTGGGACATTTCACTTATATATTTATTATTATTTCACATTAGTTCTCAAAGTTAAAAAAAAAAGCTGGCCTATTTCCTTTAAGAAATTTAATTTTAGGGTCTGTCAACATTTTGAATGCATTACTGTTATTTTTAAAATATACACTTGCATACTGGAATAAAACTTAGCATAAGCTTTCCATATAACCATTTCCTGGGCACTTACTAACTTACTATATGCCAGGCTCTATGCTTAACACATTACTCCATTATCTCATTTGTTTAACAAATATCCTCTCATAATTTTTGCAGCACTGAGCATAACAAGAAGCCACTGCACTATAAAGCTGGTATTTGTACTAGATACCAGAACTAAATTGACAGTAACGCCTAACACAAGTTTATTGTTATTAAATTCAAGTTGTGTTACTGTATTAACACAGAATCTGATCAGCAATGTTGAGATGTAGAGAATACCATCTGTGGTAGCATCAACAGAGAAAGCTATTATTAAGTGACTAAGTTACATTCCCTTCTATAGGTAACAGATGAACATAATAATATCCACCCAGAAATTTAATTCCAATCACTACATGCCATTTTGAAGAACATAAACGTAACCTACATAAAATGACTATATAAAGAAACCTTGCTTCCTTCTGAAAACGCTTCAAAATTCTAGATTAAATTCTCCCCCAAAGTATCATGCTCAGCATGTCATAAAGAAAGGTGCCTTTATTGTGAACTCTTGAAAATAAATGCTGCCCTACATTTTTTTTACTCTTTTGAATTTCAGATTCAACAGATGGGCAATTCCAGTTTTTTAAAAAAAAAAAAAAGAAAGAAAAGAAAAGAAAAGCACACGCACAATAATTAATGAGGTTCTTCAACAGTTCCCTAAAACATCCTCCCAGTAGCAAAAGTGGTGTTTCCAAGTTGTTCCAAGAAAGGGACACAGGAGAGGGAAGGCAAGAGCCTATACAAAGGAAAACAAAAATGGGTGACTCGAAAGAAAGGACATCAGAAAAATGGGTGGCCTCAACAGGAACCTATAGTCTGACTCTGCTGCTGTCTGTCGAGTTTTAATTCAATCACCTAAGAGTTTTGACACGAGAACCAAAATACTATTTCGGTGGTAGGAAAAACTAGGCGTTGCCCTTGAATGGAGCTGCATCAGTAAAGGATGCCACCCTGCCAGGTAGGGACAGACCAGAGGAGGAACTGTCAAACGGGATACGAAAGTCCTCTGCAAAACCCACAAGCGGCTCTAACTGCCTTGCACCAGACAGACCCTCAAGTACAAGACCACGGGGCCTCCCCGCGACGTGACAGGGAAATAACGGGCGGCCTCGCGGTCCCCAGGCCTGGCTGCTATCCTCAGGGGTCAGCCTCCCTCTTCCCTCTCAGGTCTCAAGTCAAAGGTCACATCCTCTGAGATGCCCTCCCGGATCACCTAACCTAAAGAGCCTCGCGCCCATTCCTCTAGCCCGCAATTGCCTGTCCCGTTTCTAAGACAGCATGTCCGTATCCGCAAAGCATCGCAGCTGCGTGTGTTGTTTCCCTTCTAGACAGAGCTCCGCGGGGCAGGGGCCTCGCCTGCGGTGTTCACCCGGAGCCCCGCCGGACAGACCCGGCTTCCCGGCGAGGCCCGAGGCGGCGTTTGCGAGCTCGGCCGCGACACCACGCGCGTCCAGAACGTAGAGCTCAGATGGGGGCGGGCCTGGCCAGTCCAGGCATCCCCGCGATCGCCGGCAGGGCCTGAGCGAGACAAGCAAAGAGTGAACGCCCGCGCAGGCGGAAGCCACGCGGCGGAGCGCGGTCCGGCTGGGCGGCCGGGGATGACGGCGCCTTCCGCACCCCGGCGGACCCACAGACCGCCCGGAAGACCCAGTGCCAGCACAGCCCCCGGCCGCCCTCCTCCGCGCCCCCAGCTCGGCGCGCGAGTCCTCGAGCAGTGTCGCCTGCGGCCTCCCTACCCTAAGCCGCAGACCCGTCACCTTCTGCCCAGTACGAACTTCCCGCCGCTTTCGCCGACTCGCAACTCGGCAGCGGCGCCGGCCCCTTCGCACCCTGCAGTATGGAGCCTTCCCATTGGCTCGGAGGCGACGGGGAGGGGCGGGACGAGCGGGAACGCGGCGGGGCGGGACGGAGGCTACGCTAGCCCCGCGCCTCCCCGGGAATGCCGGGAGCTGTGGTCCAGCGCTCCCAAGGCATCCTGGGAGTTGGAGTCTCTTAGCAGCAAAGGGCGATCCCCGTCCATCTGCTCCCTAGCCTTCTAGGAAATATGGTTTACAGCCCTGTTCTTAGTAGCTTGATTTATTGTGTTGGCAGAGAGTTGGATGTAAAATAAGTTTCCTGTTTCTGTTAGGATTAAATGAAATAATCAATAGACAGCACTTTAAACTTAGTTGGTGCTCAATAAATAGCAGATAGTATTAGTATTATTCTGCCCAATCATTGACATGTGTCTAAATCCTGCTGTTTTTCGAAGCCTATTTCAAAGCCTATCTCAATGTCTACCTAATCGTCTGCAGTGTTTCATCTGTAATCAACGTATGCCACAGTTTGCGTTGTGTTTATTATAATCAGCTAAGTCTCCATCACCCATGAGACTGAAAGCTTATTGGCCACTGGGTCACTGTTCTAGGTCAAAATCACTGAAGTCACAGGCAGAGGGAGATTAACAATGAAGCCAATGAAGCATAAGCTTCAGGACCTCACTTGCGCAGGTCCCTCAATGAGTTTACATAGCTTTTTGGTTTTTTATTTGTCAACTTTACTTTTCTTTTCTTTTTTTTTTTAAGATAGAATCTCACTTTGTCACCCAGGCTGCAGTGCTTTGGCGCCATCTCGGTTCACTGCAGCCTCGACCCCCTGGGCTCAAGCAATCCTCCCACCTCAACCCCCCAAGTAGCTGGGATTACAGGCATAGGCCACCACTCCTGGCTAATTTTTGTATTTTTTGTAGACACAGGGTTTGACCATGTTGCCCAGGCTGGTCTTGCCCTCCTGAGCTCAAGCAATCCACCCTGCCTCGGCCTCCCAAAGTGCTAGAATTACAGGCGTGAGCCGCCACACCCAGCTGATTTTTCTTAAAGTAGATCCTCCAAAATTATGTGAACTTCAGTCCCTACAAAACCTGGAATCACTCTGTCCATTAGACAGTTCAGTATAGTGCCTGATGTCTTACATTTTCCCCTCCAGATACCCTCGTCTGCGTATGCTCCAAATACTTCTCCTGCCTGCCCTCTGCCCCAGGAGGCTGACCTCTACAAATTGCTTCGTGCTCCCTGGGCTCCCTGGCTTTAGGGTGTGCTCAGTGGAGAACCCCACAGAAGATTGGAGGAAAAAGAAAGGTCGGTTAGAGTAGGTTAGGCCCCTGGATCCTTACTGGCAAGGTCACCTCCAGTTGGCAGGTCCCTCAGCTGAAGGTCACTGCTCCCTGGCCCTCCCTCCAGTTTGCGGTAATAGCCCTTCCTTTGTGCCTCAGGTCTGGAAGTGATAACATCATGGCTGCTGCTGACCCACAAGTTACTGCTCCCTCTGTCGTGGTTCCTACCCCCAACACCATTGTAAATAGTCTCATTGCAAATAACCTTCCTCAAATTATCCTATTTTGAATTATGTCATCTGCTTCCTGTTGAGACCCTAACAGAAACACATGGGCAAGGTGAACACTTGATAAAATTTGTCGGCAAAAAAGTCTCAAGATTTGCACATCTCATGGGTGTGGAATCCCCCAGCAAGACTCTGTGGCCAGGATCCACTGAGAGAAAGACACACACACCCACACCCACACACATACAAACACACACATGCTAAGAAAACTTGGAACAGGGCTTATCTGTCACAGTGTGACCGTATTCCCCTAACCTCACAATAGACATGGGAAGAAATGCCCCTGCTTCCACGCTGGGTTGACAATTGGCTGGCCTTAAAGCACAGTTAAATCAGCAACAGTGTAAGGAGAGAATGGAATGCATTTATTCTGGAGCTCTTGGCCCTGGCACCCTTCATCTGATGGCTCACTGTTAAACACTCCTTACGTGCAACCATGTTCCAAGGCAGTTGCCAGCACCTACAACATCATCCACACATGCTGAGATGTCTTCCCAGTGCTTCCCAGTGCAGAGCATGGCAGGACACCAGTCCAAGCTGCTGTCACAGAAACAACACGTCTGAAATGCTGTAGATGGGGATACAACTCTCGAAGCTAGGAGACCCTTGATACGTTTTTATGAGTTGATAGCTTGGTATCAAGATCAGGGTCATACATAAGATTCACCAGTGAGGACTTGCCGTTGGTGGGCTTTAGAAATTAAGAATTGATGGCTCATGCCTGTAATCCCAGCACCTGGGGAGGCCGAGGCTGGCAGATCATGAGGTCAGGAGTTTGAGACCAACCTGGCCAACATAGTGAAACCCTGTCTCTACTAAAGATACAAAAAATTAGCTGGGCGTGGTGGCACCTGTAATCCCAGCTACTCAGGAGGCTGAGGCAGGAGAATCGCTTGAACCCAGAAGGCAGAGGTTGCAGTGAACCGCGATCGTGCCACTGCACTCCAGCCTGGTGACAGAGTGAGACTCTGTCTCAAATAAAAAAAAAAAAATTAAGAATTAAACTAGGCAGAAAATGCTCATAAAAATAATCCTGCCATATATTCAAAATACCTATATAGTCCAAACAAATGTTTACAGAGCACTTACTGTGAGCCAGGGATTGAACCAAATTCCAGGGATTCTGGTTTAACTAATGTTTAAGGAGTCCCTACTATTTGTCAGGCACTGTGATTTTCAACACACATTACTTCCCCAATTCTTAGAGGGGAAAAAATCTCAAAGAATTTAGACGATGATTCTTGGTCCCCTGAATCTACTTCCAAATGTTCTTTTTACTGCCCCTTTATGCCCAGCATCAATACATGAGGACAATTCTTATAAAGAAATAATTTTAGCACAGTGGTGGAGACTTGTACAGAATGCTGTCATAGGCTAGTACTGAGATTCCTGGTTAAGGGGTCATCATGGATGAAGCAGGGTGACTTCATTAATAAAAATTTTCCAGCTTCCCGGTAAAGGCAAACCAACTAAAAATTTATACATGGGATCTGTATTGATTTGCTGCATAGTCAGACCCCAGAGTTCCTTTTTTTTTTTTTTTTTTTTTTCATCTATGGGAGCCCTAACACAAAGGAATAGAGAAATAAAAATAATCCAGGCACTTTGGGAAAGTGTGAGAAGGTTGGTCTTGGCTCCACCGTGGCAGAAACTCAATCTATAAACTTCAAACAAACGCCATAGTCATTAGGAAGCAACACTGTCCTGGTGGCTGCCCAGCAGGCACTGATTCAACTTGTGAGTCAGTTTATGCATGCTTGTCCTTGTTGTTTTCACCTGTAGAATGGGAACAATCATTCTGGGCCAACCAGCTCTCTGCCACCCCAGGCTGATGGGAGGCAGATGAGGTAATGTTTGAAAAGGGCTTTGATCTATCCAGAACAAAGTCACTGGGGTGTCCTTACTCAGTGTAAATAGCCTAGGAAAAGCCCAAGGAAATATCACTTCCTGGGAGAAAGGGAAGGAGAGAGGAGTGAGGGGCAGAATGTGATCAGGGTCTGCTGAGTACCCTGACCCTGGTTCGTACTCCCCCACCCGCTCTTGATGCTTTATCTCATCCCAAGTGCCCAGAACCCTTATTTCCCTTTTAGCAAGGAGTTTTGAGGATCTACCATGTGTCAGGCAGAGTGTCTGATATGGATTGGCTGTGTCGCCACCCAAATCTCATCTTGAATTATAGTTCCCATAATCCCCACGTGTCATGGGGAGGAGTGAGTTCTCATGAGATCTGATGGTTTTTAAGGGGCTTTTCCCCCTCTCACTCATACTTCTCCTTGTTGCCGCCCTGTGAAGAAGGACATGTTTGCTTCCCCTTCTGCCATGACTGTAAGTTTCCTGAGGCCTCCCCAGCCATTCTGAATTGTGAGTCAATTAAACCTCCTTCCTTTATAAATTACCCAGTCTCAGGTACGTCTTTATTAGCAGCGTAAGAGCAAACTAATATAGTCCTTAACATATTTATAATACAGTGGGAGAACCAGACATGTCCATGAATTCTAGTAACTATGATGTTTATGCGAACCTATTACATGCTGGGAAAACCATCTCATGTAACCTTGTGAGGTGGGTAATATGACCCCAGTGTCCAGATAAAGAGACAAAGCCCCAGTGAAATTAACTGATTTGCTCAAGGTCACACTGCTGGTGGCCAGTAAAGCTGCCTGACTTGAAATCCATCCTGATATTAATCACAGCTGTTGACACAGGAAAGGGTAATGAGGAAAGAGCTAACTGGAGGTACACAGACTCCACACAGTGAGAATGCAGGAAGAAGAGCAAAGTGTTCTCCTAGGCCTCACAGAGAAGCCTGAGAAGGTAGAGAAGGCAGCATGAATCCAGTTACTCTGCTGAATTAATATGACTCCTCCCACAATGGTACAGATAGGTTCTTTTAGATATTATGACACAATAATAGATTATTGTAATTATTCTGAGGTCAGAAGTGGATGAAAGAAGTTTTAAAAGCCTACAAAATGTTTCCTTCTTCTTTTCTTCCTCCTGATAATGACATCAGTGGTGGTGATGATGGTAAGGATGATGATGATGACACTGACGATGGCAGCTTCCATTTATTGAGTTTGAAGCATTTGCTAGGAACTGCACTAATACTTTATAAACACTATTTCCAGAAATCTTCACAATATTTTAGGAGGTTGGTAACTTTACCTCCAGTGTAGAGATAAGGATATCAGAGCTCAGAGAAGGTAAGTCACTTGCTGAAGTTCACACAGTTAGTAAATGATGCAGTTGGGCTTTAAGCCAAAGTTTCTACTGACTCAGAAGACCAAATGCTTAACCATTCTACCAGTGGGGTTCACCAAACACTCACCATTTGATATGCTTATATCTTCTGAGATGGTTTTCAAAATGCCATGGCTATTTTATCTTCCTGAAATCTTGAGCAATTAATAATAGAGGGAAATATAATGTGTGGGCCTCCAAGAATGACTGAATTGTTTCACAGTACCCTGGTGAAATTCTCTGAGCTGAGGATGATGTAAGCTGCCTGCAGGTGGGTTGGTTTCTGCGACCTTGTTGGGAGGTGTGCTCGATATGATCTGTCAACACTCAGCATCCATTTCTACTGCCTTCTTCTGTACCTTCCTACTGCACAGGCTGCAAAACTAAAATTGCACTTCCCAGAAACCCTAGTACTTAGGGCTCTGGATGCAAAAAGTTCCACCAGTTAAAGTCCTCAAAGATTTGGAGGGCAGGGTGAGGTAGCAACATGGTCATGGTGTTGTCTTGGGATTTTTCCACAGCCGTGTTCCACTGCCTTGTCCCTAATGTAATGACTCAGAAGACGCTCATATGTTGGGTTGGAAGCGGTATCAGCTTCCCGATATAGTTGTGAGTTTATGTAGTAAAGATATGGACCTTGCCCAAAGAGAGGTCTGGCCTTCATTCTCCGCAATTGAAAGCCCTTGGAATATCATGCTTGATAGAAGTGTCTTTGTTTGCCTGGGGGCCTTGGGTCATCAGATAGTCTGAATATAATTTAGGGTGGGGGCTGGTCATACCAGATGGTCTTAGGATGCTGGTTGCTCATGCCAGAAACACCAGCAAGGCAATTTAGGGTGAGTGCTTTGGGTCACACTGTGTCAGTGTGGTCCATAGGGACCAGAGACTGAGATCAGTCATATGGACAACCATACCTTCATGACAGAGCCCCAGTAAAAACTCTGGACACCAAGACTTGGATGTGCCTCCCTGGTCCACAGCACTCCATGTGTATTTTCACAAAGTGATACTGGGAAGAAACGCCATCCTAACTCCATGAAAAGAAGACCACACAACTGTGAATTTGGAACCCTCTCTAGCCTCTGCTGCTTCTCTTGGCTGATTTTAACCTGTAACCTTTCCCTGTAATAAACCATACCCATGAGCATAACAGCTTTTAATGAGTTCTAGGAATCTTTCTAGCAAATTTTCCAAACTGAAGAAGGTTTAGGGAGCCCCTCAAATTTTGCAATTAATTTCAGAAGTGAGGCAAGTCTTATGGGTTATATTCTCTCCAACAGTACAGTTGGCTAAAACTCCTGCAGCGTTCTTAAACTCTCTAGCGCCAGTGGCAGCCTCCTCATTCTTCCCCTTTAGATTGTTGCAGAGCTGGTGGCTCCCCTGACAAGGCAGTTCTGCAGTGCTTGAGCTAGTGCCTACCAGCGTGGCCCTTCAATATTTTAATCCCTATATTAAATCCCTTTGTGCTTTAAACATCTAGCAGGTTAACAGGTTAACAGGATACAGTTAACTATGTCCCATGTTAAACATTGACTAATACAGGAGAGAAAAGAGACACCAATAAGTGCAATCTATCATCACTTCTATGATGAATGCTTTTCCTATTTGAATACCTCTGAAATCTGGATGTATGTTTCAATCAATACCAATTATAATTGGCAATTTCTTTATTAATAATACATAAAATAATGGGGTATCTAACACTTGACAGAGTCTTAGATTTGTTGAAATTCTAGGATACTTGGTGTTTGCTTCATTAGAAAGTCTCTCCAGATCATTTCTCCTCTTCATTTTACTTCTCACATTGCACACTGGATCCAATGCCCCCAAACCCAAGGGTGAGGGTTTCCTCCTTTCTTTCACTTCACACTCTTTGAAAGGGAAGACAAATACCATTGGAGAAAGAGAGAAGCAATGTGTTAATGCAATAGGACGTGGGTTTCGTGATTGAGAGAGGCCTGAATCTGAAACTTTCCTCTACCACTTAATTGCTGTGCGACCTTGTATAAATTATTAATCTTGCTGAGCCTCCTTTTCATCTATGAATGACGGTGGCTGTTGGGATTAAATGAGATAGCCTCTACACAATTCTTGGCCCTAGTAGGCACTCAGTAAGGGCTTTCCCTCCTCCTTCTGCTCATCCTTCTCTTATTGCTCTCCTTCTGAACATCATGAGGTCTGCCTCTCATATCACTCCATGTGCCAGAGCCAAGCTGCAAGCAGCTGTTATCATTTATTGTCCGTGGGTAGACATAGACTCAAGTCAAATATACATACATGTTCATATCCAGTTGCCAACTTGCAAACTCGGAAAGGAAGGAGAGTTTTGTCAAAAACAAAAGCAAATTGTTGCTTTTATTTTTGCAACCATCTAACTCCTGTCGTGTTTTGATTTCAGGGCTGCTCCAAGATTCTGGGACAAAAGGCACTATATGTAAGCATTATTATGAGACTCAAAGGGGGCTCTGAGCAAAACAAAATCCTTTTATTATAGAGAATTGGAAAGACTTGTTGCCAAATATAGTTACTGCATGGAAAATGCATTTTTCCCCTTTTCCCCCACATCATCACCATTGCCACCACTGTGCTGTAGCTAAACCCACACCCTATCAATTAATCTATCTACAAATATTTTAAATAATAATGACTAACATATTTTGGCAGTTACCATGTGCCAACCATGGTCCTAAGTATTTTATATCTCATATCTCATTCAGTCTTCTCAGCAGCTCTTCCGAGATAGGTATCATTATTAGCACATTTGACAGGTGAGGAAATTAAGCCTTGGAGAACTTAGGCAACTTGCTCAAAGTCATATAGCTAAAAAGAGGTAGAGTCAGGATTTGAATGCAGCTGTATGATGTCAATCATTATGTTCCTCCTCTATGTCAAAGGGAATATGGGATTGCACAGCAAAGATGGGTACATGTCCCTGATCCTCAGAAATCTGTAATCTGATTATCAAGATAAATGTCAAGTGACTGGCACACTAGCAGCTGTCCCAGCAGTTGAGGTGTCACAGAAATCTTAGTGAGCCAGGGTTCTTCGAGAAGACAAAATTCAGAGGCTATAGTCTATTTATATGAATTACCATGTCCCCTTCTCTGCTCCCTGACCAATTTCTCTGACCTCGTGGTTTCCTCCTTGCTCAGGCAACAAGGGCTTTCCAGCCCCATGCCTCAAGGAATGCCACAAGAAAGGGAACAAAGATGATGGCAATTCTTGGCTTCCAAATTTTAAAATACAATCTTGAAACTCATGGTAGAAGCAATGTATTTCAGAGAAGATTTTCAGAGTTTCAGAAATGTGTGCTTTGGAGTATCAAATGTCAAGGCCTTGGAGGAAAGGCCAGAGCATAGCAGAAGTTTCAGAAAACCTTTTTCCAGTGCAACAGTGGATATGTTTCCTAAAATGAGGAACAGAGAGAAGAAGGAAGGGAGAAAGGGTGTCATTGCCAAGGTGTCTTTGAGAAGGGCCCTCTCTGTAGCTTGCCCCAAGACCAAATCCCAGACAGTGGAGGAGATAGAATCTCACATGGGATGCATTTGATGGGTCTCAGAGCATCAGGTCTCACCTGTGTCCTGGACTGTCTCCCTCAGGCACTGGTTTGGTGGTGTTACAGGCTAAACTCCATCCCCTCTCATTCCTGTGCTGAAGTCCTAGCCCCTAAAACATCAGAATGTGACTGCATTTGGAGACAGGGCCTATAAAGAGGTGATCACTTAAAAATGAGGTCATTGGGGTGGGCGTTCATCCAGTCTCACTGGTGTCCTTACACAAAGAGGAAATTCAGACCCAGAGACATGCAGAGGGAAGACTCTGAAGATGCAAGGAGAAGACGGCCATCCACACTCTGTGAGAGGCCTCAGGAGAAACCAATTCTACTAACACCTTGATGTTGGACTGTGAGAACAGGAGTAAACCGTGAGAAAATAAGCTTCTCTTGTTCAAGTCACTGACTGCCCTAGTATACTAACACATGACCATAGAGCTGCAGAGCTGCGCGGCTCTGATCTGGGCCAATCCCCACACCCCAGAGGTTGGCTCCCCCTGCCCCTCCTGAAGTCTGGGCTGTGGCTCCGGGCTCAGTGCTCCATTTCCATCTTGCACCAGCATCTTGCAGCCACCTATGTGTGAGCCCCATCAGGAGTCCTTTCTTCTTCTGTCACTCAGATTAGAGGGAAACTTCTAAGAGGCCAGACTGTGAACCGAGAGAGAGAGAGAGAGAGAGAGAGAGAGAGAGAGAGAGAGAGAGAGAGAGAGAGAGATGTTGATGCAACTGCTTTTAAATGTTAAATAGATTGACAGAATTCCTAGGAAAATAGCAGAATGGGACAGGAATGAAACTATGTTCCACATTGAATTCCTAAAAGGAAAAAAATATTAAATAATAAAGAAAAAATTCCACATTGAATTTCTAATAAGAAAATAAGAATAATAATAAAGGAATTGTGTTGCACTCCTATTATGGGAGGCCTGTGAACAATGCTGATTGTTTAACCTTCATTATCAACTCCGAAAGACAGGTATGATTACCGCGACCTAACAGAGGAGAAACAGGATCTTTAGTTGTGCTTATGGCTAGTTAGTGAGAGTGGGGTTTTATAGCCGAGGCTGTCTGACTCCAAAGCCATGATAACTCCACACTGCCTACTAAAATGAGGTAAGTGGGCATTTTCCTCTCTCTCTTTCTGCACAAATATCTCTAGCTAATACATCAAGAGAGAGAATAAACAATCAGCAAGTTGATACATTATACTCACTTCAAGCAAACAAGCCAATTGTTGGTTGTTTCTCACAGGTGTGGCTCGATTGCTGACCATTAGTGACCACTAATAAAAGAAACCAGGCTACCACACACAAGTATGTTTCAATTTCCCGGGACTTGCATTTCACACCAGGGAGCTGAGCTCAGCCAATATTTTCATAAGCTAACACCTGCAAAAGAGACAGAAAGCATGATCTAACTGAAGTACCATTTATCTTTGGGAATTAAAATATAAACCAAAGGATAAGTTGTGAACTTGATCATTCTTTCCCCTCACTGTCACTGGTCTCAGCTTAACACAGAGATAAGCCTCAGGTGTTCTGCAAATCTGTGAAGCAGCTTTAAGAGGAGTCAGGACATATTGCAGGGCCTTTGGGTGCCTCCGTTGGTTTAATCTGACATTTACTCATTTACCATTGAACAAATAAAGACTGAGCACCTAATGTGTCTCAGACACTGTGCTAGGCTCTCAGGCTAGGAATGAGCAAGAAAAGATTGCTGTCCTCAGGTGGCCACACTCTATGGGGGCAGACGGACACAAACTTATGGTTATAGGACAAGGGGACAGTGGCATTATGAGGGGAATTTCTGCTCCCACCGGCCAGTTTTCATGAGGAAAGTTCAATTCCACACCCCAGGAGATGTACTCTTGGGAAGAAATTGTAGCCTCTCTCCCACTCACTCTTCCCAAGTAAAGAGAAGTGACTTGCCAGATTAGTAAGACTTGGAGAAAGAATCCAACATGAGGCTGAGTTCCTCTGACCCACCCACTCTCTCATTGTCTCTCTTTATCTGCTTGCCTGCCCCTGCCTCCAAGGTGTAAGAAAGCTTGGGCCGGGCGCGGTGGCTCACGCCTGTAATCCCAGCACTTTGGGAGGCCGAGGTGGGCGGATCACGAAGTCAGGAGATGGAGACTATCCTGGCTAACACAGTGAAACCCCGTCTCTACTAAAAATACAAAAAATTAGCCGGGCGTGGTGGCGGGCGCCTGTGGTCCCAGCTACTTGGGAGGCTGAGGCAGGAGAATGGCGTGAACCCGGGAGGCGAAGCTTGCAGTGAGCCGAGATTGCGCCACTGCACTCCAGCCTGGGCGACAGAGCGAGACTCCGTCTCAAAAAAAAAAAAAAAAAAAAGAAAGAAAGAAAGCAAGCTTGGGTCAGGCCCAAGACCTGCCTTCCTAACTCAGATCTGGAAGGACAAATCTCTCTCTGGAGGCTCACAGGTGTGGGGCAGGGACTCCTTGCATTTGGCTGTGAATGGCTGGCCTCAGCAGAGTTGCCCCAAACTTTAGATCTGCAGCCAAAGTCTAAGGAAGCTCAATCAGCCACAGGTCAACCCATATTCTCCAATCAAGCTTTACCTATAATAAGGCTAACAGTTTGATATCATCTGTGTGGCTCTATGCCTATACTTCCATTTATTTCAAAACTCATAGGGAAAGAAAGAATGTTATTTAATCACCAGTAGTTATGACAGTGGTGAGAGGGAGGAAATGAATGAGCAAAGAGGAGAAATAGCCAACCCAGTGGAGGGAAGGGGCTGGTGGATAAGGCTGGACCCTCAAGTGAGGTTCTGAAAAAGGAGTAGATATGACTCAAGCAAATAGGGATGGGAAGGGCATTCCTGGCAGGGAGAAGAGCATATGCAAAGGCATGGAAGTATGAAAGAGGCTCAGTGCATTTGAGAAATTGCTACCCTCATCTCTTGACTCTCCGGGGATAGCACCTCCTTAGCTCCGGCCCCTCTCTTTGGATGGATCTCTGTCTTCACTTCCTCATCTCCAGCCATACGTTAACCCTCTCTAATGCAGCATCTACCTCCTTCATACCACCAAAAGCATTCTTGCTAAGGCCACCCATGACCACATGGTACTAATTACAATGACCATTTTTCAGTTTTTATCTCACCAGGGCTCTTTCGTCATTCACCACAATTGACCATTCTCTTTTTCTTCAAGTACTTTCTTCTCTTGCCTTCTATAACACTGCTTTGTCCTGATTTCTATTTTTCTCTCCGAAAGCTCCTCATGCTAACATTTCTTCTTTGGCTCCAATTTCTAAGTCTTCAAGGCCTTTTTCTCTGTATATAAATTAGAATTTTTTTAAAGAGATGGAATCTTGTTCTATTGCCCAGGCTAGTGTTGAGCTCCTAGGCGCAAGTGATCCTTCTGCCTCTGCCTCCCAAATAACTGAGATGATAGGTGTCAGTCACTGCACCCAGCTTATGTTTGGATCTTTATGTTCAAATCTAATGGATATCAAGGAGTGGAGATGAAACCTGGGGAATTATTAACATCTGCTTGCATGCTGCAGATGGGAGTGGATCACCCTAAGAAGTGAGTGTAGATTTAAAAAAAAATCAGAGTCAGTGGTAAAGGTGAAGTAGCTTCCATCATACTAACCTCCCACTGGACAGCAGCCAAAAGCAGGCAGAAACCAAAGGGGATTTGACCCTTGAAAGAAGGAGCCACACTGGGGGATAGCCTTGTTTATTTGACTTTTCTACTGAGGACACTTCCCACTCTGCATGCCACAGCGTGGCTAGAACTCAAGAAGAAAACTAGCCAGGTGTGGTGGCTCACACCTGTAATCCCAGCACTTTGGGAGGCTGAGGCAGGCAGATCATGAGGTCAGGAATTCGAGACTAGCCTGGCCAACGTGGTGAAACCCCGTCTCTACTAAAGATAAAAAAAATTGGCCAAGCGTGGTGGTGCGAGCCTGTAATCCCAGCTACTTGGGAGGCCGAGGCAGCAGAATAGCTTGAACCCAGGAGGCAGAAGTTGCATTGAGCTGAGATCATGCCATTGCACTCCAGCCTGGGCAACAGGGCGAGACTCTGTCACAAAAAAAAAAAAAGAGGAAAACCACAGTTTTATTACCCTCAGGAGTCAGGGGATAGGTTTCTGAACTGCTAGAACAATTGGAAACGAGGGAAGGCAGATGTCCCAGAATGGGGGTAGCCACAAGGGGCAGCCTTAAAACCCCCATATATACACCGCTGAAATCACTGGTTGATTAGTGAATTGCACATGCATGAGCAAGATTTCAAGGAGCCCAAGGGGGAAACAATAATTGGAAGGCTAAAAGAACAATGCACAGATTTCAACAACTGCCCACTGTGGGGAAGACCAAGTTTGGGGTTTGAGTCCTGCCGAGTTAGAGGAGCTTAATAAACATTTCAGGCTGTCCATTGAAAACCCACAAAAAGACCATGACTGAAGATGAAAGGCTATGTCCAAGTTCTAAGGAACTAAGAAACAGAGATGCAATGATGTCAAGTAGTTGTTTTAGGCACACAGTCATTGAGTTTAAGGCTGGGATTCAAATCCCCCTGGTCTGGCTTGTCAAAGTTGTCAGAATCAAAATGAAGTCACAGATATTAAGGAAATCTTAACAAAGACAGCTGGGGAAGGCCATAAAGAGAAGTTCCTCATGCTTGTATGTCTCTGACTAAAAACTCTCATGAAAGACTGCAAAAACCACAATCTTGCACAAAGGCCATTGCGGAAAAAAATCCTTCTGTAAGGACATCTTCCCAGCAACTGCCTGTCTAACCTCAGACTGGCATCACCCTTGTTATTGATCTTTGTAGCCAAGGATAATTATTTCCAAACAATTGTGTAATCCTCCTCATTTTTCTTCTTTAAAAACCTTTGTCTTCCTTTACCTTCCCGAGTATGCACGTAGTTTACCGGAGCATGCATTTCCCCATTCCAATGCTCTGTTCCCAAATAAACTGCTTTTCTTTTAGCAAGCCTCCCTCTGGTTGTGATTTAGGATGATAGACCCTATAGCCCATGCCCTTGCCACTGCCCTCCACAGCGTCTCTGTCTGTGCCCTGCGTTTTTCCTTTAAAGCACCCATCACCAAACTCAATATCCAAATGTAATTGCATATATGGTGGTTTGTCTTCTGCTCTAGGCGAAGATTCTTGGGTACAGAGCTTACCTAGCCCCTGGCACATGGTCCACACCCACTAAATATTTGTTGAATGAATAAATGAATCATTTGGTATGGCTGATTTACCAATGCCTGAGCATGTATAATGTATTAATATCTCTCCTGGTAGCAAAAATATATCATTGAAAACGCATCCATGCCATATGATTTCACCCCCTTGTGATCCTGGAGTGAATTAAATCACCGATAATCACTCTCGTTTATAGCTGGGTTTATTTGTACATATCTGTTACTGACTATTTTTAAGCATGATCAGGAATTCCTAAGTGTAGTATGAATGGCTCAGTATTTTGATTAATCAGCTCAGTAGGGAAAATTTCTATGGGTAATCAGACTGAACATAAAGATAGGGCACATGCTGAGAATGAATGAAGGGAGGGAAAAGAGGGAGAGAGAAGGACAGAGATAAGAATTCTTTTGTAGCCAGAAAAGCAGTTTGAGTCAGTGCCACTGAATGTGTAAAGTTTCTTTTTCTTTTCTCTCTCTCTCTTTTTTTTTTTTTTTGAGACGGCATTTCACTCTTGTTGCCCAGGCTGTAGGCTGCAGTCCAATGGCATGATCTTGGCTCACTGCAACCGCCAACTCCCAGATTTTCAAGCAATTTTCCTGCCTCAGCCTCCCAAGTAGCTGGGACTACAGGCATGCACCACCATGCCCAGCTGATTGTTTGTATTTTTAGTAGAGACGGCATTTCACCATGTTGGCCAGGCTGGTCTTGAACTCCTGACCTCAGGTGATCCACCCACCTTGGCTTCCCAAAGTGCTGGGATTACAAGCGTGAGCCACCACGCCGGGCCATTAAAGTTTCTGTTTCATTGTGTGTTAGGCTGGCAGCTATATTAATTTCCTGGGACTGTTGCAACAAATGACCACCAACATGGAGACCTATAACAGAAGTGCACGGTTCTGGAGGCCCAAGTCCTAAAGCAAGGTGCCCTCAGAGCCATGCTGCCTCCAAAGGCTCTAGGAGAGAATCTTTTGCAGCTGTTGGTGGCTCCTGGCTTTCCTTGGCTACTGCCTGCATCTCTCCAATCCCCGCTCTGTCTGTACATGGCCTTCTCCCCTGTATGTCTCAGAGCTCTCTTTCCTTCCTCTTTTAATTAAACCAGTCACTGGATTTAGGGCCTGCTGTAAATCCAGGATGATCTCATCGCCACATCCTTTAACACCTTGTTTCCAAATAAGATCACGTTCACAGGCACCCAGAGTTAGAACTTGGACGTACCCTTTTGGGAGACACAATTCAACCCACTGCAGCCGATGTTGCTGCATAATTCCCTTTAATGGAGGTAAAGAGTGGAGACTGCTTTGACAGTCAACTTTCCCTGCCCCCGGGTGAAGCTGGGCATGTCTCCACGGCTACGTGTCCTCTCCAAATTGGAGCCTGCTCTGGCCCAAGCCCAGTGCTGGGTGTCGTTTTATTCTCACAAGTACTCCGGAAGGTTCCCACTTTCCAGAGAAGGAAATACATACCCTAAGAGGTTAAATCAGCTGCTCAGGGTCACATACATGGAGGTACAAGGTTTGAATTCAGGGGTATCTTCTCCAAAGCCAGAGATATGGCCGTCCCACACTGCCTGAAACACTTCTATTAGAGAGCCACTATATTCTCAAAACTCATTTGTTAAAACACAGACACTTCCTGAGAGAGGTTACCCAAGCCTTCCTAGAAACCCAGATTGTGGAAGACTATATTAGATCATCTTCTTCTAGAACCTGAGAAACCCTAGGGGCACGCACGTAGGGAGAGACACTAAGATGGAGCTTTGGTATGAGGGTAAACTCACACATTGAGAAACGGATGCCCTGAGAGGTTAAGTGACTGGAGCAGGAGTACATAGCAAATCAGAAATCAGACCTGGGAATCCTGATTCCGCATCAGAAAACTTGGAACGCATCAGTCAATTGAGAGATCCTAAACTGGCTGTGTTGAAGGACTGCTATCAATGGAATCAGCTTAAACAGCAAAGTCCCAGACAGATTCCCCATGGTCAGCTCTTTCCGGGAGGCCTCCATAACTGAACACTTCAGATAGGAGAGTTTTAGCATGGAACGAGTGTTAGTGACCTGAGCTTCAGTAGTTTCAGTAGCCACTTCTCCCCTCTGGGCAGCAGTTTCCTCAACTTTCAGCAAAAACGTGGATTTAATAATCTCAAAAGTGCCTCTAGCACTAAATATGTATTATTCCGAAGCTCCTAGAGCTTGGGCAAGCCTCAGGGCCAACTAAAGCTAGTTCAAACCCCAAATAGACATTGGTTGTTTCCATTGCCTGCCACCGTTTCCCCCTTCCTCTATTACCTGCACTTCACCCTTCCAGTGGGGAACCATCATCTGTAACTTTTACCTTGCAGTTGAAAAGAGCTGACCACTTCCGCTCTGTAGTGAGCATGTGACTGAGGCCTAACCAATCAGAGCACTTTGTACCCTGAAGATGGCGATTGGTTCAGGAATAGATATCCATCCAATCTGAGCCAATGAGATTCAGTACAGAGGCTTTTGTTGCAAATATTGGGAGAAAGAAGTTCTCTGTCTGCTGGTATTGCCAAGCAGTGAGAATCCCACTATGTGAGCCAGGGAGGTCAGTGTAAAGGGGAGCTTGAGTATGGTAAACCGAGTCCTGGTAATACTGACATTGCTGGAGTGTCTAGATGCAACCTTGCCTGAGCTCCAAACACTCTTGCTCCAAACACTCTTGCCCAAGCTCTAGTTGTAGTTACATGAGCCAGAGTAATTATATTCCTTTTTTTAATTTCTCCTTTTTTTCTTTTTCTTTTTTTTTTTTTTTTTTTTTTTTTTTTTTTTTTGCTTAAACCACTTCATCACTTGCAACTAAGTTTCCTGATTGATACCAAAAAAAAAAAAAAAAAAAAAACCCTCATTTTAAGGAGGAGAAAATGGAAAGTTCATTTAAGGAGAAAATGGAAACCCAGAATGAAAAAGTAGCTTTTCCACAAAATCTGACAGGAGAAAGCATCTTGAAGCCCATCAAGTCCAATTCCCACTATTTACAGATAAAGAAACTGGTGTCCAGAGATGAGAAGTGGTTTGTTATGTGTATACAACACACACACACACACACACACGTTGCAATGTGAGTTGTCTTATTACAATACTGAGAAACTCTGATTATCATCAAACATTTCATACCTCCTATTACACGTGAGAGAATTATTATCTAGCCTGGTGCCGTGAAATGCTTTTTCCCATAATGGAATTTTACTCTGGAAGTGTATTTCGGTATTAAAAGGTTCCACTTTATAATGTCGATGGTTCAATCTGTGATCTAAAAGGCACTTAAATGCTTTGAACAAGAAGCATAAAAAGCTTTTATTGCAAAAGCCTTGCTAGATCTACCAATTTTGCCATTGATCCTTTTCCCCTGAAGACTGCTCTTGGAAGCAGCCATTGCAGAAGCAAATCCCATGCGGGGTTGGGTCTCCTGCGGGTTAGTAAGACACATTTCAGAGGGCTGAGCTTTTCTGCAGGCCCATATGCAGATACCAAAGCATTCTGGATGGACTTCAACAAAATGCTTTAAGTACATCACTCCAAGCAAAGACATCTGAGCCATCCAGAAAGGCCATGAAGCCTGAGTTTAACTCCCCTCATTAATCTCAGTGTGTTTCCTCCATTAGGTCACGTCATTGTAAAATAGGTTCAATAATACCAGTATCCAGCCGGGCGTGGTGGCTCATGCTTGTAATCCCAGCACTGTGGGAGGCTGAGGGAGGGGCAGATCACTTGAGGCCAGGAGTTCAAGACCAGCCAAGCCAGTATGGCGAAACCCCATCTCGACTAAAAAGAAAATACAAAAATCAGCTGGGTGCAGTGGCATATGCCTGTGGTCCCAGCTACTTGGGAGGCTGAGGCATGTGAATGGCTTGAGCTTGGGAGACAAAGTTGCACTCCAGCCTTCCTGACAGAGCAAGATTCTGTCTCAAAAATTATTATTAATAATAATAAAACCAGTATCCAATGTTCTTATAGGGATCAGTCAGTTACAGTTTCTAAGAAACCTGATACATATTGGTGCTTGGTGAATGCAGGTTCCCTGTTCCTGGTTGGTGTGCTTCCTTCATAACTGAGGGATTCAGGTCCCACAGAGAACAGTGATGTGGTGGGAAAAAACCCACACTTAGCACAGGGAGACCCCTGACATCCCAGCTTTACCCTGGTCAGTTCATTCACTTCCCTAAGCCTCCATTTCCTCATTGTAAAGGGGCATTTTAATATATCACAGAACTGTCATTGCCACTCACGTTGTGTATGGGCCAATATGGCTGCCTCCAACCTCAATTCCTCATGGCCTTTCAGCTCAGTTGCCTGCCATGGAAAAGGGAATATGATCGGCACCTCCTAGTCATTGATTCACCCTTTACCAATACCTGGGGACCAGGGAAATTGGGTCCACTGCCAAGTTAGCAGGGGCTATAGGCAGGAGTATCCCATGAAGGGGCTGTGGGCAGACAGGCAATGAAAAGCTGGAGTAATAGAGCATTTCCCAGAGAGTGCACCATGGACCAGTGGCCCTATCGGAGTTCCAAAGTGAAATAAGTATAGGAAATATTGCATCCAGCACTTTCTGCAAGATTTCCAATGCCCATCATTGTGTTTAATTTCTACGGTCAGAGGGGGGAAATAATTTTGTTCAGTCTTAGACTTCTCAAACATATTTCACCATGGAACACATTTTCCCAAGCACCATTTCACAGCACTGATGGAGGGCAGAGCACACTTGAGGGAGCAGGGCTCCAAGATTCCAGAAGCTCAAGTGTAATTTTTGAGATATTTCCTACATTGGATATTCCTACTGACACTTTCAATGCTTACACTTGGGTATTCCAATGCCGAGCTATTCTTTGGCCACACCAATGACTGTTCTCAAAGCATTCATTGATCTGCGCGTGTAGTCACATTGACAAAATGCACTCCACTTCCCATGTACTCTCCTAGGCAAAGAGAACACCTGCAAAAATATGACTCCTGGCTAAAGGGAAGGTAGACACCAGCAAACAAGAGTGAAAAGGCTCATAAGATAAATGTGTGCCTGGTGGAGGTGCAGAGGGTTTGGGGAGAAGCCTTGTTTGAAGGATGAGTTGCTGCCCCTAGGAAATAGTCAAAGAAGGCAGGATGCAGCGCAGGCTATGCATGCAAAGGCCCAGAAGGAAGATGGCAGAGGGGATTTCTGGAATTACAAGGAATTAAATTGGGATAGAGAGCCAGGGATAAGAGGAGAGGAGTGGAAAGGTAAGTAGGGGTCAGGCCATGAAGAATGTACTGAGCCGTGCATACCAAGGGTATCCTTAAGTATCCTCCAGAGGCAATGGAATAGTCAAATACTTTTTAGTGTGGAGTTAAGGTGAAATGGTTAGATTTGTGGCTAACAACAGTCCTAAAACCCTATGGAGGTGGGCTTGGAGAAACCACCCAGAAGATTTGATAATGGCTGATAGGCAAGATGTGCTTAGAAGGTTAAAGATGGCTGCAAATTCCTTGTCCATCTCCTGGTTGAAAGATGAAGTTGATTTCCCCTCCCCTTTCCTCTGGACTGGACTTAGTGGCTTGCTTGGCCAATGGAATGTGGGAGAAGGGACTTCCAAGCCTAGTCATAAGAATCCTTGCAGTTTCTACCTAGGCTTCTTAGAATACTCACTCTAGAGCAGTAGAGTCCAACCCTTTGAATGCGAGGACATTTCATAGTGTGTCCTAATTTCCTCTTGTATTAAGCATATCAGTTATGATGTATTAGGGGCCCACCTAATGATGGTTTTTTAGACTGGTTTTTTTCCACCACATCACTGTTCTCTGGGGGACCTGAATCCCTCTGTCATGAAGGAAGCACACCAACCAGGAACAGGGAACCTGCATTCACCAAGCACCAATATGTATCAGGTTTCTTAGAAACTGGAACTGACTGATCCCTACAAGAACACTGGATACTGGTTTTATTATTATTAATCATTCACAGATTTTTTTTTTAGCGAAAAAATCTGTGATCAGCTATCATTAGTGTTAGTGTAGTTCACGTGTGGCTCAAGACAATTCTTCCAGTGTGGTCCAGGGAAGCCAAAAGTTTGGACACCCATGCCCTGGAGAGAGTCAACTGTCCAATCCCCCTAGGAAAGACCACACTGCTCTAAGGTTAGCCTGAGCTAGCCACATGGAAAGGTGCATATTCAAAGAGACCCACTGTGCTAGCCATCCCAGTCAAATCATCAGACATGTCAGTGCAAATGCCATCTTGGGTAATCCAGCCCTAGAAAACACAACATGGAGACAAATTAAATTCAGCCAGCAGCCAGAACCAAGACCCCAATAACACAGCTCCAGCAGGGTCCCTCAGCCGTCTCTTATTGTTCAGGTCATCCTAGCTGAGGTGGAGCCATTGGGAATCAAAGACCAGCTATCTTGCATGCCCTGCCGCAATTCCTAACCCACAAAATTGTGCATATAATACAATGGGGCTATTGTTTTATGCCACTCACTTTTGGGGTGGTTTGTGACACAGCAAGGGATAAACATGATACTGGACAAATTCAAGTTGAAGTTCACCTGGTGAAACCATCCTGTGAACAGAAGTTACTGTTTGATAGCTACAGAGTTTCCCTTTGGAAAATGAAGAATTCTGAAGACGGATGGCACTGACGGTTTCACAACAGTGGGAACATGCTTAATGCCACTGAACTGTGTGCATTTAAAAATGGTTAGGATGGGAAATTTTGTGTTATGTGTATTTTACACAATGAAAAATTTCTCTGTCTTGTGAAAAGATTGGGAGTAGTGCATAGGCATGCACGCACACACACACTCACGTGTGTGCACACACACTTCTCAGACACATTTCCTATTTCACAGCACAATCTTACCATGTCCTCTTCCCTAGCGTATGTCACTTCATAGCCACAATTCTGAAGCACTGGGGGCAGGGTCCCTTGAGAAGGAACATGGCCCTAAATACGGAGAACCTCATTAGTAGGTGGGCTTCATTAATTAATGAGATTTAATATAATTCCAGGAGCCAGGCAATACCACCACATTAGTCGTTTTGTTCCCATGGCAAGACCATCTCTGCAGCGATTTCTTATGTTCCTGGGTCAAATCCAAGACCTCACTGCGAAGCCAGCCAAAGCCTCCCTTCAAGGAAGGCACTTTTGGGTACTTCAAGACATTCGTCTTCTCCCAAGGCTCAAAGTCTGCCTAGGCATTGCTGAAGATGAAGCACAGCCTCCTACTGCCTTTCGTATTGGAAGTGCAGGGGAGGTGCTGAGGGGCCTTGGGGAGGGGAAGCCATTCTGCAGGAAAGAGAAAGGGTTTGGGGAGGGTCCTAGAGTGAGCATCCTCACCAAGACGCTGCCAGAGAGGAGCCGAGCACAGGTCTCGGATCATATTTCACTCATGTTTCAGAGTGTTTTGTTATGTGTCACTCACATTTCAGAGTGAAATATAATCAGAGACCTGTGCTCAGCTCCCGGTTCGGAACCTAACAGTCTCTGTGACATTATGAGGGTTTCGCTGTGTCATGATGGGGGCTTCTCTGTCTCAGCGGCAGGCATCACAGGGTCACACTGAGGTATTAAACTTGCAAACTCTCTATCAGGTCTGGGAGAAAGAGCCTTACCATGAGCCTAAAGGATTGTTGTGGTTGAATTTTGTCTCCCCAAAATTCATATGTTGAAGTCCTAACCCCCAGTACCTAAAATCGGAGCTTACCGATTGTAATATAATTTGTTAAGATGAAGCCATACTGGAGTAGGGTGGGCCCCTAATACATCACAACTGATATGCTGAGTACAAGGGGAAATTAGGACACAGATACATACCCAGGGAGCATACTGTATGAACATCAGAGTCTGCGGCCACAAACCAAGGAGCTACCAGAAGCTCCAAAAGAGGCCTGGAACAGAGCCTCCCCTAGCACCTTCAGAGGGAAATGGCCCTTCCCACACTTTGATCTTGGGCTTCTAGCCTCCAGAATTGTGAGACAATACATTTTTGTTGTTCTAAGCCAAGAAGTTTGTGGTACTTTGTTACAGCAGCCCTGGGAAACTAATACAAGGTTGATTTGTTTCGCAAACACGTCTTCCCGGAACTCCTCCCATGTCCTGGGCCCCATGTACCGAGATGGGTAGGACACATGTCTCTTTGTGCTCAAGTGTCCCCTTGAGAGAAAAACTCATCACAAAGTGTTATGAGCAAATTGTGTCCCCCCTAGATTCAATATATTGAAGTCCTAACCCTCAGACTGTGACGGTTGATTTGGAAATAGGCCTTAGGTTAAAATGAGTCCTTGGGGTGAGCCCCGATCCAGTAGGACGGGTGTCCTTATAAGAAGGGGCGATTAGGACGCAGATACACACAGAAGGAAGACAACATGAATACACAGCAAGATGTCAACCATCTGGCTGGGCACAATGGCTCATGCCTGTAATCCCAACACTTTGGGAGCCCGAGGCAGGTGGATCACAAGGTCAGAAGATCGAGACCAGCCTGGCTAACACGGTGAAACCCCGTCTCTACTGAAAATACAAAAAATTAGCTGGGCGTGGTGGCATGCACCTGTAGTCCCAGCTACTTGGGAAGCTGAGGCAGGAGAATGGCTTGAACCCAGGAGGCGGAGGTTGCTGAGCCGAGACTGCGCCACTGCACTCCAGCCTAGGTGACAGAGTGAGGCTCTGTATCAAAAAAATAACAAAAACAAAAAAAGATGTCAACCATCTATAAGCTGAGGAGAGAGGTCTCAGGAGAAACCAGTCCTGCTGACACCCTAATCTTGGAATTCTAGCCTCCAGGGCCATGAGAAAATAAGTTTCTGTTGTGTAATTCCCCAATCTGTGGTACTTTGTTATGGCAGCCCGACCAGACCAATGTGAAAAGCAACGTGCTAAGTTCAAAATGAACACAATGCAGAGAAGAGGCTCCCAACCTGACCCAGGGAATCTGGAAGGGTTTATGAGAATAAGTGACATCTAAAATTTGGATAACCCCCAGGACTCTGAGGGACAAGTTCTCCATTCCAGAAGCATCCCTGTTCTGTTTCACTTTGGGGATTCTGGCACTGGGCTTACTCTCTCCTATCTGAAGACAAAACCCAGAATGTCTGGATGTGACCAAGACAAGAATCTCCTTCCCACAGAAGGGTTCTCGTTAGCAGAAGAGCAGCCAGGTTGCTGGGGAGGGTCAGCCAGGCCTCTTATGATTCCACAATTCCACATGAACTCCATTGGGGAGGGAGGGATCTCATTTCCCTGACTCTACCCCCATCAGGATCCATATTACCTAGCAGGTTCTCTGAAACTGTTCATTGAACAGAAGTGAGAGAAGAGCTGGACTCCAGCCCAGCCTATTCCTGGGGTCCAGTTGCCACAGTGGCCTTGAAGTGTTTGCACAGCTTCTGCAGACAACTGGGACACCTGCTCTTTCACATTGGGGCATGGACCTCCTCATCAAGTCAGCCATCTGTGACCAATGCAATGGGTCATGAGACAGGAAGTTACACCGTGCAAGATGGCAGTACACTGGGCATCTCATGCAAGCTGAGCCAATAGGCCCCTTCTTTGAAGATTGTGAATTGAAGGGATGGGGAAAAAAGATGGTGAAAGTGAGACAGACACAAACAGAACCTGGGACAAAGTGACACACACACATGCGTGCGCACGCACACACACACACACACACATACAATCCACACAGCCTTTGTCCCTGGTTTGAGTCCCTTCCTCCCTTCCAGAGGCTGACAAAGCTCACCTCGCAGTGATGGGAGTTGAAGATTCCTATTATCCCTGCCTCCAACCCCATTGGTTCTTCCCAGGAAGAATACTTAAATATGCCTACCACCAGGTGCCTTGGAGGGTTATTTCACAACAACACAATGAAAAAATAAGAGAAATCTTGGCAAACTTTAAAGAAAATACAGTTAATTGCCACTGACATTCTCTCTTAGGTTGCATAAGCAAGCCCTGGGCTTAATCACATGCATTATTGCAATCAGCCTGCCAATCACATTTTGAAATATTTCATTTTTGACATAATTACAGTAGAATACCCACAACCCATCAATAATATGGATAAGGCAAGATTGATATTGTGTTTCCAAGAGGGGCCTGACAAAGGCATCGTAGCTTTTGTTCAGGGAAGAAAGACAGGAGGGAGAGCATCTCCCTCTCCCTTTACGACTGGTTTAGCCAGACTGTCTAGAACGTCACTCACAAGAGGCTGGAAAACCCCGCTCGCCGGAACCGTAATTGGGAATTTTCAATTATTCAAGCCTCATGTAGGTTATTCTTATGGAGTAACAAATTCAAAATGAATGCTATAACCTGGGGCCTTTGTGCTTACATGTTATTGTGAAATGGAAGCCTATTGTGAATTGCTCTTTTATGTTAATTTACCTCATTTTACTTATTAGATCCTTGCTGTAGATCAGTTGATTCATGTGTACGATTCTCAAAAGTAAAATGTGCAGAGAGAAATTGTAAAATTCAGACTTCCAACATACCCAGTAGCTTGGCCATGGGCCCCCTACCACCCCTCACACCTTTTGTCTTTTCATCAAGGTAGGGCTTTGCCTTTATTCCCAACAGCGGGGATTAGAAACCTCAGACAAACCCTCAGACAAAGTTGTTCAAAGGATGACTTTTTTTTTTTTTTTTTTTTGCATACAGAGTTCAGTTCTTTCAGGAGAACCCGTTATACACTTAGTTGAAGTACAGAAGTTGAGAGAAGGAGAAGGAAGCTCAGATCTAAGGAGAGCATTTCCCTACTCAAACCTTTGTTCTAGAAGCTTTGCTTATGATGGACAAACCACTGGGCGTGTTTGACCAACAACAGGGGGCATGAAACCTCTCACAAGCACAGCCCGGGGGTCTGGCATGGAGATGGGGGTAGAGTCCTGTGGGTCTGCAGCATGGCTTTGAAGCTATTGCGCCCATCCTGGGCTCTCCCTTTTCAGAAAGGCCCTGGCACCTGCCAACTGGTCCTGCCCACAGGGTCGACTTCCCCACCAGGCAGCGCAGGCCCAGAGCCAGGTCCCTCATACTTTCCAGGGCCTACAAACACGTCTGACTTTCTTTCACAATTAGATGGGGGGTAAAAAAGAAGTTTTAGATCACAGAAAACGTTTTAATATGCAATGTTAATATATTTGTCTTTATACTCATGCATTCATAAAATATAGTTTAACACATTTAAATTTTTATTGTGATAAAATATACATAAAATTTACCATCTTAACAATTTTTAGTGTACAGTTCAGTTGTGTTAAATTCATTTACATTGATGTGCAACTGATCTCCAGAACTCTTTTCACTTGCCAAACTGAAGTTCTATACCCGTTATACAATTCTCTATTCTCCTCTCCCCCAGTCCCTGGCAACTACCATTCTCTTCTCTGTCTCTATGAATTTGACTAGTATTGATACTTTATATAAGTGGAATCATACAGTATTTTTTGTTTGTTTTAAAGAAACAGGGTCTCAATCTGTAGCCCAGGCTGGTGTGCAGCGGCATGATCATAGTTCACTGCAGTCAGGAACTCTTGGGCTCAATCAATCCTCCTGCCTTAGCCTCCCAAGAAACTGAAACTATAGGCATGCACTCCTACACCTAGCTAATTTTTAAATTTTTTGTAGAGAGAGGAATCTCGTTGTGTTGATCAGGCTTGTCTTGAACTCCTGGTCCCGGTAGTATTTGTATTTTTGTGTTGGGCTTATTTCACTTGGCATAATGAACTCCAGGTCCATGCATGTTGCAGCATGTGTCAGAATCATCTTCCTCTTTAAGGCTGGATAATATCCCATTGTATGGATGGACCACATTTGCTTTCCAGTCATCTACTGGTGGACACTTGGGTTGCTGCCACCTTTTGATTATTGTCAATAATGCTGCTGTGAACATAGGCGTATAAATATCCATGAGTCCTTACTTGAAACTCTTTTGAGTATATACCCAGAAGTGGAATTGCTGGGGATCATATGAGAATTATATTTTTAATTTTTTTAGGAACCACTATATTGTTTTCCCCATCAGTTGCAGCATTTTACATTCCTACCAACAGTAAACAAAGATTCCAACTTCTCCACATCCTTATCAACACTGTCAATTTCTGTTTTTGGTTTGATTTGGTTTTTTGATAGTGGCCATCCCAATGGGTGAGAGGTAGTATATTTAATATTTTTTCTTAGAGGAAGAGACCCACAAAGACAATAGTGTCTCAGACTCATGACATTCAGAGTATGGCCCTGCCGGCCTCCATCAGCCTCTTGGGGGTCTCCTGGCCTCTTGGTGCCGCAGCCAGAGTGGCCTTTCCCATTCCTGCCTGGAGATTTCACTCCTCTGCTTCCTATTCTTTTATAGTGTTCTGCATCCAGAATGATCCAATCCCCTACTTCTGTGCCTATCATGCTGCCTGAAAGCACCAGGAGACAGGGGCTGACTTGTGAACAGTACTTGGAAAATACGGACTGAAGAACAGATAGCATTGCCCTGTCATGCATTCAAGAATGCACAGTAGCCCCCACTGAGCTTGTCTGCAACCCACAGCAACCATTCACGGGTGGGCCCTCACCACTCCACGGAGGTTGCCTCGATTAGTTCTGTATTGATTCCTGTGGCTGTTATAACAAATCACAGCACACTGGGTGCCTTTAAGCAACAGAAGGGGAACCTCTCACAGTTCCAGTGGCCAGATCTCTGAAGTCAGCGTCACTGTGCTGAAATTAAAACTCTAGAGGAGAATCTGTTGTGGCTCCTGGCAGCTCGTCCATGTGGCTGCCCACATCCCTTGGGCTATGGCTGCATCACTCTAATCTCCACCTCCATGGTCACATTGCCTTCTCCTTTGTGTGTGTGTCACATCTCCTCCTGACTCTCTCTTACAAGGATATAGGTGATAGCATTTAGGGCCTGCCAGATAATCCGGGATGATCTCCCCATTTTAAGAGAGTAACTCTATCACATCTGCAAAGACGCTTTTCTAAATCAGGTAATGTTTACAAGTTCCAGGGACTGGGTCCTGATATATTTGGGGGGCATTATTCGGGCTACCACAGTTCCCCACACAACCCCATGAGGCATGCACTGTCCCCTGCATTTTGGAGGTAAGAAGCTGTGACTTGGGAGGGTAGGTGCTTAACAAGTGACAGGCTGAGGTCACACATCCCCTTTGAGTGAGATGGTTAATGCGCCAGATTCCAGAGGCTTAGCTCTTCATGGGGCTTCTTAGAAACAAACCCTAGCTTCTAGGACTCCAGCTCTGCCTCACACAACCCCTACAGTCCTGCCCCTGGACCTCAGGATGGTAGATACCCCCCTGCAACCCAAGAGAGTAGGTACCTGTCTTATTGAGTGCCAAGACGCTTTTTGCTGTGCTGTAGAGGGAGATGTAACTATTTGTTTTAGGAAGATTTTCTGAAATAAAAACTACTATAAGAATGGTTTCCACATTACCCAGTATTCAAGGCAGAATTGTATCCCCCTAAATTCCTATTTTGAAGTCCTAACTCCAAGCACCTCAGAATATGACATTCTTTGAAAATAGGGTCATAGCAGATGTAATGGTTGAGGGGAGGTCATACTGGAGTAGGGTGAGCCCTACCTCAATCTGTACTTAGAAAAGGGGAGACGTGGACACAGACACACACACAGGGAGAATACAGTTTGAAGGGAGCTCTGCTGCCACAAGCCAAGGAGTTACCAGAAGCTCAGAGACAGACCTGGAACAGATCCCTCCCGAGAGCCTTCAGAGGGAGCACGGCCCTGCCCACACCTTGATCTTGGACTTCTGGCCTCCAACACTGGGAAAGCATGAACGTCTGTTGTTTAAGTCACCCAGTTTGTGGTGCTTTGTGACAGCAGCCTTAGCACATGAATACACCTGGTAAGGCAGATCACTGAACTAACCAGAAACTTCATTCCCTTCTGCCTCTCTGTGCCTGGGTAGGCAAGGCTGACCTGCTTTTAGTCTGGGGGGGTGCTGTTTTGTACCACTCAATGCAGGCACCAAAGTGTGCTTTCTATGGCCTTCCTCACCAGCTGTGACCATTATCATCACAACATGAGGTGTGGCATGGTGTCTTGTATAATATGACCTGGGAAAAAGAAAGAAGAAAGGGAGGGAGGGAGGGACAGAGGAAGGAAGGAAGGAAGGAAGGAAGGAAGGAAGGAAGGAAGGAAGGAAGGAAGGAGGGAGGGAGGGAGGGAGGGAGGGAGGGAGGGAGGGAGGGAGGAAGGAAAGAAGGAAGGAAGGAGGAACAAAGGGAAGAAGGAAGGAAGGAGGGAGAGAGGGAGGGAGGGGATAGAGGAAGGAAGGAAGGAAAGAAACAAGGAAGAAAAGAAAGAAGGAGGGAAGGAAGGAAGAAAAGAAGGAAGAAGAGAGGGAAGAAGGAAGGAAGGAATATAGGAAGGAAGGGAGGGAGGAAGGAATGAAGATAGGAAGGAAGGGAGAGAGGAAGGAAAGAAGGAAGGGAGGGAGGGAGGAAGGAAGGAAGTAGGGAGGGAGGGAGGAAGGAAGGGAAGAAGGAAAGAAGTAAGGAAGAAAGGAAGGAAGGAAGGAAGGGAGAAGGATGGAAGGGAGGGAGGGAAGAAGGAAGGGAGAGAGAGAAGAAGGAAGGAAGGAAAGGAGGAAGGGAGGGAGGGAGGAAGGAAGGAAGTAGGGAGGGAGGGAGGAAGGAAGGGAAGAAGGAAAGAAGTAAGGAAGAAAGGAAGGAAGGAAGGAAGGGAGAAGGATGGAAGGGAGGGAGGGAAGAAGGAAGGGAGAGAGAGAAGAAGGAAGGAAGGAAGGGAGAAGGATGGAAGGGAGGGAGGGAAGAAGGAAGGGAGAGAGAGAAGAAGGAAGGAAGGAAAGGAGGAAGGATGGAATGGAGGGAGGAAGGGGAGGAAGGAAGGAAGGAAGGAAGGAAGGAAGGAAGGAAGGAAGGAAGGAAAGGAGGAAGGATGGAAGGGAGGGAGGAAGGGGAGGAAGGAAGGAAGGGAAGGAGGAAGGATGGAACAGAGGGAGGAAGGGGAGGAAGGAAGAAAGGAAGGAAAGGAGGAAGGATGGAAGGGAGGGAGGAAGGGGAGGAAGGAAGGAAGGGAGGGAGGGAGGAAGGAAGGAAGGAAGAAGGGAGGGAGGAAGGATGGAAGGGAGGGAGGGAGGAAGGATGAAAGAGAGGAAGGAAGGTAGGGAGGGAGAGAGAGGAGGGATATAGGGAGGAAGGGAGGGAGGGAGGAATGGAAGAAAGGATGGATGGAAGGGAGGGAAGCAAGGCTGGGAAGGAAGGAAAGAAGGAGGGAGGAAGAGAGGGAGGAGGAAGGGAAGGAGAGCAAGGGGAGAGGGGCTTATCTACACACTCATAGGCAGACTTGTGCAGTCTCTGCCCTTTATCTCCTTTCAGCTGACCTCACTTCCTCTGTTTTCCCCTTCATTCTTGAACTGTAGTGTGTCTTCCCGGTTGTGCCCTCCGTGGGCATTTCTCCAGGAGCGCCTCCTTAATATCATGTATCAATGTGGGTCCCCAAGGCCCATTCACTGCTTTACCACCTTGCTTTCCACCTGTTTCGGCTTCTTTCATTGACTTGAGACCTTCATGACGTCCTCTTCAATTGTCAATCTAAACAGAAGAGCTGCTTCTTGTCCGATTTTTTGCCCCCAATCCCCCACTATATTAGGGTCTATTTCTTTTTTAATTAGATCCTTTATTAGCTTTCTTTTTCTGAAAATAAAATGGTACTTTAAACTACATGAAACTTCCATTTGCATAAATCAAAATTGGTCAAATACCAGCATTTCAAATGGATCAACCTAATGACAAAACATAAAAATAAAAATAATACATGTAATATTATCTCTACATGAAATAGAGGAAATTTGAAGAATTCAAAACGTATAATGGTAAAAATAAAAATCACTCATTTCATGGCTGGTCACAGCGGCTCATGCCTGTAATCCCAGCACTTTGGGAGGCCAAGGCGGTCAGATCACCTGAGGTCAGGAGTTCGAGATCAGCCTGGCCAACATGGTGAAACCCAGTCTCTACTAAAACTACAAAAATTAGCTGGGATGGTGGCAGGTGCCTATAATCCTAGTCACTGAGGAGGCTGAGGTAGGAGAATCACTTGAACCTGGGAGGCAGAGGTTGTGGTGAGCTGAGATTGTGGCACTGCACTCCAGCCTGGGCAACAGAGCGAGACTCTGTTAATAAAAAAAAAAAAAAAAAAAAAAAAAAATCACTCATTTCAGAGAGGATCAAAGTGAACAATTTGGCGTTTTGCCTTCCAATTATTTTATATTTTTATCTTTAATACATATTATTAGAGCATTAGTGCAGCATTAGCATGTCTTTCAAACATATTTAAGGTATAATTGCAACCACTACTACTAATACTAGCAAGCACGTACATTAATAACTATGCACAGATACTGTGCTATGCACTCCACAAGTATGAACTCATTTAGTCATCATAGCAACCCTACGAGGTAAGTACTACCGTCAATCCCATTTTACATAGGAATATTATACATATGTGTACAATTTTGTACCCACTTTTCTAACTTCATTTGTGGTTCTCACACACTGTTAAAAATTCCTTGAGATCATATTCTTCAATGTTAGCAGAGTTCTTCATAAGTTTGTGCTATGGGAACAGGAAACTTTTCTTCTGAAGGGTCAGATTGTAAATATTTTAAGCTATGTGGGCCAGACAGTCTCTGCTGTAAGTACACAAGTCCGCTGCTGTATTGAGAGTTACAGCCAACAGGCAAAGAAATGGGCGTGACTGTGTCCCAGTGAAAACCTATTAACAAAACAGGTTGCCAGCTCCCAGGCTGCAGTATGTCACACTCTGCACTATTATTAGTTCACTTGTTTTCTATTGTTGGACATTTAGCCTTCTTATAATTTTTAACATGAAAATGAGAATTTCAATCTAGTTCAAACTATTCATACTTTTCTTCGGCTTTGTTTTCGTTACTTTACAACTCAGAGAGCTTTTTCCATTTGTATTGAAATCCTTATCTGTAGGATCTCTGTTGATGCCTTTAAAACAACATTGAATGTTTTCAGTCATTGTGGATTTCTTTTGTTGTTCAGCAAAAGAGGAACTTCCATTCTCAGGAAAATTTCAACTTTTAATAAATTGCATAAAGTTGGAGCGAGGTGTAGTAACAAGCCCATATGCACATTTATTCTGCCACCAAAATCCCTAGAAATTATAGGGAAAAATGTTAATAATGAAAAAAAAAACTACATAAAACTCTGAATACAAGAAAGAGAACACTGCCACTTGCTATGGTCTAAATGTTTGTGTCTCTTCAAAATTCTTATGTTGGAACTCTAATCCCCAAGATTACAGTGTTAGGAGGTGGGGCTTTGGGAATGGCATCAGTGCCCTTTTCAAGGAACCCCAGAAAGCTACCTTGCCCCTTCCACCATATGAGGACACAAAAGAAAGCCTTACTTATAAACCAGAAAGTGGGCCCTAACTAGACACTAAATCTGCCAGTGCCTTATCTTGGACTAACCCAAATGGAATGCTATAACACCAGAGTAAACACATACATAAAAACCTTCATACACTGTACAGTATATTTTCTATGGTGCATTAGCTTTCTATTGTTGCATAGTGCCCTAAAATCAAGGGTCCTCCAACCCCCAGGTAATGGACTGATACCAGTCCATGGCCTGTTAGGAATGGTCCACACAGCAGGAGGTGAGTGGCAGGCAAGGGAGCAAAGACTCATCTGTATTTAGAGCCTCTCTCCATTGCTTGCATTACCACCTGAGCTCCACCTCCTGTCAGTTCAGAGGCTGTATTAGATTATTACAGGAGCATGAACCCAATTGTAAACTGTGCATGGGAGGGATCTAGGTTGCATGCTCCTTACGAGAATCTAATGCATGATGATCTGTCACTGTCTCCCATTACCCCTAGATGGGATTGTCTAGAACAAGCTCAGGGCTCCCACTGATTCTACGTGATGGTGAGTTGTATACTTATTTCATTATATATTACATTGTAATAATAATATTAGGTTGGTGCAAAATTGTGAGTTTTGCCATTGAAAGTAAAGAAATAGCACGAAGTGGACCTAATAGACATCTACAGAACTCTCCATCCCAAATCAACAGAATATACATTCTTCTCAGCACCACATCGCACTTATTCCAAAACTGACCACATAGTTGGAAGTAAAGCACTCCTCAGCAAATGTAAAAGAACAGAAATTATAACAAACTGTCTCTCAGACCACAGTGCAATTAAACTAGAACTCAGGACTAAGAAACTCAATCAAAACCGCTCAACTACATGGAAACTGAACAACCTGCTCCTGAATGACTACTGGGTACATAACGAAATGAAGGCAGAAATAAAGATGTTCTTTGGAACCAATGAGAACAAAGACTACAACATACCAGAATCTCTGGGACACATTTAAACCAGTGTGTAGAGGGACATTTATAGCACTAAATGCCCACAAGAGAAAGCAGGAAAGATCTAAAATTGACACCCTAACATCACAATTAAAAGAACTAGAGAAGCAAGAGCAAACACATTCAAAAGCTAGCAGAAGGCAAGAAATAACTAAGATCAGAGCAGAACTGAAGGAGATAGAGACACAAAAAACCCTCCAAAAAATCAAGTGAATCCAGGAGCTGGTTTTTTGAAAAGATCAACAAAATTGATAGACCGCTAGCAAGACTAATAAAGAAGAAAAGAGAGAAGACTCAAATAGACACAATAAAAAATGATAAAGAGGGGCCAGGTGCGGTGGCTCAAGCCTGTAATCCGAGCACTTTGGGAGGCCGAGACGGGCGGATCACAAGGTCAGGAGATCAAGACCATCCTGGCTAACCCGGTGAAATCCCGTCTCTACTAAAAAATACAAAAAACTAGCCGGGTGAGGTGGCGGGCGCCTGTAGTCCCAGTTACTTGGGAGGCTGAGGCAGGAGAATGGCGTGAACCCGAAAGGCGGAGCTTGCAGTGAGCTGAGATCCGGCCACTGCACTCCAGTTTGGGCAACAGAGCGAGACTCCGTCTCAAAAAAAAAAAAAAAAAAAAAAAAAAATGATAAAGAGGATATCACCACCGACCCCACAGAAATACAAACTACCATCAGAGAATACTATAAACACCTCTACGCAAATAAACTAAAAAACCTAGAAGAAATGGATAATTTCCTGGACACTTACACTCTCCCAAGACTAAACCAGGAATAAGTTGAATCCCTGAATAGACCAATAGCAGGCTCTGAAATTGAGGCAATAATTAATAGCCTACCAACAAAAAAAAGTCCAGGACCAGACTGATTCACAGCCGAATTCGACCAGAGGTACAAGGAGGAGTTGGTACCATTCCTTCTGAAACTATTCCAATCAATAGAAAAAGAGGGAATCCTCCCTAACTCATTTTATGAGGCCAACATCATCCTGATACCAAAGCCTGACAGAGACACAACAAAAAAAGAGAATTTTAGACCAATATCCCTGATGAACATTGATGCAAAAATCCTCAATAAAATACTGACAAACTGAATCCAGCAGCACTTCGAAAAGCTTATCCACCATGATCAAGTGGGCTTCATCCCTGGGGTGCAAGGCTGGTTCAACATATGCAAATCAACAAACGTAATTCAGCATATAAACAGAACCAAAGACAAAAACCACATGATTATCTCAATAGATGCAGAAAATGCCTTTGACAAAATTCAACAGCCCTTCATGCTAAAAACTCTCAATAAATTCGGTATTGATGGAACGTATCTCAAAATAATAAGAGCTATTTATGACAAACCCATAGCCAATTTCATACTGAATGGGCAAAAACTGGAAGCATTACCTTTGAAAACTGGCACAAGACAGGGATGCCCTCTCTCACCACTCCTATTCAACATAGTGTTGGAAGTTCTGGCTAGGGCAATCAGGCAAGTGAAAGAAATAAAGGGTATTCAGTTAGGAAAAGAAGAAGTCATATTGTCCCTGTTTGCAGATGACATGATTGTATATTTAGAAAACCCCCATTGTCTCAGCCCAAAATCTCCTTAAGCTGATAAGCAACTTCAGCAAAGTCTCAGGATACAAAATCAATGTGCAAAAATCACAAGCATTCTTATACACCAGTAACAGACAAACAGAGAGCCAAATCATGAATGAACTCCCATTCACAATAGCTTCAAAGAGAATAAAATACCTAGGAATCCAACTTACAAGGGATGTAAAGGACCTCTTCAAGGAGAACTACAAACCACTGCTCAGTGAAATAAAAGAGGACACAAACAAATGGAAGAACATAGCATGCTCATGGATAGGAAGAATCAATATTGTGAAAATGGCCATACTGCCCAAGGTAATTTATAGATTCAATGCCATCCCCATTAAACTACCAATGACTTTCTTCACAGAATTGGAAGAAACTGCTTTAAAGTTCATATGGAACCAAAAAAGATCCCGCATTGCCAAGACAATCCTAAGCCAAAAGAACAAAGCTGGAGGCATCACGCTACCTGACTCTAAACGTTACTATAAGGCTACAGTAACCAAAACAGCATGGTACTGGTACCAAAACAGAGATATAGACCAACGGAACAGAACAGAGCCCTCAGAAATAATACCACACATCTACAGCCATCTGATCTTTGGCAAACCTGACAAAAACAAGAAATGGGATAAGGATTCCCTATTTAATAAATGGTGCTGGGAAAATTGGCTAGCCATAAGTAGAAAGCTGAAACTGGATCCTTTCCTTACTTCTTATATGAAAATTAATTCAAGATGGATTAGAGACTTAAATGTTAGACCTAAAACCATAAAAACCCTAGAAGAAAACCTAGGCAATACCATTCAGGACATAGGCATGGGCAAGGACTTCATGTCTAAAACACCAAAAGCAACAGCAACAAAAGCCAAAATTGACAAATGGGATCTAATTAAACTAAAGAGCTTCTGCACAGCAAAAGAAACTACCATCAGAGTGAACAGGCAACCTACAGAATGGGAGAAAATTTTTGCAATCTACTCATCTGACAAAGGGCTAATATCCGGAACCTATAAAGAACTCAAATTTACAAGAAAAAAACAAACAACTCCATTAAAAAGTGGGCAAAGGATATAAACACACACTTCTCAAAAGAAGACATTCATACAGCCAACACACACATGAAAAAATGCTCATCATCACTTGCCATCAGAGAAATGCAAATCAAAACCACAATGAGATACCATCTCACACCAGTTAGAATGACAATCATTAAAAATTCAGGAAACAACAGGTGCTGGAGAGGATGTGGAGAAATAGGAACACTTTCACACTGTTGGTGGGACTGTAAACTAGTTCAACCATTGTGGAAAACAGTGTGGCGATTCCTCAAGGATCTAGAACTAGAAATACCACTGGACCCAGCCATCCCATTACTGGGGATATACCCAAAGGATTATAAGTCATGCTGCTATAAAGACACATGCACATGTATGTTTATTGCAGCACTATTAACAATAGCAAAGACTTGGAATCAACCCAAATGTCCACCAGTGACAGACTGGATTAAGAAAATATGGCACATATACACCATGGAATACTATGCAGCCATAAAAAAGGATGAGTTCGTGTCCTTTGTAGGGACATGGATGCAGCTGGAAACCATCATTCTCAGTAAACTATCCCAAGAACAGAAAACCAAATACCGCATGTTCTCACTCATAGGTGGGAATTGAACAGTGAGATCACTTGGACACAGGAAGGGGAGCATCACACACCGGGTCCTATTGTGGGGAGGGAGTGGAGGCAGGGATAGCTTTAGGAGATATACCTAATGTAAATGATGAGTTAATGGGTACAGCACACCAACATGGCACATGTATACATATGTAACAAACCTGCACATTGTGCACATGTACCCTAGAACTTAAAGTATAATTAAAAAAAAAAAAAAAGAAAGTAATTAAATAAAGTGCACAATAAATGTAAAGGGCTTGAATGAACCCAAAATCATCCCCCACTAACCCCTGGTTCATGAAAAAAAATTGTCTTCCATAAAACCGGTCCCTGGTGCCAAAAAAGTTGGGGACTGCTACCTAAAACAACATCCATTTATTGTATTAGTTCAGAAGGTCAGGTGTCATGATGACATTGAGGGACTCTGCTCAGGACCTCGCAAGGCTACACTGAGGGTGTTGGCTGGCTGCTTTCTCATCTGCAGCTTGGTGTCCTCTTTCAAGTAATTCCTGTTATTGGCAGAATTTGGTTCCTTGGGACTGTAAGTTCTTCTTGGCAATCACCTGGGGGTCCCCTCAGCTCCTTGTGGTTGTCGTCTAGTGCTTGTCTGTGGCTCCCTCCACAGGGATCCCTCGCATGCACAGTTCTCAATAGGGTCCACGCTCCTATGAGAATCTGATGCAGCCACCTATCTGACAGGAGGCAGAGCTCAGGTGGTAACGTGAGCAATGGGGAGCGGTTGTAAATATAGATGATGCTTCACTTGCTTGACTGCCACTCCTTCCTCCTTCTGTCTCCTTCCACCACAGGGGTTGGGGACCCTTGGCTTATATGAATTAAATGTAGGCTTAGTGGTTATAGCAAAAACCCAAAATAAGTGGCTCAAAGAAAAGAGAAACTTCCACTCACTTAACTGTCTAGGAGCTGGCATGGCAGCTTCATGGCACTAAGAACCCAGGCTCCTTTTGCCTTCTGGATCTGCCACCCCCACTTGCTACCTGACCCACCTCTCAGTCCCCTTTCAAGGCAGAAAATTGAGGAAAGAAGGGGAACATTTCCACATTTAAAGGCATGTGCCAGAAGTGGCACACAAACATCACTTGCCTTCACAACTGAAAATCTGAAACTTTTCACAGCCTGGGCTTTGAAATTTGGCCACCTCCAGCCACAGAGAAGCTGGGAAAGTGTCTCCTTCTAGGCATTTCACTCAGCTACAAGTCAAGGGTTCTCTTATCTGAGAAAAAGGAGAGAACCAAGGTTGTGGACAATTAGCAATCTCTGCCACAGTAGTCAAAGATCTATCTCTTTTAAAAAAAATCACCATGCCAGATCGTTTTAAGAACAAATTCCCTCAAATCTTTAAAAAATAGTTTTAGATCTATTGACTTTTAGAGAGCATAGGAAGCTTCCCAGCCCATACTTTCAGGTTGGCATCACCCTGATATTAAAAACACAGATAACGCACAGATAAAGAAAACTACAGGTCAGTATCACTACACAGAAGCAAATCCTAAATAAAATATGATCAACAGTCTGTTATGGAAATCACACAAATTAATCAAGTAGCGTCTAATCCCAGAAATGCAAATATGGTTCAACATTAGGAAATTCACTTTATTAACAGATCACAATATAAAATAATATAGTCACCTCAAAATATGTTGAAAAATAATCTGGTAAAATAAAATACCTAATCCCAGATTTAAATTTTAAAAAAACTTTTTATTACCTGGAAATAGAAGGAAATTTCCTTATGTTGATAAAGAACATTGTGGCATTGATTGCTCTAGTCCCACATCATCCATTCTCACTTCCTCCCTTTTGTAATGGTCCCTGAACCCTAGCTTTAGGTGGGTACGTGGTCCCTAAGTTACAGACTACATTTCCCAGCCTCCTTTGCCATTGAGCGTGGTCAGGTAATTAATTTCAGCCAATGGGGTGTGAATAGAAGGCACACCTACAATTGCCTTGTTACTGCTTTAAAGAGGAAGCTCGACATCCTTTTCCCATCTCCTGCTAGCTGGAAAACAGCAATGACTGATCATGTTTGGAAGCTACCTGAGGAGAATAGCAGAACCAGCCCTGTGCTGCCTACCCTGGACTATCACTGTGAACTCTTATGTAAGAGATCTCAGTTAGCTTCTATCTTATTTATGCCATAGCATTTTGGAGTCTTTTTCTTGCATCATTTAGCCTATGCCCTAGATCCCCACAAACATAATTTCCAATGATGAATCATTAGAAGCATCCCTATTAAAGTCAGGAACATGAAAAGGATACTTGCTATCATCTTTATTATACAACATTTTGCTGGAGGTACTAGTCAAAGCAATTAGGTGAGAAGAGGGATAAAATAATAAATATAAGAAAACAAGAAATTTAAATTCCCATTTTATGCAGGCAATATGATCATTTTCTTTCTAACTGAAGAAGTACTAGAAAGAATAAGAGATTTCCATAAGTTTCTGGAATATATATAACAGGTTTTCTTTTTTATTACTTATTTTTTTAAATTTTAAGTTCTGAAATACATATGCAGGATGTGCAGGTTTGTTACATAGGTAAACTTGTGCCATAGTGGTTTGCTGCACCTATCAACATATCAGCTAGGTATTAAGCCTCACATGCATTAGCTTTTTATCCTGGTAATAGTTTTCCATACACAATGACCAATTAGAAAATATAATAGGAAAAAAATCCTGTTCACAAAAACCAAAAAACAGTAACATACTGACAAATATGTAGGAAGAAACTTGACAAAAAATGTGCACATTCTATTTTTTAAAAACACTATAAGCTTTTCTCGATGATATAAGGAAGCTTTAAAAAATCAAGAGCAGACCATTTTTAGAGGGTGTCCGCCACTATAAAGATGTCAGCATTCCTCAAATTCACTTTTAAATGTTATGTATTCCCAATAAAAACTTTATAGAACTTGATAAAGTGATTTTCAAGTCCATCTGTTTGAATCCAAGAAGAATAAAAACATCAAACATCTTACATGTTCTAGTAGCCTAAGTACTAGAAACAGACACAGAAACAGACAAATAGATCCATGAAATAAGAGAGAATATAAAAAACAACCGTTGGATAAATGACAGTTTTGTTGGTGGTAAAGACGGCATCTTACGTTGGTGGAGAGCACAGACTATTCGAGAAATAACCTTGAGATACTTGGCCCTCCATTTAGAAACAATTTTAGAACTTTACCTCACACCATATACAATAATAGATTCTAGTTAAATCAAATAGCTAAGAATAAAATTTTAAACTATAAAAGTGTGTGAATAAAAGATAGGGGAACATTCTCTAGAATGCCAAGTGAGCAAGACCCCCCTCAACAAGATGCAAAAGAAGCCATAAAGTGGCAGATCTCAAATCTTTCCCTCTGTTCCAGCCACACTCCTAGCAGTTCCTGGACATTGCAGGCATGTTCAGCTCTTGCTGTTCCCTAGGCCTGGCTGTCCTTCCCCCAGGCCTCTGTTTCAATGTTATTTTGTTAATGAGGCCTTTCCTGACCCTTTTCAAAAAATAGGCTTGGCTGGGTACCATGGCTCATGCCTGTAATCCCAGTGCTTTGGGAGGCTGAGACAGGAGGATTGCTTGAGGCTAGGAGTTAAAGATCAGCCCAGGCAACACTGTGAGACCCCTACTCTACAAAAATAAAATAAAATAAAATTAGCCAGGCTCGGTGGTGCACACCTGTAGTCTTAGCTACTCAGGAAGCTGAAGTGGGAGGATCTTGAGCCCAGGAGTTCAAGGATCCAGTGAGCTATGATTGTGCCACTGCACTCCAGCCTGAGCAGAAGAGCAAGACCCTGTCTTCAAAAAACAAAAAACAAACAAACAAAAAATAGGCTTTAAAAGTAAAGTAAGCCTCTACTGCAATTCTGTGCTGAAATATAGCTCTACAGGAACATGGTGGAATCAGGGGCTTTCTTGTTGGAAACATTTAATAGATTAGTTTGTCTCACAACACATTTAGGTCCTAAAGTCTCTCTACAACCTGTGCTTAAATGCTTCCGGTGTCAGGGAAAGCATTATCCTCCAGGAGGATCTGTTCTGTCAATCTATCCATGAACCCATCCGTCATCCACCCATCCATCCATCCATCCATCCATCCATCCATCCATCCATTCATCTATCCAGCCATCTGTCCAACAGCCCACCCATCCTTCCTTCCATCGATTCCTTCCTTCGCTACCTCCTCATCCTTCCATCCATCTTTCCATTTATCCATCCATCTACCCACTCATTCACCCACAGCAGCATTACACAAACATTTACAGAGAGTGTATTATGCACCAGGCATGGTGGTAGGCACTGGAGTTTTTGAATTGAATGTATCATGGTCAGGCTGTCAAGGACTTCAGAGTCTTGTGCATATAAACAAATAAGAGTAACACATTATGACAAGAGCTGTAATAGAGTTCTTTTTCAATTGCTGTGGAAGAATGAAAGTAATAACTTCTGGGGGTGTCAGAGAAGGTTCCCAGCAGGGATAGCACATTAACCAGGAGCTGAAGAATGTCTAAGAGATATACTCCAAGCAGAGAAGGGAAGAAAGGCATTATAGATGGCGGGAAAAGAAACAGGATGCAAACATGTATACACATAAGAGCTTCATAAAATTGCAAATAGGAGGGCAGGACAGGGAATGCATGAGATGGGGGAGAGTGAGGCAGGAAGAGAGGTATCAGGCAGTGTGCCTGGAAAGGCGACAAGAGATGGATTCTGAAAATCTTTGCAAATCTTGCTTAGGTTAAAGTTTTGGTGAGTAGAACATTCTTTAGAAATCTCCGTAAAAAAAATATGCAAAGAATCCCCATGATGTTCTTACATTAATCTGTGCTGCTGGCTTGGGCTTAGATGCAGCTTTGCAGAATATATTTTTTAAAGTTTCATTATGCCACTGTACATCAAAATAGGCCAATATAAATTATAATACGGTCATGCCAATAGGACTTGCAAACACAATATTTTAAGTTTATATTGCATTCCAAGACCCATAAAAATTATTCCGAATGGCTGTTTGCTTTTTGAAGCCAAATGAAAAGGTATTTGCAATTTGATTATTAACAAATCAAATCACTGATATGATATTGGATTCGGTACATCTCAAACTGACTGAGAGTGAAAAATCCTCAGTGGTCAATTATGTAGCATGGCTGGTTTATAGCTTCCTGTGTGTCATTAAGAATAAGCACCACAGCCAACTCAGATTTTATTTTGATTTATTTTAACCATTTCTCTACTCTGAGAATTTCTCTCCTAGCCTCTAGCAGGCATAGCAGCTTTGCCCTAACTGACATTGGTGTGGGAATGACCTGTTGGATGGTTGACTAAGTGAACAGATTAAGGGGTGGATGCCTAGGTGAATGAATGAACAAATCGAACGAAGCATTATCACATGGATGAGGGAATTCGTACCACTTACACTGCACTCCAGACTGGAATAACTAGAATCTCAAGAACCGAGTTGCTTTCATAGTGGAAAGAGTGCTGGTTTTCTGACCCGCAGCATGTGGTCGCCCTGATTTTTGATATTGCTTTGTGGTTTTGCCCTGTGTCCCTGACTAATATAAAAGTTCCCTTTTTTAGATATGTTTAAAGCCTTTGGAGAATAATAAATAAAGAAAAAATAATACGTCTTCCAGTAAAATTGATCATTCTAGATTGAGCCTCTTGTGCAGTGTCTCTGATCCCTCTGCAGGTTCGGGGGAAACGTCCTCCTTCCAGCAAAGATATCTCTGTCCTGCCTCAGTAGGATGTGCTTTTGTTTTTAAGAAAGTCTCTTCTCACTCACTTCAATGTAAGACCTTCATTCCTGAGAATTCTCGGATGACCTAAACTCTGCTAATGTGCAGAAATGCATGACTCCAGAAAACACAGGATACACGTCTCCTGTTGAGAGGTCACTTCATTTTGCCTTCTGATCAGAAAGCCTTGGGTTTTAGTTCCCTTCCTCTCTATGAAAAGGATTTGGGTTTGGCGCAGTCACACCTTGTCCTGCTCAGTTTTGAGCCATCTCCAGATGGCTACTGGTGCAAACAGTCCCCCACTCCCAGGTAGACACTGCTTCTGTGACAGCTTTCACAAGTTTCTTGCTATGCTGTTTTCAAACCTGAGCCTTACAATGAGTTGGGCAGGACAAACTTTAGGAAAGTTATGTGTCTTACACAGGGTCATAGAAACGGACATCTACTTGTGTCTATCCAGGGTCCACTTCCCCTCAGAATAGATATTCCCCTTAGATATTTTTTTTTGATGGAATCTCTCTCTGTTGCCAGGCTGGAGTGCTATGGCACAATCTCAGCTCACTGCCACCTCCGCCTCCCAGGTTCAAGCGATTGTCCTGCCTCAGCCTCCTGAGTAGCTGGGACTACAGGTGCATGCCACCACACCCAGCTAATTGCTAATTTTTGTATTTTTAGTAGAGATGGGGTTTCACCATGTTGGCCAGGGTGGTCTCAATCTCTTGACCTCATGATCTGCCCTCCTTGGCCTCCCAAAGTGCTGGGATGACAGGCGTGAGCCACCGCATCCGGCCTACAGATCTTCCTAAGAGATATCTTCCTCCACACTCAGGACTTGATTTGGGCAGAGCTCATGCCCATTCCATCTTGGAGGGGTAGAGAATGTGCCTTCCATACTCCTCCCTTCTGGCCACATCAGGAACGTTTCAAAAAAAAGCCTGTTACCAGCCAATGAGGTGTCTTTCCAGGACTTTTGTTGAAAGCAGTGAGCAAGAGTAGGTTTGTTCACTGGCATTGCTGGAAGCAGGGGTGAAACCAGTCTGGGAGTTCTGGGGGACAGCCAGTGGAGAGAGGTGGTTTAGAAAAGAAGCCAGCACAAGACAGCAAGACATGAGACAGGGAAAAAACAACACCCAGAGATAGTCTTTGAGCTCCTGGATCCAGCAATGCCTGAAACTAAATCTCCCTGGACTGTTACATTATATATGTATTCTGATTCGTCAAATGATCCGTCTCAAAATACAGTGGTGTAAAACAGTCATTCATTATTATCTGCATGGTTCTGTGGGTTGATGAGCTCAACTAGGTGGTGTTGCTCAGGGTTGTTGACACTATTGTGTTCAGATGCCAATCAAGCTGGATGAGCTGGGGACTGGCCAGGCATCACTCTCCATGTGGCCTCCCACATGTGGACTTCCTCATAGCACAGAGGTCTCAGGAGAGCAGGACTTCCTACTTAGTGTCTGGCTTTCCCTAGAGTGAGTGTTCTGAGGGAACAAGGTGAGAGCTGCAACTTCTGCCTTGGAGGCCAGCAGCGTTATTTCCATGGGTTACCAGCAAGTCTCAGGGCCAACCCAGATCCAAGGGGAGGAAGCTACACAAGGGCATGTACACGGAAGACATGAGTCATTGAGAAGCTGCTTATGGAGACCCGCTACCATGATATGCCAGCCAATACATTCACTTCGATGCCCGTAAAGTTAGGTTTCTGCCACTTGCAACCACAAGCAAGTTTGCCACTCACAGCCATAGCCACAGCCTAAGTTAGGATGCAGCCCTGCTCTCCTGTCTCCCTCTCCAGCCCAATTCAGATGTCACTTCTTCGTGTACCCTCCTCCATTCTCTTCCCCATACCAGAATTAATCTCTTCCTTCTTGAAATCCAAAGCTCTGTTGGAAATCAGTAGAAAGAACTGAACAAACCTGAGTCATCAATGAGGCTCAACACTCTACTGAGGAAACTTAAGCTGGGGAAACTGAGACCCAGAGAGGCAACACCAAAGTCACTCAACAAGTTTCTGGATTCAGGGAAGCACACAGAACCCTTATGACATTCTCTCTCATAGAATGGATATTATGTACATAGCTGATTCTCTGCCCTGGACTGTAAACTCCTGATAAGCAGGGATTGTGCTACTTCCTCTCTGTATCCCCCACCACACCTTGGATGGGGTTTCAACAGGGGACAGCTGCAGAACTTGTTTGCTGAAGGAACTTTTACCTCAGGACCTTCCCAAGTCTGATCTGCCTAAAGCTATCATCCAGTTTCTGGGGAGCCATCTCTCAGCTCCCACTAGAAAGTAAGGGCAGGAAGGACAAAAGGCAGCATGATGCAGCAAAAAAGCAGCACACAGGCTTGGCATCAGACAGGCCCGCATTCTATTTTTTATTTTATTTTATTTATTTTTTTGGAGACGGAGTCTCACTTTGTTGCTGAGGCTGGAGTGCAGTGGCGCTATCTTGGCTCACTGCAACCTCCACCTCCCGGGTTCAAGCGATTCTCCTGCCTCAGCCTCCTGAGTAGCTGGGGTTATAGGTGCACGCCACCATGCCCAGCTAATTTTTGTATTTTTAGTAGAGATGGGGGTTTCACCATGTTGACCAGGCTGGTCTCGAACTCCTGAACTCAGGCGATCTGCTTGCCTCAGCCTCCCAGAGTGCTGGGATGACAAGTGTGAGCCACGGCACCCGGCCAGGCCTACATTCTAATACAGGCTCTACCAATTGCCAGGTGAACCTCCATTTTCTTATCTGTAAAATGGGACGTAATAATTATGCCTGCCTCCTGGCCATGTGTCTGTGCAATGCAACAATGTATGCAAAAGGGCTTTGAGATTCTAATAAGCTACACGCACGCAGGGGGTTGGCATCATTAATAAAATCGGATGCACAGAAGCCCGTGTGCTGACTCGGCTGGGGAGGGGATGGAGGGGCACCACAGCCCAGATCCCCAGAAGAGCTGTCCCCTCTGCCTTCCCTTCTTGCCCACCCCACAGCTTTTTCCAGGCCCAGGGAAGAGCAATGGCACCAAGAGCTGCCCCTCACAGCCCAAGGCCAAGGAGAGCCTGAGTCCCCCTCAGATTTCTGCTCCCCCTGCAGATTTTCACCCCTTATTAGCCCCAAGTGGGGAAAGAGACATGACTAATCGTGCCCACAGTTGCCTCCTGGCATGGACAATTAGCCACCTGCATCTAATTCTGAGGCACCCAGAAGCTAATTGTATCTGCCAGACCCCATGGGCATGTGTGTGTGTGTGTGTGTGTGTGTGTGGATTCTTAAGCTACCAGTGGGCACCAAAACAGAGGCTGTTAAGATGAGTGGGTATTATCGCATTTAACACTCACCAAGAGCCTGCTGGCCCCTGAACACAAAGGAACCAGGGCATGACATTGTCCTTCCCCATTGAGGAGGGACAAAGGAGGCTTTCATCGGTGAATGAGCAGAGCACATCCCTGAGCTGGTGAGCCTGCTCTGACTCACTGTCGGGCTGGAGGGGCTGACTTCAGGGTGGCCACTGCCATCAGAACTACGTGCCCCAGGGTTCCGGAAAGAGGCCATCCTGGACCCTCCTCTAAAACCCTCTCCTCCCTTCTGAGCTCTGAGCATGCTCTACTTCGATGCAGATACGTTGGCCTGTATGCCTTCCCCTCTCTCTGGGTCAGGGTTGGGCACACAGTAGGTGTTGAGAAGATGTGTGTGGATGAATAAATGAGTGAGTAAATGAATGAATGACACCTGCTGCCTCCATCAGGGCATCCTGGTTTCAGCCCGTTTTGTTAGGGCACCCTGGCATATGCCTTCTCATTTCATGCCCATCCTCACCAAGCAGCATGCAGAGACCTCCAGGGGATTTGGCTCCATGGGGGAACACTGACATCTCCCCCGATTCCAGCCTGCACCTGCGTTGATCTGGACGCAGGCCGAGTGCCTGACCTTCACCTCCAACCCCTGCTTTCACTCCCACTCCTGCAGCAGCTGCTCCCCCTGGCTGCTGAGGACTCTGGGCCCCATCTAGAGACTTCCAGCTGGAATTCCCAATCCTTGGCTCCACATCCATCTCCTTTGCATCTGCTTAGGAGGCGGGCCTGCCCTGGCTGGTCCCATGGGACTTAATCTTCTCAGGCCACCTCCCCTGACCCCCTGTGGGGCAGATGGAGACTACCCCCTCTGAGCCACTTGAGCCTATCCCTGCCCAGGCCTCCATCTGGCCCCATTCCACTCCCCCACAGAGCTCTTTGCCTAATGTGGCTCGGTTGTTTGCAGAGGATTCTCAGGGCTGGCAGCAGGGAAGTGGTTGTTAAGGTCAAAGCAGACCACTGCTCTGATAAACTTCTTCCACCTCTCAGGGGCTTCCCACAATAACACACAATGTAGGCCTTTCGCAGTGACTCACACCTGTAATTCCGCAACTTGGGAGGCCAGGGTGGGAGGATTGCTTGAGCCCAGACCAGTTTGAACAACATAGTGAGACCCCATCTCTACAGTTTTTTTTTTTTTTTTAATAAGAAATAAATAACACACAACACAGCCCAACATGGGTAGGTGAGGGTGTTCTGCTCCATTCAGTGATCCCCCCAGCCAGGACTCCTCCCTCTGGGGCTCAGGGTCCCGCACTGCCCCATCTGCATTCAGCAGGCAGATGAAGGACAAGGGAGTATGGAGGATAACGGGGCGGTTTCCATGACCTTGTCTAGAAGGGGCATACCTCATCTCTCCCACATTCCATTGAACTCAGTCCTATGGCGGCACCTAACTGCAAGGAAGCCTGGGACTTGTACTTCACTTATGTGCCCAGGAGGAAAAATGAACAACTCACTGGTCTCTGACACGCCCCACCTAGGATCTTGAATATAAAGCAAAGAAAATGAGCGATTAGGTATTTCCTCTGTGAAACCCCACAACGTGGTATCCAAACTCCCTGCCTCATTCCTTGGCCTTCCCTCTCCCCGCTTCCACACCCTGTGTATACTCCAGCCACTTCAAAACCAGTGAGTTAGGACCCCGAAGCGGCCCCCAGGCTGTTGGAAAGGTCTGTGGTTTGCTTATTTCATTTCTTCTGCCTCAGGTGTCCTCTCCATGTCCCCCACACTCTACTCCACCTTCAAGACCCCCCTCAAGGGCATGCTTCCCTGCAGAACCGTCCCCGGCCTCCTTCCCAGAAGAGGTGGCAGCCTGCTCACTCTCTGCCACCATCGTGCCCTGCACCTGCCCACGCACACTTTCTTCTCCATGGTCCACTTGGCAGTCCACCTGCATGTGTTGAATTGTGTCCCCCAAAAAGATATATCCAAATCCTGACCCCTGGTACCAGTGAATGTGACCAAGTTTGGAAATAGGGTCTTTGCAGATGTAATTAGGTTGAGCATCTCAAGATGAGATCATCCTGGATCTAGGACTTGTGCCCTTGTAAGAGAAAGGAGAGGGAGAGGTAACACAGAGACCCAGGAAGGCCCAGGGAGAAGGTCATGTGAAGATGGAGGTAGAGGTGGGAGTGACACAGCGCGAGGCAGGAACACCGAGGACTCCTGGCAGCCACTAGAAGCCAGGAGGGAGGCATGGGGCAGATTCTCCCACAGACCCCTTAAAGCAGCAGTCCCCATATTTTTGGCACCAGGGACTGGTTTCATGGAGGACAATTTTTTCACAGACTGAGTAGGGGGATGGTTTTGGGATGATTCAAGTACATTCCATTTATTGGGCACTTTAGTGCCATTGTAACATACAACAAAATAATTATACAACTCACCATCATGTAGAATCAGTGGGAGCCCTGAACTTGTTCTCTTGCAACTAGATGGTCCCATCTGGGGGTGATGGAAGATAGTGACAGGTCATCAGGCACTAGATTCCCATAACGAATGTGCAACCTAGATCCCTCAAATGCACAGATCACAACAGGGTCCACACTGCTGTAAGAATCTAATGCCGCCACTGATCTGACAGGAGGCGGAGCTCAGGCAGTAATGCTAGCGATAGGGAGTGGTTGTAACTACAGATGAAACTTCCCTCACTAGCCTGGCACTCACCTCCTGCTGGGTCGCCCAATTCCTAACAGGCCATGGACAGGCACCGGCCCATGGCCTGAGGGCTGGGGACCCCTGCCTTAAAGAACCAGCCCTGCCGACACCTTGATTTCAGACTTTTGGCCTCCATGACCGTGAGAGAACAAATTTCTGTTGTATTAAGCCACCAGATGTGTGGCGATTTGTTATAGCAGTTCTGTGAGTCAAATACACCACTCACGTGGCCTCTGACCACTAAAAGCCAGCTGCGGATGTTATATCCGGAGCCACAGATCCAACGTTTTGAGAGGCCAGGCAGGTGATGCGACTATGTGTAGGACCTAAGAGAATGCCTGGGCCTGTGTTGAGCATGAAAATATATGCCTCCCTGGAAAATACTCACATTTACTTTTGTTTAGAAAAGAAGAAAAACTAAAAGACTATGACAGTGAAACAAAACAATGTTAGGAATTTGGCGTGTAGCTAGGTGACCATATGTCCTCGTTTTCCTGAGACAACCCTGGATTATCCCTGTTGTGCCCGTGTAATTTTTCGTAGGCCCCTTGACCCTCAGAAGCATCCAGAGTGAACGGTGAATGGCGGGCTCACTCATGGGCCATGAGTTTTCTCCTGCCTTCAGAACAAGCATTCAGAAAAGATCTGCCTTACCCCACCTCCAGTCATGTCCCCACCCCATGGAGAGTTTAGATGATTATTCAGCAAATATTCGCTCCCTCCTGACCCCCAGTTCCATGGGAGGAACTTTTTTACCTATCCAGCAGATGCAGGACTTGCCCGTGTGACCGCTTTGGCTTCACGGTGGGCAGAGTGTGCTTCTCTGCTGCTACATTTTGGTCCCAGCCCCATGACTGGCTTTGGTTAATGGGATGTTAGCAGAGATCATTGAGCCGAACTGAAAAGCACTTGCACAAGTGAGACATACCCCTTACACCTGTGGCATCACGCGGAGAGCTTCTCCCAGGTACTTGCTGCCCCTTTTTAAAATTTTATTTTATTTTTTAACTTTTATGTTAAGTTTGGGGTACATATGCAGGCCTGTTATGTAGGTAAGCTACATGTTGCAGGGGTTTGGTGTACAGATTATTTTACCACCCAGGTACTAAGCATAATACTCAATAGGTAGTTTTTCAATCCTCACCCTCCTGCCACCCTCCACCCCCAAGTAGGCCTTGGTGTCTGTTGTTCCCTTCTTTGCGTCCATATGTACTCAGTGTTAGCTCCTACTCATAAGTGAGAACATGTAGCATTTGGTTTTCTGTTCCTGCACTAGTTCACTTAGGATAATGACCTCCAGTTGCAATCATGTTGCTGTAAAGGATGTGATCGCATTCTTTTTCATGGCTGCATAGTATTCCACGGTGTATACGCAACACATTTTCTTTATCCAGTCCACCGTTAATGGGTATTTAGGTTGATTCCATGTCTTTGTTCTTGTGAATAGTGTTGCAATGAACATACAGGTGCATCTGTCTTTACCGTAGAACAATTTACATTCCTTTGGGTATATACTCAGTAATGGGATTGCTGGGTTAAATGGTAATTCTGTTTTAGTACTTTGAGAAATCGCCAAACCATTTTCTACAATGGCTGAACCAATGTGCATCCCCACCAGCAATATATAAGCATTCCTTTTCTCTGCAACTTTGCCAGCATCTGTTGTCTTTTGACTTTTAGATAATAACTTGCTGCCCCTTTAGCCTGGACCCTGGGATGAACACCCTTGGGAGTAGATCTGAGCCCAGTCCTCAGAGAGAAGCCAAACCCAGCCAAGTCCTGCTTACATCAGCTGAACCCCCACCAACCTGCAGAGGTAAGTGAGAAAAACAAATGCATATTGTGGTATGTCCCTGAGGATCTGTGATTGTTTGTCACCCAGTGACAGCTGACTTAAACAGCCACACACTGCCATCTGATCCCACTGTGTTTGTGTTCACTCCCCATTCCCTGGGTTCCAGCTCCAGGCTCCAGGCCCTGACTTCAGTAAGGGTCTTGTGCCTCTCCACCCAGCTAGGACCTTGGCTGATCTCTCCATCCCACCTCTGGGGAGGCCTCCTCATATCAGACTTCAGCAGTGGGGCAGAGGGGTGGGGAGGAGATCTGGAAAATTACAGGATTTCCCTTGTTGTACTGTATTAAATTAATGACATGTCTGCAAACCTTCTAAGCCAGCACTGTCCAACAGAAACAGAATGTGAGCCAGGTATATAATCTAAAATTTTCCAGTAGCCACATTAAAAAGTAAAAAAGAGGCCAGGTGTAGTGGCTTACACCTGTAGTCCCAGCACTTTGGGAGACTGCAGGGCAGGGAATCACTTGAAGCCAGGAGTTCAAGGCCAGTCTGGGCAATAAAGTGAGATCCTGCCTCTACAAAATATTAAAAAATTAGCTGGGTATGATGATGCACACCTGTAGTCCCAGCCACACAAGAGGCTGTGGTGGGAGGATTGCTTGAGCCCAGGAACTGGAGGCTGCAGTGAGCTATGATCGCACCACTGCACTCCAGCCTGGGTGACAGAGTGAGATCCTGTCTCAAAAATAAATAAATAATTAATTAGTTAAGAAATAATGATAGTATTTTTTTAAGTAAAAAGAAAGTGAAATTAATTCTAATACATTAAATTTAGCCCAATATAGCCCAAATATTATTTCAACATATAACCAACATTAATTATTTAAATTATTATATGTTTCTAATATATAATAAATATGCATTATTTAACAGATATTTTGCATTTCTTTTCACACTCAGCCCTTGAGGTCCAGTGTGTATTTAACAGGCACAGCACACCTCACTTCAGACCCGCCACATCTCAGTGCTTAACAGCCACAAGTGGCTTACGGCTACCATACTGGACAGAGCAGCTCTGAATAATGGAAGGCAGAACTCCATGTCACCAGTGCGTAATGTGGTGCCTGGCACACAGGGGCCACTCAGTAAATAATTCCTGAATGGATGAATGATAAACACATAGGCATTGCTTTAAAGCTGAGAACAGGTGGGCAGACCTGTTATACATGGGGGGGAAAAACACCTACGGCTTAGACCAATCAAATTTTCAACATAACGGATGGTGGTGTTTTGGAAGGTCATGTTGGCTGGTGCTGTGTCTGCGTCCTAAGCAGACTTGCTCAAACGGGTCATATGCGATGAAAATATAATCTCAGACAGCATTTCCCACACTTGTCTGACCACCGCATGTTATTTAAATTGTTCTTTTTTTTTTGTCAGGATGCCAATAGAGGCTCATGTGATACTGTTTAAATTAAAGCAGACAGAAAAAAAAGTGGTCTCAGAGTTGAATTAATTGCTGTAAGAAATGATCAAAATTTGATTCATATGCTTAATATAAAGTAAACATTGAATAATTGCACCAATAAATGTTAAAATCATGAGATAAAATGCATAACAAAGACCGGCAATTGTCAAACAGAAACACACACAGCTTGGCAGTGAGAGGCAAAATATACAACCTGCTGCCGAACCTCACACTTCCTGCCTAACGTGATCTGTCAGGGGACTTCCTATTGTCAGGTGCAGGATACCCTTTCCCAAAGGAAGACCAGAACTTAAAAATAAAAACTACGACCAGCCTGGCCAACATGGTGAAACCCCGTTTCTACGAAAAATACAAAAATTAGCTGGGTGAGGTGGCACACCCCTGTGATCCCAGCTACTCAGGACGCTGAGGCAGGAGAATCGCTTGAACCTGGGAGGCGGAGGTTGCAGTGAGCCAAGATCACACCACTGTACACCAGCCAGGGAGACAGAGTGAGACTCTGTCTCAAAAATAAAATTAAATAAAACTAATAAAAACTATCACTAGTCAAAGACGTATCATGTGTCAGTCACTGTTCTAACTCTCTGAGGCTGATACCACAATCAGGGTCATTTTATGGATGAAGAAACTGAGTCACAAAGAGGTCAAGTAATTTCCAGGTCAGGTTGAACGTGGGGATTCTGATTCCAGAGCCGGTGCTCTTAACTGTTATACCACACAGCCTCTTTTGTTAAATAATTAGAACCACTCTATACATTTTTTGCATTTTTCTAATGTACACTTTAAAATGAATTTAAGACGAACAATGCCACCAGCTGTGAACGCTCCTGTCCTTTGGAATACCGTGAACATCTCATGGAACCTTTGTGTGCCATGGAACGGAGTTTTGGAAATGGTGCTGGAGAGATATATGCAAACTCTATTTAATATTGCCAGAAGCTATTTCAAACCCTTTACTGATTGATTTCATCACTCCCCTTTCTCGCCACCCCTCTTTCCAGAAGAACATCTTACAATAAAAACAGAGTAAATTCAAAGCAAGCAGGAAGGTGTAATATTACAGGTAATGCTATAGAAATTAAGGCCGAAATCTTGTTCTGAGCTTCCCAACAGCTGGAGTCTGGAGTGAAGGCCGGCTGGCCATGGAGTTCTTACTGTCTTAGAGGTAGGACCAGCCCATGTGTCAAGAGAACCAATTTTTCTTGGCCCAGCGCCCTAGAATGCATTTGTCATAGAGACATTTGCATAAGTGGCATTGAGCAGTGTAATGAATTATATCCCCAAGAGTCATTTTACAAAAAAAAAAAAAAAATGCAATGGTGTTCCTTGGATGGTTCTTGCATCACCATGGAACCTTTGCTGAGGGCAAAATGTTAAAGTTTTGCTCCACAAAAGCAATTCTAGAGGGGAAATCGAGTAACTCCAGCACCTTCATTCTAGACCAAAAAGAAAGCGGAAGTAATTCTGGAATTTTGGCTTAAGCTGCTTTCCAATCTGTTCTTCCATCTTTATGCCCACAGCCTTCTTCGGCATTGTCTCCCAATACCTAGCTCTGAGCACATCCTGTCTTGCTCAAAAGATTGCAACCATTCTGCAAGAATGTGGAAGTGACTACCTGGTCTGTTTTGTTTCTCTCCATACACCAGCACATGATAGGTGCTCACTGAGTGTTTACTGCTGAATGAAGGAATCATTCAAAACTTAAAAATAAGAAAAAAAAGGTCTCACATCACTCCTGCCAACTTGCTGGTCCCCAAACTCAATGTGCACTCGCCTTTCTCTGTGCCTTCCCTGGCCTGGCCCCTGCTGTTAAAATCATACTCAGACGCCAACTCCTCTATGAAATTTCCCTCCTTGCCTCCCGCGGAAATGTATACCATCTTCTCCATTCTCCCCGGCACCCAGCACAGACGGCTGCTTACCCAGGGCAGCAGGCAACAACGGCTTTTGATGTCAGGAAGCCTGGCTTTGAGGGGCTCCAGTAAGGCACTTAAGCAAGACTGAGCCTCGGTTTTCTTGTCTATAAAATGGCCAATCGGGAGTGAGGAAAGCTGTCTACATTACAGAGAGCTACGTTAATGTGTATTCACCCAGCAGTGCCCCTCCAGCCTGCAGGTGGCTTTACAGCAAGGTACTCATCAGCCTCACCTCTCCATCACCAAAATGTCTAGCAGTGGCCTGGCTCAGAGGACTGAATGCATGCTGGCAGATTTAAATGCAAGGGTTACGATACATGTGCTTTATGGCTGGCATGCTAGGTCTCCAACCCAAATATTCTGGGCAATATTCATAAATATCTAGAATTAACTCCCAACACTTCACATTTATTTGATTTCATGGTTCTAAGAATAGAAATAACCTTTCAATTTTAAATAGAAATTGCAGAGCTGAAGACAAGTGACGAAAGTCTTCCAAGACACCCAGGCTCAACTGCAGAGTTCAGGCAGGGCACGGAACACTGAGGGGGAGGTCTGTTTGACAAATCTTTGAGCGAAGCCAGAGTTCCGGAGAGCGAGGTCTGAGGTGGGCTCCGCTGGAGGCAGGCACAGCCTTGGGAGTGATGATGATTAGCAATAAATGGAGAACACCTCAGGGGACCCTCCTACAGACAGTCTGTCACCCAGTGTTTTTACCATTCCATTTCAAAGTTTAATTAGATAATCACTTTCCAATGCCTAGATGCAATTAACCCCTTTAGAGCAGCCCTCGTTCGCAGTCAACTTTCACAGGCCGCAGAAGCTGAAATGCCCATGACGAGCCTGAGCGTCGCAGATTTTGGGAAAACATTTCTCAAGGAGAAAAATAACTAACAAATATTTGTGGGTTTTAAAGAGAGAACTTCTTTCTTAAATGCCAGAAAGAAACCATTTCGCATCCAAGAGTTCAGCATGAACCATCAGTCTCCTTCCTCGTATAAGCCCATGGACAGAACCATCTTCAGGCGCAGCCAGGCTGAACTCTTCTGTTGAGGAAGAGAAAGGAGCTTGCAGCCTGTCCTTCAAGGCTATTTGCCTGGCCAGCTACACGCGCAACCCTCTCTCCCTTCCTTGCAGGATGCTGTGCTTGTCCCATTTGATTTAACACACTGGGAGAATGCAGATTCCCTGTGGTCCTCCTTCGCCCATGTGATTCACAAACCCAAGACGGCAAAAGGCCAAACTGATTTCACAATGTCCCTGAACTTTCTTTTTTCTTTTCTTTTTTTAGAGATGGGGTCTCACTGTGTTGCCCAGGCTGGTCTCAATCTCCTGGCCTTAAGCAATCCTCCCACCTCCGTCTCCTGAGTAGCTAGGACTAGAGGGGCACACCACCATGCTCAGCTTCCCTGGACTTTCAAAAGCAATTTGTTTATTTGCATGGTCTTTTAAAGCACTCCTATATTTCACGTGACCCTTCCACTATCCCCATGCAGTGGACAGGAAAGGGACTGTTATTTCCATGTGACACACAAGGACACTGACTCACAGAGAGGCCAGATTCAATGTCTCACAGCTGGTAAGAAGCAGAGCAAGATTCCAACTCACGGCCCCAGATATAGGCTCCCAGTCACACATTCTTTCTACTACACTGTCTTTATTTATTCCACACCTACTTATTGATTGCCTCCTATGTGCTAGGCCCTAGGGATTCAGCACCTCACAGGTCACAGGAGCTGCCTATTCTCAATAGATTATGAAACTAATGGAGGAAGCAGACATAAAGCTGAAGCATGAGAGTCCAGTGAGAACTGGAAGCCCTGGAAGCCGCAGAATCCCAGACCATGAGCCCAACCTAACACTGGGAAGCCAGGTGAATAACAACAGCAGAGCCAGGACTGGGGTGAGCAAGGCTGGAGGAGACACTCAGTCTGTGGGGCATGCAAGTCCTGGCCCTGTGACTCATGGGCACACTGGAAAATATTTAATGACTGGCTCTAGGGGGAAACAGACCTGTTGTGTGGTGTCTGCCCATTCCCATGGTGTAAACGCTTCCACAGCAGCTGATGTCAAGCTGCCAATGTGAAGTCACTGCAGGTTGGGAAGAGATGCACATGTGTGTTCCTGCAAGCTGGCACAAGCTGGTGACAGCCAGTGGAGGCCAACTCCAGCATGCCACTGAAGTGACATCTAGAGCAAGGCCTGAAGGGCTAATCACAGGGTGGACACAAAAGATGGATTTGAGTTTGAATGAGGCCAGAGGCAGAACTGAGGACAGGTTTTTACAGAGCTGTGCTGTCCAATCTGTACTCACTAACCATATGTGGCTATTTGCTTTAGATTAAAATTTATTACAATTAAAAATTCAGTTGTTTGGTGGCACTAGACACACTTCAGGTGCTCAGTGGTTACCTGTGGCTAGTGGCAATCACATTGGATAGCACACATTTTAGAACATTTCCATCCTCATTGAATGTTCTATTAGCTAGCACTGTAGGGAAGGAGGGAGGGAGGATGAATTTCTAGCAAGAGAAGAGAATCTGTGACATGGAAGATGAAAGGTCAGCTAAAATAAGTTTCCTCAATATCCCAGTTTTACCAAGGATTAGCCTCAAATGAAGGATGCATTGAATGAATGAAAGAAAGTTAAGATGTTGAGCTCCTCTACTGTGATAAGCCTTTTCTCTTCTCTTCTCTTCTCTTCTCTTCTCTTCTCTCTCTCCTTCCTTCCTTCCTTTCTTCTTTCTTCCTTTCCTCCTTTCCTCCTTTCCTTCCTCCCTTCCTCCCTTCCGCCCTTCCGCCCTCCTTTCCTCCTTTCCTTTCCTTCCCTTTTCTTTCCTTTTCCCTTCCTTCCTTCCTTCCTTCCTTCCTTCCTTTCCTTCCTTTCCTTCCTTCCTTCTTCCTTTCTTCCTTTCTTTCTGTCTGTCTTTCTGTCTTTCTTGTCAGGGTCTCACTCCGTCACCTAGGCTGGAGTGCCGTGGCATAATCTTGGCTCACTGCAGGCTCGACCTCCTGGGCTCAAGCCATCCTCCCACCTCTGCCTCCCAAAGTGTTGGGATTATAGGCGTGAACCACTGCACCTGGCCCTGTAGTGAGATTCTTGCTGGGTGATCTGCTCCCTGCCCTTGAGGAATTTACAGCCCTGGTACACAGTAGGTGCTCAATACATGTGTCAAGCATTTTGGACCATCTCCAGGACAGCGTTCCATGGAGCATGCTTTGGGATGCACCTGTCCAAACACAGCCCTGTGTGAATGGGTGAAGCTCAAGGCTAAGGCTACTGTTTAGGTGCTCAGTTGCTCAGATGCTGGCCCACAGAGCATCTGGCTTGGGTTAAGACACCCATCGGGAAGTAGCTTTCTCTCTGAGAACGTACTATGTATGTTTCTTGTTTCATCAGCTTATAGGAGCATGGTGGTGATGATCACAGATACACAGTGATCGGGTCAGCTGCTGAGGAAACCAAGCCTGTGTTTAACAGCTAAGGCAGCAGTAAGCCTTTGGTGGAGCCCAGCACTGCCCCACCTCATGGAGTGGGAGCCGGACTGGAACCTAGCTCCACTTTTCTCCAAAACCCATGCTCCGTCCCTACCCTTTACACCTTCACCTCTTGATCACTTCCATATCATAGCCGCTGTTCATCCGAGAACCTGGTTTCCTTCCCAGCAGTCCTTCTTACCTCTCTTCCCGGAGCCCATGTCACTTTCACAGCCACTCTAAAAAGGAAAAAGAAAGGTGACTTTTATTCCATTCTAAAAGTAAAATCGCACTCTTTCAAGAAAATTAGAAGATAAAAGAGAAGTGGAAAGATAAAGGAGGAAAAACTTTGCCCATAGTTCCAACCATACAGACACAGGCACTGTGCAGGTGTTTTCCATGTAACTTACTTTGTGTAACATCTTTTTTGTGATCATGCTGTGGATTCAGCTTTGAATCCTGCTTTTCGTCTCAGCACATGATCACCTGCACTCCCAGGTTACTGTACATGGTTCTCCATGGCAGCATCAATTTTAGGTGGCCAATGGACCCTGGTTTACTTAAACTGTCCACTTTTGTTGGACATTTAGGTTATTTCCAATTTCTCTTTCACGTATGGCAGCTTGGTTTACTTCTCCAGACACAAAGCTTTTTCCATGTTTCAGATTATTTCTTTGGGATAGATCTTCAGCAGTGGAATTACTGGATCAAAAGGTATGTTACCTGGCTGGGCGTGGTGGCTCACACCCATAATCCCAGCACTTTGGGAGGCTGAGGCGGGTGGATCGTCTGAAGCCAGGAGTTCGAGACCAGTCTGGCCAACATGGCAAAACCCTGTCTCTTCTAAAAATATAAAAATTAGCCAGGGGGGTGGCACATGCCTGTAATCCCAGCTACTAGGGAGGCTGAGGTAGGAGAATCACTTGAACCTAGGGGGCAGGGGTTGCAGTGAATGGAGATCTCGCCACTGTACTCCAGGCTGGGCGACAGAGAAAGACTCCATCTCAGAAAAAAAAAAAAAAAAAAAAAAGGTATGATTATCTTAAAGGTTCTTAATACAGATTGCCACATTTCTTTTAAAACCAATTTATACCCCTAAAGCTCTGTATGCATCCTGTCTTCTCTCCTCTCTCGCCAGCCTTGGGTTTTATTGTAATCTTTTCTCACTTCATAGGTTCATGTACTAATTCATTGTTTTGATCTGAATTCCTTTCACTATTTTGGTGACGGAGCCTTCTCTCAAATACCAACAACCTTTGAAAAGTTTGGTGGCCACTAAAACTGGACACATCTTTAATAAAAGTGTGCCAGGTTCCAAGGCTGCTGGATCGGCAGGGAAGATGCAAGGCTCTCCTGGAAAGTCCAAACTCTGGGAGCTTGGGGAGGATTCTCCGTGATCGCTGCCTCCTGGGCTCTGGTATCCTGTCCCCATCACCATTCCGTTCCTACACTCACCTAATGCCACCTCTTGAATGAGGACAGTGAATTCCAAATGAACGCCGATTTGTCTGTGTTTATAAAGCAAAGGAAAAACGAAAACAAGCCTGGCCGGAGTGAGCTGCAGAAGGCACCTGTGACCCTACAGACCAGAAGCTCAGGCAGCAACGTCCGGGGGAGACTAATTCCAAGACGTTGGATGTAAAAGAGGTGGCTTGCATTCTAGATGACTGTGCTAGAGGCCTGTGATTCTTCTGTGAAACTCCCTGGGGAGCAGGGGGCAGAAAGAATATAACCGAAATATGAAGCTGGAGGCTGAGAGACGGAAAAGGAGAGAAAAGGCAGGGCCTAGTGGCTCAGGCCTGTAATCCCAGCACTTTGGGAGGCCAAGGCGGGCAGATCGCTTGGAGGCTAGGAGTTCGAGGCAGCCTGGCCAATATGGAAAAACTCTGTCTCTACTAAAAATACAAAAATTAGCGGGCATGGTGGCGGGCGCCCAACAGTGAGAACTGGGATCGCGCCACTGCACTCCAGCCTGGAGGGAGACTCTGTCTCAAAAAGAGAGAGACAGGGAGATAGAGACAGAGAGAGGGAGAGAGAGGGGGAGAGAGTGGGAGGGAAACGGGGGGGTGGGGAGAGAGAGAGAGAAGAGAAAGTTACAAAGAAGAAAAAAGACCAATGGCAAGAACGCTGTAGGATGGGGAGAGGCAGAAAGAGGAAAGCGGAAGACAGAAATGGTGATCCGCTGCTCTAAAATAAATTAAACAGGGAGAAAAGAGAGACTCAGGGGTATGTGGACAGAGAGTGGAATGGGGAGGCACAGGACGAGGGAGTCCCCCAGGCCGAAACAGGCCAGAAAGCCAGACCCCAGTTGAGGGGAGGGGGCGAGCCGAGGGGCGGGGAGCAGACGGGAGAGAGGGCCTCGCTGAGCCTCGAACACCCAAGGAAAAGCAGCCCCGCCGCGCCACTTCCGGGGGTCCGGGCTTGGGCCACTCGCCCCACGCCCAGGGTTCGGGGGCAACACCAGCGGGCGGCCGCAGCCAAGGAAGTTTGCAATAAAATCACCCACACCCGCCTCCATCTCGGAGGGACCTCGTGCAAATGCACAAGCCCGGGCGCTCCCTCGGTCCCTCGCCCGTCTCGCCCCCATCGCCCGCCTGGCCCACCTCGCCCCCCAGCCTTTGCTGCAGCCGGGGTTGCTTCTCTCGCGGGAAGGTGGTGCTTGGCTTGGCGGCGACGGCGGCGTGTGAGCCAGCTCGAGGTAATCCCCGATAATGACGCTAGAGGGCGCGCAAGGGTTGCTGCGCCGCGCCGGGTCCGCGAGGAGCGGCGGGTGGAAACGCAAAAAGCGTAGGGTCTGCGGGTGTTGGGACGAGCAGTGGGGTGCTGGGGGCTGGACAGTGGGCGCTGCGGAGCCGGGTAGTGGGGTGGTGGAGGCGCTGGCCCCGATGGCTGATGGGAGGGTGCCATGCAGAGAGGTGTTGCGCACTTTATTTGGAGAGAGGTTGCCCCTGAATTAAATCTTTGCAAGACTGAAACAAGCCGGTGCAAAACTAAATGAGAGACAGGTGGAGGCAGGCAGAGCAGGAGATGCCCCGCACCTCGTTCCCTGGGTTACTGAACCCCCAAAACGGCTCAGAGGAAGAAATAGTCTGATCTCACCAGTACTCGCCTCTCCACACACACACATGTCCTTTCAGAATGGGGTTGGGCGGGGGAGGTGGTGAACTTTAAAAGGCTTTTAAAGCAAAAAAAAAAAAAAAAAAAAAAAAAAAAAAAAAAAAGGTTTGCGCGAGGCTGAGGTACTTGAAATGATTTTTGTGTTGCAAATTGCTATGCTTTTACTGAGGCGCTGATGAAAATAAATGAAGC